>NC_073304.1:173153128-173453128 GCF_027595985.1 Sorex araneus | reverse complement strand
TCCGTTTTCTTTTAAGATGATCTAGTATCGTAGTCGTTGTAAGACAGATTTGATGTTCTCCTCTTATAGAGGACAACATTTGTACCTTCTCTTTTTTTTGTCCATTAACTTGATTGCATTTTCAATAAATTTTAGAAAGCTAAAATTTTTTGACTTTGAGGCCAGAGAGATAGTACTGTAGGTTGGCATTTACCTTGTACTAAGTGGACCTGAGTTTGATCCCTTGGACCACATATTGTCCCCTGAGTATTTCTAGGAGTGATCCCTGAGTGCAGAGCCAGGAATAGGATCTGAGCACAGCACAGTAGGACCCCAAAAATCAAAAATAAATAAATAGATAAATGGGCTTCCTAGACAGTATTTTCAAACAAACTGTAAACACTGCAGCATTTAACCAAAACATCAAGTATTTCATTGTGAACAGAGTCTTTTCAGAAAGGTTTATAATGTGCTCATCTATATGCTGGATAATAACATCATACAGTCTTATAAGATCAGAAACTCAGCATACAGAATAGTAGAAATTCATACTCCTTTATATTCAAAACTATGCACATCAACTTACTGAAATACTCCATATCAGTAGGCACTGCAGTTTAGATATGATAGAACTCGGATGGTTTAGAATTGGAGAAAACATCTTAGGTGCCCCAGAGCGGGGCGGGTGAGTCGTCCCACCCACCCCAACAGAGCCCTGGCAGCTGAAAACCTCCAGAACTCAATCACCACCATGCTCATGGCCGATCTCCACAGGCTCAGACGAGCCTCATCCATGAGTGAATCTGCTGAAAAAACCCAGGTATGCAGGACTTGTGACCGAAATGTCTAGGCTCACATGGAGTCGGGAATGTCCACATCTCCCTGTGCTTCTGGTAGCCTAGCAATCACACCCTCAAACTGCCTCTGGTATATAAGCTCATTAACGCCCATGATCCAGAGACTCACAAATAAATCTCTCAGAAGAGAGAAACACAGAGAGAGCAACATTGCTGCAGAGATGCCTCCAGAACCCAAAGTCACCATCCAGTTACACATAAATAAATAAATTAACTAACCTCAGCTGTTTCACCATATTTAGCATTTTAGAATTTCTGGGCATCTCATACTCTACACCACTGATGCACCAAGATAAAGGCTTAATGGCTCCAGGGTGAACACACTTCCCTCTAAGGAAACTTTTTTGAATAATTTTTAGTGGATTATTCATAACAAGCAATACAAAATACATTTTTTTTTGCTTTTTGGGTCACACCCGGTGATGCACAGGGGTTACTCCTGGCTCTGTACTCAGGAATTACCCCTGGCCATGCTCAGGGGACCATATGGGATGCTGGGATTTGAACCCGGGTCGGCCACGTGCAAGGCAAACGCCCTACCCGCTGTAAAATACATTATTTAGGTCCTGATTTGGGAGCAGACTTTGAGGCTCAGGGTGGAAACATTTGAAATATGGTGGTGGGAAGGTATGATGGTGGTGAGATTGGTTCTGGAATATTAACTAATAATATTAATGTAGGGGCTGGAGCGATAGTACAGTAGATAGGGCATTTGCCTTGCACGCGGCTGGCCTGGATTCAATCCCTGGCATCCAATATGGTCCCCCAAGCACTTCCAGGAGTAATTCCTGAGTGCAGAGCCAGGAGTAACCCCTGAGCATCGCTGGGTGTGACCCCAAATGCAAAACAAAAAATTAATGTAATAAATTATTGTGAATAATTGTATAAAAATAAAATAAAATAATTTTTTAAAAGAGGCACATATGCTGCCCAAGCCCATATGCTGCTTGAGCCCACGTGGCTGAGCACACCTGGTGCCTGAACACAGGTTGCCCGCATCTCCCCTCTTGAAGTGTGTACTTTTATGCTTTCATATCTAATACTGGGATGTGGGTAGGTGCTCTCTTCACCCTTGGAAAAGCCTGGTTTCTCTCTTAAGTGTGTTACTCTCCATTCTCTCCCACTTCCTCTCCTTCCTCCCCTTCAGATACCTCCAAATAAAATTTATTCTACTTTCCAAAAAAATGGTAGAAAAGATATTTACTTAAAAATTTTAAACTAAAATTAATTTTTGGGGCTAGAGGTCCCACAGTGGCTAGGGAGCACTGACTAAATGAGCACTTCTCAGTGTGCACTTGAAGGCTGTAGCTCTGTGGGGTGGTCCAGGTATCTCCGGCATCACAGGGCCCTGGACAGCATCACACATCTTCGGACCCTTGCCTAGAACCACCAGACCAGGAGGGTTAGAATCACCTGTGGGGACCTCAGATCTCCTGAGCACTATTTGAGAGCACCTCCATTTGGGGGTGACCACTTGTGGGAGTGTGTGTTGGAGCTCCAACCTAGGGTTCTCATACACAAAGCATGCACTTCTATCCACTGAGCTATTTCCCAGGCCCTGGATTATATCTATTTGCATCGGGACCAGGCCCTGCAGTCTCAGGCCTCAGGCTGTTCCTAGCAATGCTCTGCCCAGGAACAGCTGTCTACACTGTCTACACGACAGTACCAGAGCCTACCAGGGACACCTAGGGATGTTCAGGGAGGCACACAGCACCCAAACTGGGATTTAGAGCCATGCGCCTGTGAAGCATGCGCTCTGACACAGCACTCTTTGGCCTTTCATAGCTGCGGATTGGCAGCTGTAGACCACTAACACTCTCTATCTCTCTGGATCAGGACATTTGCTGTGTGTTTTTTGTTTATTATTTTTTATTGAGCCTCTGTGAGATACACCTTTGCAAAGTTGTTCATGATTGGGTTTCAGTCATACAATGTTCTAACACCCATCCCTCCAACAGTGTACATTTCCCATTACCAAGGATATTTGGTTCTTTGGGGGGAAGAGTTGGGGGGATTGAGTCACACTTGGTAACAGTTGGCAGTGCTTTGGGAATAATTCTGGCTGAATGCTGGGGGAGGGGGCATCATTTCTGGTGGTGCGGAGGGGAATATGAGGTGCTAAGGACTGATCCGGTGGGCCTTTGACTTACTAAGTGTGCACTCTAGTCCTTTTGCCATCTTCTCAGTCCCTCCCCTTTCTTGGGGTTGGGGGTGGGGGGACCCTTTTTCCCTAGTAATATATCAGACTACTCTATTGGAACTCGATGAAGACCATGGTAAAAACCTAACAAGCAGAGTGGAAGAGCATCGTAATTTCACCATCATACCTTCCAGGGGATTAAGAAATCATGCATGCTTTCATATATTTCTAACTTTCACTTCAACTCTTATGACTTCAAGAAGCATGTTTTGAACTGAAAAACCATGGGCAGGACAGAAAACTTCCAAGGAAAGATGAAAGTTTTGACCCTACCGATTGACCCAGTTCTGAATGAACAGATGGATTGGATTTAATCCTCTTGGAACTAGGAATACTCTAATTTCCATATCCCCTGCTCGAATGTGCTCTCACGTGAGTTTCCATCCTAATTTCCAGTGGAAAAGCATTATCTGAAGCTGCATTTGTAGGAAACAGCCTTCCTCTGGACATGTCATCCACTCTACTAGTGCTTAAAATAAAGTACTGAGATAGAAGGCAAGTTGAAACAGACAACAAGCAGTATAATACAGAATGTTACGAGTAAAGTGTGTTACTCAGATCCCTCTAAAATACATTTCTCCCTTTATTTTGAAGACCACAGTATAGGCAACTTGGGCTAATGGAACCAGTCTCTTCCTTTGATCCTCAATAGGGTTATCTTTTCGGGAAACTAAGTCCCAGCTCAGATGATAGTTTTCGATGAGGCTGACATGAAAGAGAAAGGCACTATTTAATTATTAGCTCCCTGAAAAACATGTCTTTTCTCTCTTTAAATGAATAATTCTTCAGCTGAAACTGTAAGCAGGAGCGAGGCACGACTTGCGGGCTGGGCGCGGGAGGGATTCATTTGATCTTTGTTGTTTTTGCTCAGGCTGCAGGCAGGCTCTGGGTTTATGTGCCAGTCTGTGATAGCGTCACCCTGCTGGCCCTGGGGGATAGATTTTCGGCAAAGGAAAATCAAAGATAATTGTTATGTGAGTGCATTTATTTCGTCTTAGACTTGGGGGGATGTTGGGAAGGTATATCGTCAGTTGCCTGGCATGTAGTAGATGCTCATCGAATGCTCCCAGTAATTGGCTATCATCTTTGTTGAGTCTGCCGACATTGGAGAGGGCAATGGGGATTATGGCAATGGATTAGAACCAGGGTCTTAAAAGATAACCACTAGCTATGCCTGTGTGGCTATTGAAATATGGCCCCACTCTGAATGGGAGTGTCCAGACTCTGAAATACACGCTGCATTTTAAAGATTGAACATAAAAAGGAAAAGCCAGGATCCTGGGACATAGTTCAAAGTGCTGGAGCACATACAGGATCCCAGGGCTCTATCCACAGTCCTGCAGCATTGGCCAAGGGTCCCCAGGAGTGACCCAGAGCACTATTCAGAGATGGTCCCTAAGCAGTGCTCCCAGATAGCTCCCGGCACGGTCAGGTGTGGTGTTTAAAAAAAAAAGGCAAAAGAAAATGGAAGGGAAAAACACTCAATATTTATATTGATTGAATAATAATATGTTGATATGCTAAGTTTAAATGAAGTATATGAATATTTCACTTCTTTATTCCACTACAATGTTTATTACTGTTTTGTTTTTGCCCACATCTGGTAACTCAGGACTTCCAACGTGGTGGGGGTGGTGTGGGGAGGTCTGCTCCAGAGGTGCTGAAGGGGTTGTGGGGTGCTGGGACGAAAACCCTACGCCTCACACACGCCAGCAAGTCTTTCCCCGCTGCCCCTTTCTGCTTTTAAATGGGCGAGCAGAAAAGCTTTCATTCCTGCTGCGGCTTCTATTAGAGTTTATTGGACAGCACTGCTCTAGGCTTTGGAGAAAACGCAGCAAATAAAATCTCACTTTAAGGAGGGAGGAAAATGGTTTAAAAGGCATTTCACAAGGATCACCCGGACCCTTTGCCCTGCCCAGACCGGTGGTCCTGTCGAGAGAGGCAGTGTCAGGCCTGTCCGAATCTCCAGCCTAGGAGTCTCCCCCCTCTGCAGCCTCGCCCCAAGGGGTTGGGCCAGGCCGGGGCTCCAAGGGAAAGCAGGGTTAGGTACTTTCTGGTTCTGTTCGGCTCTCTTGGGCAGCCCAGTCAGTCCCCAAGACAGTTCTGCCAGCCTGCGGGACCTCATGTTCCGAGTTCGGAGTTGCAACTCCAAGAGGACCGGGAGGCCCCATCGAGGGAACTTGGCCCGGACCCGCCGTGTCTGCGCGGCCAGCCCAGCCCCGGCGATTCGTAGGATTCGTCGCCGCGTCCTCCGGGGACGAGGCGGTCCCCGATCCTCAGGCGCCTGCTCGGCTTGGGCTCAGAGCACGTTTCCCCGGCAGACGCGGGGTCCGGTCTCCCTCCTCTTCCCCCGGTCCCGTCAGGTCCGGCGCCCCTGAGCGCGAGCATCCCAGCTGGAAATAGAGCGCACGAGCCGGATCCCGGCCTGGAGGGCGAGCGGGAACCCAAGACCCGGGTGCGTGCGGCCACGGGGTGCTGGGGAGACCCTGGCCCGCCAAGCTCCCAGCAAGGGGTCTGTAGCGCCCGCGCCCCGTCGGACTTTCTCGCCGCCCAGCTCCAAAGGGACGTTGGTCCCATTCCGAGGCCCGGCCCCGCGCCGTACTGTTGGGGCGCGCGCAGAAGCCGCTGCCCCGGGTGGGTTTCAGGAGACCCGCGGCCGCATTCAGTACTTGACACCCAGGTCGGTAGGTCCATTCGCACCCACGCTCAGGGCGGGTGTCTCCATCGTCTCCACGCCCCCTACTAGACAGATGAGTGACTGCCCCCTGCCCCAGGCCTGGATGTACTCCCGGAGGCCCCGCCGCCCTCTCTCCGCGCGCTCCGGCGCGCCCGTCTCCAGAGTTTACCACACAAACCCCCGACACCTCGTCTCAGACGCAGCCGCGACGCTTTCTAAACCGGTGCAAATCCCGAGCGCGTCGCCATCCCACTTCCGACCCATTTCTCCTCCCCGATTCCCTCTTCCTCCTTCCTCTCACTCTCCTCCTGTTTCCCATCGCCAGCCCGTCCCCTCCTCCCCTCAGAGCCCCGGGGCTCCCACTTCTCGGAGCCCCGCAGTTCGCAGTTCGGGGGGCCTAATTGATTCTGGTAATTAGTTTATTCTACCTGCTAGATCAGATGGAAATTCTACCAGCGTGCCCAAGGATTAGCACTTGGCTTTCTCACACCTCCTCTAATTATCTAATAGCATGGGTTGGGAGGACTCAGGCTCTATTAAAACACTTTTACTATTAGCAACAGTGATTGGGATTGTGATGACGACTAGATTTCAACAAATTAGAGCTTAAAAATGGGGAGATGGAAGAGAAGTGGCTTCTTTTAATTTCCCCGAGTTTGACATCAATAATTAGAGCAATTTTCGGAGATGCGAGCTGAAATTACCCCTGCTGTGCTGTAGATGATCACCTTAATTTTAGCAAATTTACTCCCGGGAAATAAGTGTGGCAGATTAGAAAAAGACAAACAGGGGGAAAATAAAACCCCAACACCAAAAGACCAAAAGGTTGGGAAGAAGGAAAATGAAAAGAGATTAAGAAAGGAACCAGGAGACAAAAACCTACTGTAATTATTTGGGGGCACTAAGGCTGAAAAGGGTGGCATGGCAGAAATGGCAAACAGTATATGAGTGGTACGAGGAGGAAGTAATGGAAAATTGAGAAAAGGTTTAGAAAGCTTTAGAAAAGCTTTAGAAAGCCTGGCATTAGGAGGCAACTCTGGACATGGTTATTTGACTATTTAGGTGTAACTTTTCTCAGCCCACCACCTGCAACTAAGGTGGAAAGGCGACTAAGGTGACCATCAGCAACATTTCCTTTCTTTAAAAATTTATTATTATTATTATTATTATTAGTTTGGGGACCACACCCTGCGATGCTCAGGGCTTACTCTTGGCTCTGAGCTCTGGGATTACTCCTGATGGGCTTGGGGGGGACAAAATGGGGTACTAGGGGTGAAACTTAGATACTATCTTACCAGCTGTACTATCTCTTGGGCACCTCCTTTCTTTTTTCTTTTTTTTAAAAATTCAGCAATCCTGGTGATCTCCTGGCTTGAGTCACGCCCCCCAGTAGATAGGATCCCTTTCCTTACCGCCCCCCTGCCTCTCCTTCGCTATCATCTCTTTTCACGTTTGAACACCCCGGCCCCAATTGTGGGGTCAGTGTTTCCTGGCGAGCTTTTTGTGTGCTTTCTCTAAGGAGGAATTTGTTGGATGACAGAGACCCGCTCTTTCGAGTTTAAAAAACAAACAAAAAAATCTTTTTTTTTTTTTTTTTTTTTTTTAAGAAAAGGGGCTTCCAGCCATGCGGGCGCTGCAGGGGCGGGGCGGGAAGCGCGCTGGAGAAACCCGCGGGGCGCGAGCCGCTGGTCCGCCCCGCGCTCTCCAGGGTCGGGCCGGGGCGCTCAGCACCACGGACAGCGCCCGCCCCGCCCCGAGCCCGCCGCGCCCTCCCCTCCGCTGCTGGCAGCCCTGCCATTGGCTCTCCAGGCTCCCCTCTCCCAGCTGCCAGTTCTCCTGCCGGCGGATCCGACCTACCCAGGGACTCTTGCTCGCGCCTCTCCTGCGCCCGGGGTAGCCGAGGTCGGGAGACAGCGGCGGGGGATCCGGAGCCTCGGAGGACGGCTGTCCGGCTCGCGCCACCAGGCTTAGCCCAGAGGCCCCGCCAGCTCCCCGCGCTTGCTCCAGGCCCTCGCCCCGACATGAATCTCAACTTCACTTCCCCGCTGCATCCTGCGTCTTCGCAGAGACCCACGTCCTTCTTCATCGAGGACATCCTCCTGCACAAGCCGAAGCCTCTGCGAGAGGTGGCACCCGAGCATTTCGCCAGCTCTCTGGCCTCCCGGGTGCCTCTGCTGGAGTATAGCTACCCCCTCATGCCCACACCCACCCTCCTGGCTCCTCACCCCCACCACCCTCTGCACAAGGGGGATCACCACCACCCCTACTTCCTCACCACCTCGGGTAAGTCCCCCGGACCCGGGGAGGGAGAGGGTAGGTGTCCCCACACAGCCCGAGCATCTCTGAGAGCATCTCTGAGGGCTAGCGCGGGCCTCGCCCCTACCCCGGTTGGCAGTCTCTTTCCCTAAGTGACAGAGGAAGGCTGGGGACAGCACCGAGCCTGTCAACCAGCCTGCGGGACTGACCCATGGTCACTCTGCACTTTTATGCACGAGGCAGTGGGAGGTTTTGGGGGCATTAGGAGGTGGACAGTGCCTCCGCCATCCTCCTCCAGGCACTTTGGCCCATTGCTGAGTTGAAGCGCCCCCAGTCCTCAGCCTCTCTCCACTTCCCTACGGGTGGGATGACACCACAGAGACAGAACTCAACTTTTAAACTCTGAGACTCAGACAGACTCAGCAGGGACCAGGACATGGAGCATTCTCCCATACTTGGTGGGGACTGACTTGGGAGTGAAGGAGGGCTTGGGGTGCCCCAGGACTGGAATTGAGGCCGAATCAGATATAAGAGAAAGGAGAAGAAGGAGGTGGGGGTACTCAGGAGGGACAGCGGCAGCTCCTCTTGAACTCTCTGCACATTCAACTCCTGTTCTGGGCTTCCGCTACATTTCTCCACCCTGGGTTGGGATCGGAAGATGCGGGGAAGCAGTGGAATTTTCCCCCTGTCTCCTCCGAAAGGCCACGTTCATGCCTTGCCCCCATCCGCCCTCCTTCTCTGCATTTTCATTCCAGCCAGAATACTTTGTTGAGTTTCAGATGCACTGTGTGCTAAACACAAGACAACAAACAAAACAAAACAAAACAACATATCCTGATGAGGCGGGTTGGGGTCTGGTACAAACAGGAGCTGGTCTGAGAAAGGTGGGCCCCCCCCAACCCAGGACCAAAGCTAAAAAGCAAAGTGGGGCTGAAAGCAGCCCTGCGGTCTGAGTTGGAGATGCTGTAACAAAGACTGTGTTGAAACCCGCATCTCAGCACTGGCTTCATCAGCTGCTCACCAGTCTCTTCCTGGGCTTCGGAGCATCCCTAGGGCAGTGTCGATGGTCCTGTTTCTGGTTCTGCCCCTGGGAACAACCAGCTGGGATACCCGCTGTGGTGTGTTGGTGTGTGGATGTGTTCGCATCTCAGACATGGACCGCTGAAGAGGACCAGGAATGTGAAGTCCTTCTGGGGACAGCGGAGAACCCTGCAGTCCTTCTGCTTGGGGTCAGAGAGGGAACGAGTAAAAAAAGGAACAAGAGATATCAGAGATCTGGGCCCACATTGAGTACCCCAAATTGGTCAGGGAACGTGGGGGGGGGAGGGACAACTGTTCTCCTTCTCACAGAGCCTCTTTGGAGGAGTTTTAATAGAGCCCCATCGGCAGCAGGCGGGGAAATGGAGGTAGAGAGAGAAAAGCGTTTTCAGTGAGACTGAGAAGCGAGGTCCATTTCGCACTCCCGCTAGTCCTCTGGGGTCTGGAAGATTGGGGGTACAAAGAGAGGCAGGTTGTGAGAGAGGAGTGGGGTTCCGCTGGTTCACCGACAGTTCTCCAAGGAGACGGTATTTAAAGGTCCTCACGGGTTTCTGGTCCCATTTCTTTTACTCATCTAACTGTGTATTTATTGTTTGCTTCCAGACGGCCTTTCCCATAAAGACCTCCGCATCCTACTTCTCCTTGTGATTTTTAGCCCCGTCCGCCTGCGACTGCGGGCATAGGACTCCGGGCCGGCCGGGGAGGGCGCGGGGAGCGTAGGGCGGCAGCGGGGGAGCCCCGGCCCTGCCCACGCGGCTGCTCTTCTCTCTGTAGGGGTCCCGGTGCCCGCGCTCTTCCCGCATCCGCAGCACAGCGAGCTGCCCGGGAAGCACTGCCGCCGCCGCAAAGCTCGCACAGTCTTCTCCGACTCGCAGCTCTCCGGCTTGGAGAAGAGGTTCGAGATCCAGCGCTACCTGTCCACGCCCGAGCGGGTGGAGCTGGCCACCGCGCTCAGCCTGTCTGAGACGCAGGTGGGCAGGCGGGAGAAGCCGCGCTCTCGGGTTCGCTCCCCGCAGCACCCCAGGGCTGGGTCGTTGGGGTGGGAACATGCCCCCCGATCCGCTTTATTCTAGACCTCTGGGAAAGCCCTCTGCAGCGTGCGCGCGCGTGCGCCTTGATGGCCCCGCTCTGACATCTTGTCCTTCCGGTCAGGGCTCTGACCCGGGTCAGGCGTAAACCAGTCAGAGGTGATGTAGCAGGTGCTTGAGCAGGGGAAGCCCCTCCGGATTTCCTGCCCTCGGTCCAGCCTCAGTCATCCCACTCCTACTCCCGTGGGAGCCCATCCCAGCTTCAGGCCGACCGGTCCTGGGTGCAAGAACGTGGCCATCCTCCCCCAGACGCGATTCACTTAAAACCATGCGGGGCGCGCTCACACCCCAGCGCCAGAAACCTCCGAGAGAGGGAGGGGACCGGGTACCACCGCAGAGGCCAGCCTAGCGATTCTGACTAGTACGCGGTTAGTTTAGGGGGCCCGATGGCTGGTGGTGAGACCCGTTCTTCTGGAAAACGTTAGGACCCGTTGAGGCTTATTCTGAGGGCTCCAGTGGGACCCCACCCAAGCGGGAGACGGTCCTGGTTTGGGAAAATTTGCGTTCATGGATTATGATCCGTTTTCCTAAAAGCCGTCCACATTCGGTTCCGGGCTTAGCCAAGATGGGTGTGAAGGAATGAGTAATTCTATTTTATTTTATTCCCCCCTCACCCCGAAATCAGGTAAAAACGTGGTTCCAGAACCGGCGGATGAAGCATAAAAAGCAACTGAGGAAAAGTCAAGACGAGCCCAAAGGGCCAGAGGGGTCGGAGAGCCCCGAGGGCAGCCCCCGCGGCCCCGACTCTGCGCCCCCAGAGGCGCGGCTGGGCCTGCCTGCCGGCCACTTCGTGCTGACCGAACCGGAGGATGAGGTGGACATCGGGGACGAGGGGGAGCTGGGCTCTGGCCCGCACGTGCTTTGAGCCAGTGCCCCGGCCGGGCGCGCCAAGAGTGCCGGGCGGGGAGGTGGAACTCGGGCCACAAACGAACCCACTCGCGGCCTCGGCCCACGCCCCCTCCTGCCCCAGCACCAGCAGCCGCTGGCCGAGCGCCTCGGGGCGTTTCCTCCCGCCCCCCAGACCCGGGCTCTGGGCTCTAAAGCGGCGGGAGCCGGTTTCTCCGCGCGGATCGCCACCCAGGGCCCCCGCACTCTCCGCCACCTACTCCCCAACTCCGCGGGCCAGGCCCGCGCGCGGCCCTTCCACCCGGACCCTGGGCCTCTCCTTGGGCAGGAAGGACAGGCGGCAGGTAAGGGGATCTGGAAGCCTCCGCTTTCCCGGGATCCGGGCAGAGCCACGGTTAGACCCAAGACGTCCACATCGGACTGACGCGCTGCTGGTCGCCAACCTCCCTCTGGGCCTCTGCCCCGCCCGGGCCCCATCTCCAACGCCGAAACCAAGGGCGCGCGGCGCATACACGCTCCCAGCTCTGCGCCCGTCTAAGAGCTCGAGCTTCCACACCCCATCCTCCCTGAGCTTGTGCCCCACACCTGCCCGGATCCCCGCGTCCTTAACTCGCATCCGCCCGCGCCCAGAGCGCTGCGCAGACCCGGGGCACAACTCTCCTGGGCATCCCCGCTGCCCGGCCGGGTGGCGCTCCCCTCCCGCCGAGTGCCACGGGCTGCACGTTTGCTATACCGGTGTGTCCTGGGGCCCGGACGGAGTTTTAGGTAACGGAGACAAGGCCCGGGGCTTGGGGGCGGGAGTACGTGTCCTCTTCCCGGAGGGCGCACACCAGTCGGAGCTCTCGGCCGCGGGACCCGGCTCCCTCCCCCTGGCGCGTGTTGTCCGAGTCCTCTCCTGGGGGTGGCGGTGTTTTTGCTAATAAAGGGCTCTCCGGGCTACGCGGGGAACGCACGAGTTTCTGGGAATCGTTTGTCTCCGCGTCCTCCCCGACGCGCTCCGGTTCGCGGGCGGAACGCAAGCGGCCAATGGTCTTTCCCCAACTGGCCCGCGGCCCTCAGTCCCCCAGCCGCTCTGTTATGGAACCTTCTCCATGAGCTCGAGTTCCACCTGCGTGGAAAAGGTCACTGCCACCACCACGCGCGTCTCTGAAATGCCGAAGGGACGGAGAGCCCCGCTGTTTGGAGTTTGGAGTCGCGGTGAGGAACAGTGTGAGGACCTCATCAAGGACCGCGGCGGGCCCGAGGCGCGCTCAGCTGGCGAGCTGTCGGCGCCTCTGGCTTGTGCGCTAAGTGAACCCCCGACAGTTTTCGAGAGACTGTGGCTGGCGCGGGGGCTGGCCCAGCACATTCATAATATTACAGACGGCAGCGGCACGGGGCGTGCGTTGGCTTACAAGCATCTTTTGGGTTCTTTACGTTTAACAGGAGGACTAAAGGTCTTTCAGGTTTGAGTTTTATGCTATAAATGTAGCAGCAGGCGATTTTTTTTTCCAGAGTGGGTTTTGGCTGGGGGATTTCTGCAACAGATAGAAGCGCGACCTTCTAATGTGCATCATGTAGGAGGCAGAGCATTGCTTTAAAAACAGAGGCATTTGCAAAGTGCCCTTTATCAATCAACCATCTGTGAGTTGCCAAGGACGCAGGTGATTTATTATTATTTTTTTTCCAGAGATAAGAAAGTCGAGGTTTGGCCAGATGGAAGGCGTTTGCTCCTGAAGTCAGTCGGTCTAGTTAAACAGTCAGTGCAGGTGGTTAACAAGACAGAATCCATTCATGTGCCGACTCCTGCTCATTTCTTTGCCTCTTAGTCATCACAAGCAAATTTCTCAGATCTCCTCTCTCCTGAGCTAATAACGGTCTTATCATTTTCAGGCAGGAGTTTTTTTTTTTCCTTTTTGGGTCACATTCAGCGACGCACAGGGGTTGCTCCTGGCTCTGCACTCAGGAATTACTCCTGGCGGTGCTCAGGGGACCATATGGGATGCTGGGAATCGAACCCGGGTTGGCCGAGTGCAAGGCAAACGTCCTATCCACTATGTTATTGCTCCAGACCCAGGAATTTTGGACTGATGCCTTTTGACAAAGGAAAGACTGGGTTATCAAAAAAGTGATTTGTGAATAAGAATGTTCCTTGTACCCGGAAGGGAAATGGATACTATTATATGGGGGTGGGGCGGAACTCTCAATTTCTCTAATCCCAGAAAAATGCTACTACGGAAAGATTTGGAAGATCATCTTTAAAGGCAATAAACTGGGTTTTTTTTTGGGGGGGTGTTGTTTTAAAATTTTAAAAAGTGTGTGTTAGATAGCCATTTGGATTTTCAAATTTAAAACCGTAAATGAGATGGTTAAGGTAGAAGCCAAAGCACCGGACCTCTGGACCTTCTTTTCTTTCCTCACCAGTCTTCACAAGAGGATGGGGGGACTAGAAGCAGCCACATGGTCTGACCTCCTGTCCTTCCGGAGGAATGTCACCCACTGGTTCACATCTCCTGAGTGAGCGCTGCTTGGGCTATGATTCCTGAGCATAGTGCTCATCTGGTGTCTCTTCTGTGGCTGCTCCTGGCCACATTCATGGGAAGAAACAAACTCAGATCTGCAGAATCAGCCACATTAACTGTAGCTCAGTTTTCTCATCAATGTCCCTGAAATTGGTGCCAAATGGCAAAGTTCCGGCATAAATATATACATTATATATATGTGTGTTATATATACACACGCATGTATACACATATACACATTATTATATATACATATACATATATACACAATTTTGGTTTTTTTTTATTTGCTTTTTGGGTCACACCAACAGTGCGCAGGGGTTACTCCTGGCTCTGCACTCAGGAATTATTCCTGGAGGTGCTTGGGGACCATATGGGATGCTGGGAATCGAATCCGGGTCGGCCGCGTGCAAGGCAAATGCCCTACCTGCTGTGCTATCGCTCCAGCCCCTATACACAGTTTTGTTTTTTTTTAAACCAGGGTATTTTTGAGGCTAGTTCAGGATAGACACTGTTCTGTCTCTAATGTAAATGTAAAAGGAAACACCTTTTGTTTTTAGTCTCCCATATTGATCAAAGACTCCATAGGCTGACTAGGTATTTTGTCTGAATTACTCAGGCCTTTGCCTCAACTAACTTTCATGGTGGGGGAGAGCGAAGATCAGACCAAACTATGTCACTATGTCCTAGTAAAGAAAAGCATCCCTGGGTCTGATTCTGAGAGAGCAGTTCTCAAAAATAGCCAAGTGGCCAACAGACCTACCTATAATTCCAAGTGCATGATTGGTTCTGAATGTTGTTTCTGAGAGACTTTATTTCATAGCTTCTGGGAAAGGGACTCTGGATAACATTTCTGCCCTACTGACACAGGAGTATAAGAAATGGACAATACTTCACTCAGCCCCTTATTAGCTGACCGTGGGACAGAGAAATGACAGGTTGGAATCCACGATGGTACTTCAGCGGACAGAGGGCCCAGTGCTCTTGCTGCTGTTGGGTAACATGTGTGTGTGTGTGTGAGAGAGAGAGAGATGGAGGTGCAGGGCCAGCAGAATGCTTCCTGGCATAATAAACATACTTAGCTAAAGCAGCGACTCCCTTGGTATTTTTGAACTGGGCTCAATCGATATGCGGAAGTAATGAGTTAATTGATTTAAAGTCATGGTCTACTGTTGGCACGAAAGTGCAGTGAGGATGTTGACAAGCTAGTCATCCAGCCTGTAGGAGCACTGGGAAGGAAAGGTAAGGAAGCGAGCACCACGGTGGGGTGAGCACTTTGGCTTGGTGAAGCTGAGTTTAGGGAAGGGGCGGGAGATTAGCTATGGTAATCGTACCCCACTGGTTGCTGGGCTATTTTGTCTCAAGAGGGTAGGTCTACTCTGCAATGCTAAAGGGGGTGCAACCAGAATGAGCAGGCACTTTAGGGCAGCTAACTTTGAAACATTTAATCTTTTTGTTTTCTTTCTTTCTTTTTTTTTTTTTGGTGGGGTTATACCAGCAGTTTGGGGGACTACTCCAAGCATGGTGCCTGGGGGAGACCTGGAGGACCAGGCCATGCAGGGACCTTGGCAAGCAGGTACTTCAGCCCTTTGCAGTATCTCCCTGGCCACTAACATTCTCTTTAGGCCATGCCACGCTGGAACAGGAGAAGTACACAAAATGCTTTCACTAGAAAAGTTTAAGCAGAAGCAGGGAGACAAAGCACCAGGATCACCCCATTAACCAGGTCAGATGTTGGCTCCACATGATCCCAGTGTAGTTCTCCCTCTCTGTAGCAAATAGGTTCCAATTTATCAAAAAGTTATTTTTGGCAGGCTTGGGACCACCTCCAGCAGTGCTCAGGGACAACTCCTGGCTCTATTCTTAGGGGTCACACCTAGTAGTGCTTGGGGGGCCCTACATGGTGTCAGGGATTGAACTGGGGATGGCAACATGCAAGACAAGTGTCTTAATTCCTGTACTATTCCTCTCCAAACTTATTAAAAATAGGTGATTGAGGACGTAGCTCAGTGTAGAGTACATATTTCCCATCTAAGAGGTCCTCAGTTTGATTTCCCAGCACCAAAAACATTTAAAAATAAAAATTGCCTTCTTACTAAGCATAAGACTTTATGCATTCTAATTGAAATGTGCCCAAAACAATTGGCAGAGGGAAGCAAACCAATAGGATACTCCTTAATTTATTAAAAAGTCACAGATACCTGGATTCAGAGAAAAGCTTCAGCAAGATGAAGAATTCAACATCATGACAGAACGAAGAAGGAACCGTCAGTATCAGAAGTGACATTTGATGAAATCTAAACCCTTCATTTCACAAACAATAGATCTAGATGTAACAAACCCCTGGGCACACAGACAGCAGCAGAATTAAGACTAGAAGCCGGTGTTAAGCATCCAATCTTACAAAGTGGAGCAGGATGTGGAGTATTTTGCATAGTAATGTGGGGCTGTGAATTTTCAAAAAACTTTTAGCTGGTAAATTATCTGGTAAAGTTTTAGATCAATTTATGGAGAGCTAGAGTGACAGCACAGCGGGTAGGGCTTTTGCCTTGCAATCGGCCAACCTGGGTTCGATTCCTCCATCCCTCTCAGAGAGCCCGGTAAGCTACCGAGAATATTTCATCCACATGGCAGAGCCTGACAAGCTCCCCGTGGCGTATTTAATATGCCAAAAACAGTAACAACAAGTCTCACAATGGAGATGTTACTGGTGCCCGTTCAAGCAAATCAATGAACAACGGGAGGTCAGTGATACAATTTATGGAAAACCTTTGGGTTATGAGCAATTCTGAAGCTCAAATTGGTTTTCCTGGGAACTCCTCACTCTCCTGAGCCTTCTTTTCATTTACACAGGGGTTACATGAACCTGTTGGGATATATCAGAAGTTCAGATGTCCACAAGATAAGATGGATGATCTCTGAACTATTTTGAATCTCTAATTTTGGCGGGGGTGGGGGGAGTTTCCAAGTGGTGTTCAGGGAGCCTGGTGCCACTCCGGGTGATTTTGGTCAACCAGGCCCAGTGGATTAATGTGGGACCTGAGGATAAGGTGGTTCTCAGAACTGGCTGTTTCAGGGATTACCTGGGTCAACCTGGGGATGCTGGGGGCTCTTGGGATGCACATGGTGATACTCAGAGGACTTTTGGTGCGGGGGTCAAGCTGGGATTAGTCACACAGAAGAGGTGTGAGGCCTGTACCATCTCTTTGGCCTGTCACATCTCTCCAGTTTTTTGTTCTAACCAAGTTGGCCTCATCATCTTTAATTATAGATGAGGCATCTGAGAAATTGACTTAGCCAGGCTCATACAGCCTATTCTTTGGGTGAACTACAAAATTAATATATATGTCTCAGATAAGGTAAGTCCCATATAAGGTAAGATGTAATTCCAATAATTATGAAGGAGCGAGGCAAAAATTGGACATAATTCTCATGTTTCTTCTCTCCAGATTTTCGCCATGGTGTTTACTGATTTTATTTCTTGCCCCTCTTTTTTTTTTAACTTCAACTTTTAAAAAATTTTTTATTGAATCACCGTGAGATAGGTACAAGCTTTCATGTTTGATTTTTAACTTAAATAACAAATATACTTTGTGGGCTGAAAACTCTATAAGACACAAAGCAATTGTGAAGCAACTCCTCTGGACTTTAGACATGTATTTAAATTCTAGCTATGTTAAAGTTAGGAAACATATTCTACTTTATTTATTTAGAGACAAAACTTCTAAATACCATCACATTCACTGTCACTGTCATCCCGTTGCTCATCGATTTGTTCGAGCGGGCACCAGTAACATCTCTCATTGAGAGACTTATTGTTACTGTTTTTGGCATATCCAATACACATGGGTAGCTTGCCAGGCTCTGCCGTGCGGGCTCCATACTCTCAGTAGCTTGCCGTCTTGCCCCTCTTTTTTTAAATTTTATTTGCTCCTTCCCTCTCAGTGCTCTTGGTGTGTGCTTCAGGTGACCTTTCCTCCATGCATTTGTTTATACTCATCCCAGCATCCTGCTTTGATGGCTCTTACTCTGGTATAGAGCCACAATCAGGTTTGCCATCCTAGGGGCTGGCTGGGGGTGGGGGAAAGGTTATGCATTCTAATTGAAATGTGCCCAAAGGAATTAGAAGAGGGAAGCAAACCAGAAAGGATATTCCCTTATTTATTAAAGAAGCCACAAATACTGGTTCCAGAAAGAAGCTTCGGCAAAGATAATGAAGTCAACACCATGCCAAAATAAAAAAGAAGGAACCGTCAGTATTAGAAGTGACGTTTGACAAAATCGAAACTTGTCATTTAATTTGTTTGTAGCACTGTCATCCCATTGTTCATCAATTTGTTCGAGCAGGCACCAGTAATGTCTCCATTGTGAGACTTGTTGTTACTGTTTTTGACATATGGAATAGGCCACAGGTAGCTTGCCAGGCTCTGCCATGTGGGCGGGATACTCTCAGTAGCTTGCTGAGTTCTCCCAGAGGGACGTAGGAGTCGAAACCCGGGTTGGCCACATGCAAGGCAAATGCCCTACCTGCTGTGCTATCACTCCAGTCCGAATTTAAGTCTCTTTAATGTGTTTAGAGACTTAAATTCTACTTTTATTTTTGCAAAAGGTCACTTTACTGGCTGGATGTCTGAGCAATGAGGCTAGTTCCTTTAACTCAGTTCAGATTGGTTGAGGCATGTGTAATACTAGAAATGGAAGTGACTGCCGTGAGATCTTAGATGAAAGGACCTAAGGGAAGAGACTGGTTAGAATCTAGGTGTGACTATGCCATGTGAATTTATTGCTGAAAGCCCCAAGGGTGCCAGGTGTGGACGATGGGGTTAACTAGGAGATGAGAATGAATACTTGTCTTATATCACTAATTGTTAATGCTCTTGTGACTGTTTGCTCCTTTTGGGGGGCACATCCAGAAGTGCTCAGGGTTTGCTCCTGGGTTTGTATTTAGGGTTCTCCTCTGTGCTCAGGGGACCATCTGTGGCCCAGAAACCAAACCCTGTCAGTCCCATATAAGGTAAGCACCTTACCCATTTATATTTCCAGTCCTCTTGCATGTGGCTCGTTTAACTCCAAATTCCTCACCATTTATTTGTTTTCTCTTTCTCAGATTGATATGTATTTTTTTTTCTTTTTGGGCCACACTCGATGTTGCACAGGGATTACTCCTGTCTCATGCACTCAGGAATTACTCCTGCCGGTGCTCGAGGGACCACATGGAATGCTGGGAATCAAACCCAGGTCGACCGTGTGCAAGGCAAATGCCTTACCCGCTGTGTTATCACTCCATCCCCTTGACATGTATTCTTAAAATTTCATGTTCCCAAAAAATGTTTCCCAAGCTTCCGATCTGTCGTGCTCTGGATTCTGTATCACTGAATCTCCCATTCCTTCAGCTCAGGAGTTTCTTCATTGTACCCTGATTTCCTACACCCTCCTCTTCCTGGTGGTGGACACAGTCTCCTGGAGTTTGCTGATTTGTGTCTTAAAGGTAAAGGCTTGTTGAGCATCCTTGCCTAAAACTATTTCAATCTTCATGCTTTATTGGCATTTGGGATAAGTACAGAATTCTAAGTTGACAGTCATTTTTCAATATTTTGAATAATTTTGAAGGCAATAGTCTTCAGTTGATGGATTTCTAAGAGCATTTTGATTCTTGATTCTATGTGCATTAGTTTTATTCATTAATTTGTTTTCCTTCTTGAATATCTGCAGGATATTTCCTCTGTAGGAAGTAAAGGGGGATTGTTTGATTATGTCTGTAGGTGGAGATCTGCTTTCACTCACTGTTCTAGAGGAATTCCACAATAAGTTCTTTCGACAGTGAGTAGGGCATTTGCCTTGCACGTGGCCGACCCAGGTTCGATTCCTCTGTCCCTCTCAGAGAGCCTGGCAAGCTAGCAGCTGCTGAGAGTATACTGCCCACATGGCAGAGCCTGGCAAGTTACCTGTGACGTATTAAATATGCCAAAAACAACAACAACAAGTCTCACAATGGAGGCGTTACTGATGCCCGCTCAAGCAAATCGATAAACAATGGGACAACAGCGCTACAGTGCTACAGATCTGAAACTTAATTTATTTCAGTCGTGGGTGATTTTTTTGAATTTTTTGGTAGGGAGCCACACCTCACAGTGTGTTGGGGTTATTCCTGGCTCTCCACTCAGGAATTACTCCTTGCAGTGCTTCAGGGATCATATGAAATGCCAGGGATTGAACCTGGGCTGGCTGTGTGCAAGGTAAATGCTCTACCTGCTGTACTATCTCTCCAGCCCCATTAAATTATTTTATTTCTGTGGCTCATTTTCTATGTTAGTTCTTTTTTTTTTTTTTTTGGTTTTTGGGTCACACCCGGCGATGCACAGGGGTTACTCCTGGCTCTTCACTCAGGAATTACCCCTGGCGGTGCTCAGGGGACCATATCGGATGCTGGGATTAGAACCCGGGTTGGCCGAGTGCAAGGCAAACGCCCTATCCGCTGTGCTATTGCTCCAGCCCCTCTATGTTAGTTCTTTATAGAACTTTTATTAATTTTCCTTCCATAAATTAGCCTCTAAATCCATTCTTTTCTCTCCTGCCTTTTGCTCCTTTGATTATGGGAAGAAGTTTCCCAATGTTATCTGATAATCTTTGACTCTTTAATTCCTGCTCTTATATTTCTAATTTCCAAGGTTTCTTTTAAATTTCCTGACCTTCCTCTTTTTAAAAAATCCTCTATAGGGGGCTGGAGCAATAGCACAGCAGGTAGGGCATTAGCCTTGCACGAGGCCAACCTGGATTCGATTCCCGGCATCCCATATGGTCCCCTGAGCATCGCCAGGGGTGATTCCTGAGTGCCAAGCCAGGAGTAACCCCTGTGCGTTGCCGGGTGTGACCCAGGGAGAAAAAAAAACTTTAAAAAAATCCTCTACAAAATCCTTATGTTTGTAAATCCTTGGTTGTCCGCTCCTTTCGAAGTATGCAGAACTAAAGAGAGCATAGTAGGAACTGTTCAGCAGGGCAACTCATCTGAATTATGTACATTCTTGTGGGAGTCAGTGGTTCTGTTTTCACCTTGGGGAACCATTGAATCAGAATTATAAGATCTTTCATTTTAGGCTGCCTGATTTCTCCGGAAATAATTTCTCAAACACTTTATTTTGTTTTGGGGGTCATACCTGGTGGTGCTCAGGGATCACTCCTGGCAAGGCCTAGCAGGCTCTAGGTGATGCCAGTGTCAACTGGATCCAAGGCAAACACCTACTCTCTCTCCAACCCCAAGATTTCCCCCAAACTCCTGCTATTAAGGTAGAGACTGAGTCAGATAGCAAAGGGGCACTGGGATCTTTGTACTGAGACTTGCTCCCGCTGTTCTGGTGCCCAGCAGTTGTCAGGAGAGACCCCAGAGCTCTGTGGGGTGGGGAAGAATTCCCCTTTGCTGCTGGCGAGGCCTTCTGCTCGCTCCCCACATCCTCCTCTTCTACTTATAACTGATCAGCAGTGTTTGAGTGTATGGGATTTTCTCTAGCAGAATGCAGAGCTTATTTGGACTTTACTAATCTTATGCTGAATCTAATGCTATATCTTGCTTTCCAACTTTTAAATATTTTTTGTTACTATTGCTTTGCTGGTTATTCTTTCTGTTTTCAGAAAAACATCTTTTATTGTGGTATTGGGGAGCAGACATGAGATGGCAGGAGATTTGCCAAGAGAGTAAAATAGTATGATTCAGACTACCTGCCATATTTTCTCAGAGCTATCTTAATTTGAACATAATGTTATTTTTATACTGTTATTATGAGGGATGGAAGTGTTGATTTTTTTAACTTTGATGTGTAGAATTATATTGTGATTAGAACAAATTAAAAGACGGACTTCATTGCAGTAGCACAGAATATCCCAAATTCAGTGACATAGTATTGGGAATTTGCTGACTTAGGAATTTGTCAGAGTTAGTTCTCTCTCTATGTCTGTCTGTCTCTCTCATACAGTGCTGGCAATCAAACCCAGGACCTCAAGGCAAGTGCTGAGTTATATTTCCAGTCTAGAGTTACTTCTTAAGAATATTTATGGGTGGTCCTAAATAGTATTATAAGATAGTCTTAGGCATTTCAAAGTGAGGGATTTTATTTCATTTTCCCTGCCTACCGATTCCTGTAAAATTCAGGTTCTTAAGTCTCTGGGAGAGAAACAGAAAGGATGAACAGAGAAAGTAAGACAGACCTACAAGCTACAAACATGTATGCATGCATGGGTGCCCAGGCGAGCGCGCGCGCACACACACACACACAAACACACATACACACACATACACACACACCACCACCACCATCACCACCACCACCACCACCACAAACAC
Organism: Sorex araneus; assembly: GCF_027595985.1. NCBI lineage: Eukaryota > Metazoa > Chordata > Mammalia > Eulipotyphla > Soricidae > Sorex > Sorex araneus. The sequence continues at coordinate 173,431,348 of NC_073304.1, read as the reverse complement.
CACCACCACACTCTAAAGAGAATGATGGAAATAGGACAGGGGAGAATTGGAAGGCAATCAATTAAGACATTAAGTGTTTTGTGACATCTGCATTTTGCATTTTGCCCCATAACAAGGCCATCAGCTCATTTTCAGAGGGCTGTTGCCTCCTTCAGCCCAATCCTCAGATCAAAGCAAAACTGTCTGCTTGCATTTTCCAATCAGAATGGGGATGCTAATTTATACTCCTTAATGTGTGATGGTAAGAGACTCCTTCAATTAACTGAATTCTATAGCCAGCCAAATAAAAGGTATACAAAGGCACAGGCTGGAAGGGCCGAAATTCTCATTAAATCAAAAGGTCCCGTATTCTTACCTCCTGCATCTGAGGCTAAACACTAAAAAACAGGATCATCAAAGGAGGTTTAATGGGTTAAATTGAGAATCTAATCTAATTAAAATATTAGACATGGCTAAATAGTTCTTTGATATTCAGCTAAAGGTTTCATTAAAAATTGGTGCTTGAGGTCTGTGTGATAGGAGATTATCAATTTTAAGCAGACCACAAATTTCGCGACCTCATCAGCTCCGCTTCTCAGGGCCACCATTGTGCAGAGGCGGAGGGAGTGACTGGGGGAGCATGGGTGCCAGGTGATGGCTTAGACAGAGAGGGCAGGGAGGGGGCCAGGCTTCCTGGCAGTGATTTCGATAGTTGTCTGGGCGAGAGGGAAGGGGAAGACGTGGGTATGGATTAGGAAGACAAATTTGCCATAGAGGAAAGGACTGCCATAGAGATCTAGGCTGATTTTACTCACCGGACAGTCCCTTTTTTTGTTTTTGTTTTTGGGTCACACCCGGAGATGCACAGGGGTTACTCCTGGCTCTGCACTCAGGAATCACCCCTGGCCGTGCTCAGGGGACAATATGGGATGCTGGGATTTGAACCCGGGTCGGCCGAGTGCAAGGCAAATGCCCTACCCGCTGTGCTATCACTCCAGCCCCCCGGACAGTCCCTTTTTATTGTTTTTATTGTTCTTGTGGAGTGGGGATTGAACCTGGGGTCAGCTGCATAAGCATCACCTGTTCTACCATGAGCGTCATCCCCTGCTCTTCTGGTTTTCACACCCTCCTCCTTTTTTTCTTCCCCTTCGCATCCTTCTTAAGGGAGACGTGTCCCACAGAAGGGCTTATGATGCTTTTCTAAGGTTTGAATTTCTGAAGCAGGGGGCTGGAGTGATAGTACAGTGGGTATCGTGTTTGCCTTCAACACAGCCGACCCGGGTTCAATCCCCAGAATCCCATACGGTTTCCTGAACTGATTCCTGAGTGCAGAGACAGGAGTAACCCATGAGCATCACCAAGCATGACCCAAAGAGCCAATTTTTTTTTCCCTAAAGATTATTCCCCTGCACACCTCCCTTCCACCACATTTGCAGCACAGGGACATCTACTATCTAAAGTGTTTCTGGCCAAACTTGGGGTGTTGTGGCAGAGGAATCTTGAGTAGCAGTCAGCCAGTCTTGGGATTAGCGGGTCTCTGTGAACTGTTCTTCACGAAATCTCCTAGTTCAAATATTTCACTAAATATATTTGCCTGAAATGTTCATCTCATTGGGAAGCTTTCAACCTGTTAGAGCCATTTAATAGCAGAAGACCATTTATTCAGCTTATTGAAAATTAATTACTTACGTTGCTCAGATTTATGAGGGGAAATGAAAAAGCATTGAGAGGCAGCGAGGGAGATAAACCTGCTCACCAAATTCTTTTTATTTCTCTCTTCACATTACCTAGAATCTCAATATTGAGGCGGAGAGAGAACTGAAAAATCAATTCCGTTGATGTTGCACAGCATCTTTCCATGGGAGATTTGCATAACATTTTTGGATATCGGAGAGCCACAGTTAAGTCAACACACAAGATGGAAGGAGAAAAGAGATCATCTTGCGATGGGTCATATGTGGGCGGGGGATGTAGCTCAGTGGCAGAGCTCTTACCTTGCATGTGTGATACTCTGGGATTGATCCTTGGAACTGCAAAATAATTTAAAAACTGTTTTCAATCTAGTGACCAGATAGTTGCTTAGGGAATTAAGATCCTTCATATCTTCTCAATAGGTTTGTGGTTTTGCTTTAATTTTTATTTGTTTTTTTGTTGTCAAACTTTTTTTTTAATTTGCATGTTTGACTTATTTTTAAATATGTTGTTAGTGATTTGTTGGGCTGGAGCGATAGCGCAGTGGGTAGGGTGTTCGCCTTGCATGCAGTGGACCCGGGTTTGATTCCTCCGCCCCTCTCGGAGAGCCCGGCAAGCTATCTAGAGTTTCTCGCCCACATGGCAGAGCCTGGCAAGCTTCCCATGGCATATTCCATACGCTAAAAACAGTAACAACAAGTCTCACAATGGAGACATTACTGGTGCCCGCTCGAGCAAATCGATGAGCAACAGGATGACAGTGACAGTGACAGTGATTTTTTAATTTAATATTCCAACATCAATCCCACCATCATCGTGGTTTTGCTTTTAAAGGAGGTTGAGAGAAAGCAAAACAAACAACTCTCCTTGGTTTGGAAGCAGTACTTGCTTGAAAAGGAGATTTCAGAGTTTTAGCTATCTGAGATCCAAATTCAGTATATGCCCCAAAGCATAGTAAGTGCAATTTTTATTAGAATACAAATGTCTATTTTGCATTCACACTCACCATCCACTCTGGGAACAAAGGACCAGGCTCACACTGAGGAGCCTCTTCCAACTCGGAGTCGGACTGGAAAGGAATCAGGGCTGTGGTGTCTACACCGTAGGCACCCCCTCCCTCTGCAGGGATCAAGTCTCCTTTCTGATGGGCATGACACAATTCTTTTCTACTCTTTTCCACAGCTCTAAATTAAACTGATCTCTATTTTTGGGCTCAAACCAATAATAATACTTAGGTACCCTCTCAAGGAGGCTTCACACTACTTGCTCCTTCAAAGGCAGTCCAGCTGCTTTTGTCAGAGAGTTCAAGATATCAAAATATCCTCCCTCTGTGACGTTACGGAACTGCCCATTACCCATCACCCCTTTTTTCTCCAATCTGCTGAGAGGTTATGCAAACTCAGTGCAACGTTTTCCCTCTTCTGCACTGGTCCTTATCTTCGGGCCTACACGTTGGGCGCCAGATGTTGTGTGAACGTTCGTTCAGTCAGAGGCGCTGAGACAAGGAACATGAAAGAAATTTATGTTATGGAGGGTCCAGGTTCTCTCAGACTCTGTGACAATAACAGTAACAACAAGTCTCACATCGGAGACGTTACTGGTGCCCGGTCAAGCAAATCAATGAACAACAGGATGACAGTGCTACAAATGTCTATTAATTTTGTCCTAATAATGTACAATTTTCGTATGATAATAGACAATTCCCTGTAAGCCAGGGATCTAGGGAGAGTGAGATACTATAGAGAAGTAAAATCTCTAATTATTTAAATTTTTAAATTTTGTGCCACTGTTTTAAATCCTTTCCTCACTGGGGAGACTAAAGAGGTATGTGGACTATTCATTTTTGTTGTTGTTTATCCTTTTTAAAATGAGTGTTAGGAATAAAAATAAAAATTTACTAAGCATTAACAAGAAGAGGTCCCATAGTCATCCTAGGAAGAATGAGGAATTGAATAAAATATATACTGTTCAAGATTTAGCCTTACTCTAACAGGAAAAGGTAATTCGGAAGAAAATAGGGTTTTAAAGAGCAACATTTATTTTGCCCACCTTAAAAATGTCTTATTTTTCAAATGTTGCTTCTAATTGAATGGTAATATATATTTTGAAACACATCTCGGAGAGAATTAGCTAAACTTGCCCTGATATCTGCAGTCTATCACTCAAATTAAATTCATTTTCTGCTGGTTTTCAATAAGTAATTAAAAAAGAATCTCCCCTGAGTTTCCCTAGTCTGCTATTGTAGACCATTTGCTATCAACTCAAAGTTCTCAATTAGCTCCAGTGTTGTTATAATTACTGGATGTGTTTTCAAACAACTCCCAGCTAATAACTGTTGGGATGAAGAGTCATTTTCTCACTATAGATGAGATTGTGCACGTTCATGCTTGCTGTGATGTTTTGACAATGATTCATTAGCCAATAATAAGGCCCCAATTGGAACCATTAGGCATTGGTGCTTTTCTAGGCTTACTGTTTATATTGTTCCTCAACATTGTCTTTTCTTGAGTTGGTTTCTAGATAACTCCTAAGAGACCCCTTACAATACAAAACAATCATGAAGACATCTGCCATTAAATTCAGCTCATTGTCCAAGGATGCTCTTGTTGGAAACTGTAGGTAGAAAAACAGCACATAAAGGAGACTGTCATAAGAGAGAGTACGTGGTTTTGAAGTCCTTTATTCGTACCATTCCCAGAGGTCAGGCCAACCAGGCGCTTAAGTATGTCAGCATTAACTATAACATTTGGTCCCATGCAGATGACCCATCCTTATATCACTCTGCTTTGAAATGTGTTGCTTTCAGATTATTTTTCAAATATCTTTAACAGAAATGCTATAAAAATTAATCACTGGTCCACTTGGGTCTGTAAGATATCTGTACTGTCACTAGTGCCCGCCAGCATGGCTACATGTAATTCACTGCGCGTGCAGAATTTCAGGCTTGTTTTGGTGTCGTGGTTGCTGAAGGGAGTTCTGCTGCTTCTCACCATTGTGAAATGACTCGGTGAGAGAAAAGTCTAGCTTGAACCATTTGAGTCCAGCCCCAAATTTTAAACAAATTCTTTTTTTCTTTTCTCCCTTCTTTTTGGGCCCCACCCAGCCTTGCTTAGGAGTTACTTCTGGCTCTGTACTCAGGAATTACTCCTAGTGGTACTCATGACACAACATATGGGATGCTGGGGATCGAACCCAGGTCAGCCATGTGCAAGGCTAGTGCCCTCTCTGTTGTACTATAGCTCTGGCCCACAAATATGTTCTATTTCTTTTGCTAAAATTTATTTAAGATACCATGATCACTTTCAATATTTGCAGACAAATCATTAGGATGTTCTAGAGTCTTCTGCGCTTTGTGGTAAAGGCTTGCCTTGGATCCTGTGGAGTGTCCGACATCAGCAAGATCACTTAATCTGCCCGATAAAGCTAAGGGTGGGTTTGGGTTAGTGTGAGACAGTGTGCTCACATGGATGTCATAGAGTTTTGGCTAACAGCAATGGACAGATTTTAAAAGACCCCAAAAAAGTGGATATCATTTTTATAGGGTATCATGGGAGTTGCTTTGCAAATATCTCCCACAACTTTATCAACATAGTAACAGAGCCACCAGATTATAGATGTTTAAACTATAATAAGGTAATGGATACTTCTAAAAATTGAACTTGATGGACAGAAATCTCGGAGAACTATGGGCTCCTTGCTCACATAGGAAAGCAGGAACTCCCCAGGAATAGCCAGCGTGCTGCTCTGGGTTCTGAGACATCCTGAGTTTTAACAAGGGGTGACCAGCAGTAGGACTGAGGCCTCCTGTCACTCATCCTTTCTTTTTCTGTTTCTATTTTTGGGTCATACCCGGTCATTTTCAGGGGTTACTTGTGGCTCTGCACTCAGGAATTACTCCTGGCAGTGCTTGGGGGACCAAATGGGATGCTGGGAATCAAACTCGGGTCGGCCAGGTGCAAGGCAAGTGCCCTATGCACTGCACCATCATTCTGGCCCCTAACTCATCTTTTCTAGATTTATTTCCTCTTCTGAAAAATGGACCAGGAAACAAGAAAAAGGTGTTTTGAGCCCTACATTCTTTTAAGATGCACTAATAGAAAAGGAACATTTAAATGAGCTGCCCCTTTAAAATAGGAAAAGGGACCAGAGGGATAGTCCAGCGGGGAGGGCATTTGCCTTGCATGTTGTTCGATCCCATATGGTCCCCTGAGCACCACCAGGAGTGATTCTTGAGAGCAGAGCCAGGACAAACGCCTGAGCATTGCTGGGGGTGACCCAAAACAAACAAATAAATAAATAAATAAAAATATGAAAAGGTTTGTTTAGGTATTTTCTTCTTTATATTCCAGAGTAAGTTTAATTTTAAGGCCCTCTAGAAAAAAAAGGTCCCTTGATTTCATGTTTCTAGTAAAGTCTTGACTGTGTTCCCCGAAGGGTCCCCTTTATTTACAGATGTACTTTAGGGGCACCCCTAAGGCTCTGACATGTGTCTGACTGGGGCAGTCCTCAACGAACTCCTCATGTCTGACGGGGTCTTCCAAATACCATTGAAACAGGACCCTAGTTTTTCAATAGGACCCTAGTTTCGTTTATCTTCAGACACACTTTCTAGAATTTCATTTCAAGTTGTTACCAATCTTAGAGGAAAGTTAAGGGAAGTATCATGGTACATGTGAAATGTATAGAACACAGGCAGAAATCTCCAAAGCTGGTCCTCAGGCCACTTGCATAGAAAACCAGACTTGCCTTAAATTATTAAAATTGTCTATTTCAGAATGTAATATCAAATCAACACCAGCTAAAATGTACTTCTTTCAGGTATTATTTTGGAGTTTTACAGTTTTTGGAACTCTACAGTACTCCATTTCAGGAATTTTTTTTTCTTTTTGGGTCACACCCAGCAATGCACAGGGGTTACTCCTGGCTCTGCACTCAGGAATTACCCCTGGTGGTGCTCAGGGGACCATATGGGATGCTGGGAATCGAACCCGGGTTGGCTGCATGCAAGGCAAACACCCTACCCACTGTGCTATCGCTCCAGCCCCCATTAGTAGATTATTTTAAAAATCAGTAGTAAAGCCAAGGACTGCTTTAATCTTATTTTGTAATGTGTGGGTACGTATTTGATGATACATTTGTGGCCAGATACCTTGCAAATTTATAAACTAGTGAAAGAAGTAGCTTGGAGAACTGGACATATGGATTTTTTGTTTTAGTTTGGGGACAATGCTCAGGGCACTTTCTCTTGGCCTGACTCAGAGATCACTCCTGTTGGGGCTGGCTTGGGGGACCACATTCGGTGCCCAGGGTCTAATCCGGGTCAGCTGTGTGAAAGGGAAGTGCCCACCCCACTATCACTCTGGCCCCATGGAGGTGAGGATTTCTGATCCTGATTCTTGATGCTTTGTGGCTAGAATACTTTGTGGCATCATTGGCCCAAATAGGCATCTGTTGCTGTACTTACATTTGTTTTTCGATTTTATATATAACCCCCTTTGCTAAATTTAGAAATAGTTAAAAATTATATCTCAATATTTACTGATAGTTGAATCTGAGTTCAACAGAAACTGAAGTGTTTATGCTCTTTTTTCCCTTGTGAGGAAGGTGAGAGGGAGATACAGCAGGTCTGCTTATTTCTGGTGGCTTCGAGGCTCTCACTTTGCATATGGAGATCGTTTAAGAAATCGAAAGATCCAATATAAAATGGAAAGGCTTTATTCCCTACTGATTCAGCCTGAATTCAAACTGCCTTGAAAATAAATAAAACATTTTTTTTTCCCTCCTAGAAGCTAAAACATGACATCATGATACACTAGGGCCCATGATTTGAATCCTGGGTAAAGCAAACGTGGCTGGCAGTGGGGTGGTATTCTTGCCATCCGAGCAGAGACCTCGGTTGGCATCTCTCTCCTTCCCATGCACTCAGCGCCTCTACTGGCCTGTTGTCTAGACGATGTGGAGGACCTTGAAAGCAGCCACGGCCTGTTTTTCCCGTTCGTGTCTGCTCTGTAGCACTTCGAGCAGCGAAATTTCCGGTAAAGTCTCTTTTCCAGCATGGGTTGAGTTTTTCTTTTCTTTTGATGCAGCATCGTTCACTGAGGATGACTTTGGTTTGGGGATGGTTTTAGCGTATTCCAAAGCCTAGAGGCATTAAAGAGAAAGTTTTACAGGAAAGGGTGACCCAATTCTCTCAGTGAAACCTGGCCCTAGGTTTTCCTGACTCAGAACGCCAGTGGAGACGATGGCTACAATACCGTACTCAGGTTCAGATGGAAACAGAGACCAAATGGACACTGGCGAATAATACATCAAAATACATCTTTTCAACAAAACCCACGATATATAATTCTCTGGTTCTGGTCACACCTCGTGGTGCTCAGGAGCTCTTTCTGGCCGTGAGCAGGAGTTCCCTAATACTTAGTGGGTCTCAGGGGACCATCAGTGGTGCCAGGATTAAACCAGGTCAACTAGAAGCAAGGCAAGCACTTTATCCTTGTACGATCTCTCTGGCCCAACATACAATTGACACGAAATGAACGAGCTGCCCAATAATATGCTGGGGAGAAAAAGCAAGTTGAATTTTTGGTGTTTTTTTTTTTTGCTCTTTGGGTCACACCCAGCAATGTACAGGGTTCCTCCTGGCTCATGCACTCAGGAATTACTCCAGGCAGTGCTGGGGGGGGGGGACCATATGGGGTGCTGGGAATTGAACCCTGGTCAGCCGCATGCAATCGGGTTGGACTTTGATGCACACAATTGTGCCTTTGGATGTTTTCTTTCAAACAACAGCAACAACAGCTTGATTTGATTCAAGTGCTTGAAAATAGAGTTCTCAGATGTTTGTTTTATTTAGCATCTCAAAGTCTTATTAGAACCAAACTTACAGGGGTTAGAAAAATAGCACAGTGGGTAGGGCATTTGCCTTGTATGCAGCCAACCCGGATTTGATTCCCAGTATCCCATATGGTCCCCTGAGCACCACCAGGAGTAATTCCTGAATGTACAGCCAGGAGTAACCCAAAAAAGCAAAAAAAAAAAAAAACCCCAAACCTTCATATATATATATATATATATATATATATATATATATATATATTTAATTGAATCACCGTGAGATACAGTTACAAGTTTTCCTGTTTGAGTTTCAATCATACAACGATCAAACACCCATCCCTCCACCAGTGCACATTCTCCAGCACCAATGTCCCCAGTATATCCCCCCCTTTCCAACCCTCCCCCTGCCTCCATGGCAAACGATTTCCCCCATACTCACTCTACTTTGGGGCATTAAAAACCAAACTTATATTAAGGAGCTATTAATAGGCCTTTCCAAAAAGAATTTTCACAGCTTGAGACCAAAGACATTGCTATAGTTGCTGTAAAATCGAGCATCCATGATTACACCATCTTCTCTTATTCCTGGGCTTTTAGAAATCCCAGAAGTGTTCATCAGAGGCCAACCATGATCCTTTAAACCTGGGCACTGAGTTGTTTCCCAGAGACATCAGTTCTGAGGGGCATTGCAATAAAGATAAGACCACCAAGTACGGTTTGAAAAATCTGCCTCTATATCAATTTTCTCTTTTAACAAGAATTTGATATCTGAAATGGGAATGGGTAGTACATTTAGAACTAAGAGGGGGAAAAAAAATCAAAACAGGACAACTCAGATGTCTACGCGAAGCTGACTTATGTGGGAATTTCTTATTATCATCTTGTCTCGAATCTGTTCAGAGAAAAATAACGGGCTGGAGACAGGAGGAAGAAGGGCGCCACAGAAATGCAATCAAGTGGACCGAGGTCTTCAAGGTCTGAGGAGGAGAGGCAATCAATAGGGGCCCTGAGGGCCTGTGGAGGAGAACACGAAGTACACACTCCTCAGAGCACCAAAGGCCACTTGTCCCTTGCACAGAGGGTCCTGGTCCTTACTGGGATCGAGGCCGAGACTTGCCTGCCGGGCCCCGTGTCTCCAGGGAACATATGTCCATCACAACCCCAACTGGGAGACGGATGGCCCCTGAGAGGGAGAACATTCTGTATCTGATAAAGGCACTGTTCCCTCTGGGGCGGAGGGAATCTAACAGTCCCTTCAGAGAAAAGGTCGGGGACACACGAGGGGAGTCGTGAGGGCTGACACAGAACACAAGATGAGATACTCAGTTTCCTCAGATACTAACCGCTGGATTGGGAAAGTTGTAGTTTTCCTGGATGGCTCCTGTTTTTTTTTTTTTTTTTTTACTTTTTGGGTCACACCCGGCGATGCACAGGGGTTACTCCTGGCTCTGCACTCAGGAATTACCCCTGGCAGTGCTCAGGGGACCACATGGGATGCTGGGAATCGAACCCGGTTTGGCCGAGTGCAAGGCAAACTCCCTATCTGTTGTGCTATCACTCCAGCCCCGCTTCTTTTTTCTTTCTTTCTTAATTTTTTGGGGGTGGGGGTCACACCCGGCGATGCTCAGGGGTTACTCCTGGCTCTGCCCTCAGGAATCACTCCTGGCGGTGCTTGGGGGACCATGGGATGCCAGAGATCAAACCCAGCTCAGCCTTGTGCCAGGCAAATGCCCCCCCCCCCGCTACTTTATGCCTCTGGCCCTGGTAAGTTTTTATTCTCGGGAGTCCCTGTCGCATCACCCCTGAGTGGGACCTTGGCACCGCTCTGCCCTTGGAGGGGACTAGAGGAGGGCCACAGGCCAGGGAAGCCTGCCTGTGTGCACGCGTGAGCCACGGCCTGCACGGTGCGGGTGGGTGGGTGGGTGGGCACGGGAAAGCTGCCTGAACAGGGAGGTGACAGGAAGTGCTGCGGGGTGGCTGTCTCTTACCTTCTGCCGAGGGACGGGAGGCCTGCTCTCCGTCTTCGCAGTTGGGGCAGTTGGGGGTTTGGACAGGAGGGAGAGAGTCCTCATGTTGTATTCTTTGACTTGCTTGGAGTATTCCTTTTGCTGAACTACCTTCTGCATCTGGGGACAGAGACAGGCTTACAGTGACTCTGGGCCTCGCCGGCATCCCCTGCTCCCAGACGGACCCAGGAGCAAGGCGCCAGCAGTGAGAGGAACTGTTCCTCTCCCCCCCGCCTCTCTCTCTCTCCTCTCTCTCTGTCATCTCTCTCCTCTCTCTCTCCCCTCTGTCTACTCTCTCCTTTCTCTCCTTTATCCCCCTCCCCCCTCTCTCCTCTTTCCTCTGCCCTCTCTCCCCTCTCTCTCCCCTCTCTCTCCTCTCTCATCTCTCTCCTTTCTCCTCTCTTCCCTCTCTCTCTCTCTCTTTCTCTCTCTCTCTCAGGTGCCAGCAGTGAGGTGGTTAAGAAGTGGTCTCAGGGCTGGAGTGATAGTACAGCAGGGAGGGCATTTGCCTTGCACACAACCGACCCAGGTTCAATCCCCGGCATCCCATACAGTCCCCTGAGCGCCACCAGGAGTAATTCCTGAGTGCAGAGCCAGTAGTATCCCCTGAGCATCGCTGGGTGTGACCCAAAAAGCAAAAAAAAAAAAAAAGAAAACAAAGAAAAAGCAAAAAAGAAGTGGTCTCTCTTCTCTCTCCTTTCTTGCTCTCTCTCTCTCTCTCTCTCTCTCTCTCTCTCTCTCTCTCGCCCCCCATACCAGCGGGACCCTCACAGCAGCCAGCAGCCCCCTTAAATAGGGTCTAAATCCCATTAGACCTCTTCTTTGTTGCATTTACCCAATTTGCTTCCAACTTTGAACCGAGCTCTCTTCTTTGGCCTTGAGTACAACTGTAGCTGGAACACACTCACTGAAGTTCTCCTTTCCCGAGGGAAGGGGACTGGAGTGGATGCCCTTTTCATGGGCCGGGGAACTCTTAGCCTAAGTATCTTTTCGGGAGCCACTCTTCAAAATGACTGCCTGGACTTGGTCGGGAAAGGCCAACTGTCTCAGGACACAGTGCTCCCCTTACCCAGCCCAGGGCCAAAGCAACCCATGGGGAGGGAGGAACGCTGTGCAGGAACACGCGTGCAAGGACACTGGCCAAGGCAGCTGATTCTGCGGCCACCGGGGTGTCTGCGTGCTGCTCCCAAAGGTTCTCCACTCGGACCGAGACAGGGGTGCGAGGCCTGGGCTGGCGGCACCGCGCCTTTCAGCTTCGCCAAGAGACAGAGGCGGGGCGGATGCTCCATCAAACACTCACTTTGTCTCTTATGGTCTCAAAGTCGGGTCCGAGGCCCCCAAGCTTCACGTCTTTTTTTTCGTAATCTCTCAGCTTGGAACTCTGAAAACACAACCACAGAGATGGTTTTCTATGAAGGACTGCCCGTCCCCACTGCCACCTGGGGAAAGGTAGGGGCGAGGGATGGAGGGTTGGGGCGGACTGAGCGAGAGAGTGGGTACATCCCCTCCATTTCTTCCCTGTGAAAGGGAAGCCCTTGGTCATTGTTTCTTGGGTACTCTGGGTACTCTGTAGCTAACACATTTCAGCTTTTTCTCTCCCGCAGTTAAAAACCTGTAAGCCTAAAAGTCCTAAAGATGTTCCCAACAAGGGGTCAGAGAGATAGTACAGTGGGTTTTGCTCTTGTCTTGCCTACGGCCAACCCGGGTTTGAGCCCTGGCGCCCCATATGGTCCCCTGAGCCATGCCAGGAGTGACCCCTAGCTCAGAATCAGGAGTAAGTTCTGACACGGCTGGGTATGGCCCCCAAATAAAAAAAAAAACTATTTTTGAGGGAGTCAGTGGTCTGTTAGCATGTCTTTACTGTCGTGGGGGCTATTCCTGGTGGTGCTGGGGATAGAGGGATGGGGTGGGGCTGGCGGTGGAGGGAATTGAACCCAGTGCCTCACGTGAGACATGTGCTTACTCCACTACTGAGTCTCAATACTCCCCCCTCCCCCACCCCATTGCTGTCTTCTGGAGGCTGTAGATGACAGCGTGATGCTGTGTAAGTGAATCTCCCAGCATGAGGAGAGGGTGGGGAACACTTTTTACTTAGGTGGAGGCAGCCTCTCCCCTTTCCCGTTTTCTTGCCTTCAAGGATGTCATCCCTCAAGCTGGAGCCCCAGCAGCAGTTTTGTAGTCAGGCAAGAGAAAGGGAACAAGAGAATCACCCAGATCCTGGTTCTGCTCGTTTGAGCCCTGGTACCACCAGTGCTGACCAACTGCCTCCTGGTGCACTAATTATAAAAAGAGGGGGCCCTCATTTAAAAACCAACGCTGTAAACAGTCATTCTGGGTAGAACTTGTAGCTGGAGGCCCTAATTCTACCATCTGAGTTCTTCAAAGGGCCCGTACTGCTGTCCTCTGGGAAGCAAGGATTGGAAAGTTATGTCAGAAGAATTTGCCTATCAGTCAAAGCATTTAATACTAGAGGGGAGAGGACTCTTCTATTTATTTGTTTATTAAAGCACTATGATTTACAAAATTATTTATACTTGAGTTTTAGACATACACAGTTGCAGCACCAGTCCCACCCCCTAGTGTCAACTTCCCTCCATCCGGGTCCCCAGATTTAAGCCCCCCACATATGCCCCCAAGCCTGTCCTCTTGACAGGAACCTTCCTAAGTTCTGTTGTTAAAGTTTGGGTCCCTTGATTTGAGTGCTGCAGACTCTGTGGTTTGGGTATTTGGCTCAGTCATCCCTTCACACACCTTTGTACCTGTCTCCCCTGACTGGGCTCCCGTTGCTTCTCCTCTGTCTCTTCTCCACCCTCCCCCCTCCACTCTTACTTTCCTTCTCCACCCTCTGCTCTGGGGCCAAGGCTGATCTGGGCATCCCTAAAAGGGGAAAGAAGAGTTTTCAGTCTTGAATCGAAAGCTGTTAAAGATGAATCACATTAAAGTGTAGAGAGACACTGATGAGACACTGATCATTGAAGGGCATTTCAAATACGTAAATCTTTTTTTTTGAGGGGTGAGGTTGCAAACCCAGTGATGCTCAGGGATTACTCCTGGCTTTGCACTCAGGAATTACTCCTGGTGGTACATGGGGGACCATATGGAATGCCAGGGATTGAATGTGGGTTCGGGGCATTCAAGGCAAGTGCCTTACCTACTGTACTACTCCCCCAAACCCCTCAAAATATTTAAGAAAATACGCCTTCCGCCCAGAGATGAACCAAGAGCCGCGGCACGAGAAGCAGAGCCTCCGTGCCTACTGACTGTGATCCTGAGGTCTCCTAACCCATTTTGGCACCAGAGCAGATTCTTGCAGCCATGCATTTTGACTGTGAACTGAACTACAACCTCGTGCAGCCCGGGGAGGGATTTTTTTCCCTCTCCACCCCATTTTTCTGAGCGAAAATGGTGGCAGCGGCAGCAGCCACGTGGTGAGAGCCACCCTCTAAGACCCCTCCACCAGGAGGTAGGACTTTCTTTAGTGACGTAGCCTGTAGGTGATCCTGGGAGGGGAGGTGTTCCCGGCGCGCCTTCCGCCCAGAGATGAACCAAGAGCCGCGGCACGAGAAGCAGAGCCTCCCGCCTACTGACTGTGATCCTGAGGTCTCCTAACCCATTTTGGCACCAGAGAAGATTCTTGCAGCCATGCATTTTGACTGTGAACTGAGCTAAAATATTAGAAACCCAAAACCGCGCGGCCGCTATTGCGGCCGCGCAGACTCAAAGTCTTCACTTTTACGAAGGAAGAGAAATTATTAGATGATGCTTATTCAGCAGGCCTGATTGTTGGGGAAAATTTCCAATCAACAATAGTGAGTTCTGTATGGAAATATGAAATGTACTCAATATATAGAGAGAATAATGGGAATATCATCAGCTACTTAGATGGGGGGTGGGGTGGGAGGGGGGTGTATTGGGGTTCTTGGTGATGGAACGGGTGCACTGGTGAAGGGATGGTGGTTTAATCAGTATTTGACTGTGACTTAAACCTGAAAGCTTTGTATTTTTTTTGTTTTCACGGTGGTTCAATAAAATATTTCTTTAAAAAAAAAAAAAAGAAAATAGCCAACACAAGGTAGTCACTACAGCTGCTTCCTGCCCCTTCTGTCTCTATTCAGACTTTTATAAAGGTGTCCACATTCTATAAGCTATTTATTTTTCACCAAGACATTTAGCATTATATTGTATTTATGTTACTAATGGCCATTTGAGAATATTTTTTTATTTTTGGGTCACACCTAGCGATGCACAGGGGTTACTCCTGGCTCTGCACTCAGGAATTACTCCTGGCGGTGCTCAGGGGACCATATGGGAAGCTGGGAATCGAACCCGGGTCGGCTGCATGCAAGGCTAATGCCCTACTCGCTGTGCTATCGCTCCAGCCCCTTGAGAATGTTTTTAATGTTTAATAATCTGTTGCCTTGTTTCAGTAGAATCACTTAGTTCCTGCGCTAAATTTTGAATATTTAAAATATTATGGGGCCAAGGTTCTAACTCAGCATTAGAGTATTTGCCTGGCATGTGTGAGGCCCAACGTTTGATCCTTGGGACCATACACGTTCACACAGACACACATGTGCACACACACATGTGCACACACACCAGAAACCCAAAACCAAAAATAAGATGTCCTAGAGCTAAGAACTGTTTGTGGGTCATCCTGATGATCTCTTTGAGATAATAAAAGGAGCTGGGAAGTTTGAGACAAATTCATAAACATGTTAATCAACACTTCATTAGCAATACGTAAGAGTGCGTTTCTGGGTTCAAACCTCGATGGCACTGGGTGTTCTCACCTCTAAGAACACAGCACTGATTTGTAAGAGGCAGAGGTACTCGGAGGCCTGTCTGCATTTGCAGCTTGCTTGTCCCTCTCGCACCATCCTACCATTGTTTTGCAATTCGTAAATGACTGTTCCTATCTGCCAAAGGAAACCGCTAATGAACAGCAACATAAGAACCTCACTCCTGTCCAAGTCATAAATCCAATTATCCACAATAAATGAGAGAGGAGGGATCAGTCCCCGAATCACATCCTTCTCCTGAAGCCACTTAGCTTTCAATCATTTCCCCTGACTCAACGGAGAAAGATGCTCTGTGTCAGTGCTTGTGTGAGTGCTCATGGCCACCTCCGTCACCTCTGCCCAGGCCCTGGTGACAGAGAGAAAAGGGCCCAGGGACTAGCTCTGCAGACTGACCCGCCAGGAAGAGTGTGGCCCCAGAGGGCAAGTGCCCAGCGCGCTGACCCTGTGCAGGATGGATGAGCTGCTGCTGGCAGGTTTGTTCTGGGTGACTGGCATGGACAAATCCAGGATTTACTGAGGTTTGACTCAAGTAATCTCAGCGCCCCATTGCTGCACATTTCTTTGATCTCTTTCCACCAAGTCTCTCTTAAACAGCTCTACTGAGATGAAATTCACATGCCCGCCGCACCCCCCCCCCCCCCCAACGCACCCATCTGAAGTCCTACCGTCCTACAGCTATTAGTCATCGGCTGGTGCAAACATGCCCACAATCCAATTTCACAACATTTCCCTGGCCCTAAAGGAAGCTGTCCCCTGGCGTCCCCTTGAGCAGTCAACCCCTTTCCCCCCAGGCCCCCACCAGCCCATGGCAACCGCTAATCTACTTTCTGTCTGTTCAAAAGGATTTATTTGTAGTGAAATAATCCCCAGAATTTACTTCCCTTTATCTCTCCTTGACCAAAGGTCAATGGCAAGAAAACCAACCAGTACCTCAGACCCCCAAACCCAACCAGGAGCATGCCATGAGGTCTGCAAACATGAAGCAAACACTGACATATTCTATCTCTCTCTTTTTTTTTTTTTGTTTTTGCCTTTTGGGTCACACCCGGCGATGCACAGGGGTTACTCCTATGCACTCAGGAATCACCCCTGGCGGTGCTCAGGGGACCGTATGGGATGCTGGGAATCGAACCCTGGTTGGCCGCGTGCAAGGCAAACGCCCTACCCGCTGTGCTATTGCTCCAGTCCCATGCAGGCATATTCTCAACTCCGCTCTGCCCCCTTGGGGTCACAGCCTGCCTGTATCCCCCAGAGCAGCCCCACACCCCAGCACCAGACTGCCCCCATCACTTTAGCCCCCAGAGGTGCAGGTCTCCCCAGGGGAAGCCACGAGTCACCTCCCTCCTCAAGCCAGACATTTGTTGCCCGCTCAAATGTGTCTGCATTGCAAACGATTGGGGCTTGTCTCCAGAAAATTCCTGAGCTGTGGGAGTGTGAGAAAGTGACTCCCAAGACAGTCACGTTTCACATGCTGTGGCTCTGCAAGTGAAGGGAGGGCACGTTGCAGCTGCTAAATTTAATCCACCTCAACCTCTTTAGCCGCGCAGCCAGGCCAGACTGTGACAACAGACTTAGGCGTGAGTGGCGCCGCGCGCACTGGCTTGGTGACAGGCCGCGACCGACATTCTCAGCCCGCGTGTCGTCCTTGGCGCCCTGTGAATCTCTTACTGCCTGACGCCTGCACTGAAGGGCCTGGACCAGGCTCAGTGTTCATCAGTGAGTCACCGCAGCGCTGCTGGAGGGCGAGGAAGCGTGCTCGGGCTGGAGCCCTGACAAATCCTCGCATTTTTAATGCAAGGCGGCACGATTCCCTTGGAAACCCCAAGATTTGTGGCGACCAGCACAGGGGCACGGCCTGGATAATGATCCCTTCTGTCTGGTGCCACGGCTGCCTGCTGGCCTGTCCCAATAAATAGCTCACTTCTAAATCACTTCAGCCTCTGGGAGCGCTTAAAGGGACAAAGAGTGCTTGGGGCTGGAGCGACAGTATGGCGGGGAGGGCATCTGCCTTGCATGTGCCGACGACCTGGGTTCAACCCCCAGCATCCCACGTGGTCCCCTGCGCATCACCAGGAGTAATTCCTGAGTACAGAGCCAGGAGAAACCCTGGGGCATCGCCGGGTGTGACCCGAGAGTGAAAAATTCAACACGGACAAATTGTGTGTCTGGGTCCTTGTCACAGGGGGCAGAAGGTGTGGGACCCAGAAGATGGGTTCTTGGGGATTGGAACATTCCTGATGGCGCAGGAAGGCAGGGGTGTTCTGGGCTGGTGGCGGCAACCGGCTTTCTTCCTCTTCCCACTCCCAGATCCTGGGGATGCTCACGGCCCATCTCCAAGTGGGGAGGAAAGTGCATCCTGGAGTCCCAGAGGAGGCTTGGCAGGAAGCAGTGGTCGGGGATGGGGAGCTGGGTGCTGCCTTGCACCCATAATCAGAGGAACCCTCCCTTAATACAATCCTAAACATAGCGGAAGTTGCTTAAAGACCGCCCCCCTCCGCCCCTCCGCCATATGGCCAGTAGGGCAGATGACTGGGAGCATCTCCAACTCTGCTAGCCGCCAGGATGGGCCGTGCGAGCCTCCCACAGTCCTAGCTTTGCTTTGCTCTGTTTTGCTCGTGGCACTGTTCTGAAGTTCCATGTATGCCTCAGTTCCATGTAACCGGAAGCCCCAGAGCAGGGGGACGGGAGGGGGAGAACAAGGTCATGGTCCTGACCAGCCCAGCTCTGACCTGTGGGCAGGCAGTCAACGAATCCCCGTGCGGCTGGACTAAGGAGACTTCCCTAACATGGCCCCTAGAGGGCGCCCCTGTGAGCCCAGCCCCCAGTCCAACCCCTGGGGGTGCCTCTGCGGGGGCTCAGGGTCGCACCCCGACCTGAGATGACCCTCGAGCAGAGGGAGGCGCTCTATCCTTCTGCTGGCTCAGTCAGCAGCCAACATGGATCCGTGTGCGGGAACCAGAACCTTGGGCTCTGGCCATTAGGGACAACGCTAACCTCTGAGCCTCTCTCCCCACCATCCTGACCTCACTGTTCCCAGCTTCCAGCTCCCCATCCCTGACCCGCTGCTGCTCCCAGTACCCCGTCCAGGACCACTTCCTGCCAAGCTTCCTCTCTGGCCCAAACTCCAGGATGCACTTTCCTGCTTCTTCCTCCAGAAGGAGGAAAGAAGTGAGAATTGTTTCCCGTCAGGGGTTCACAGTATGGAAACACAAGGGCAGGCACACCTAGCTCCCTTGGTGCTCCCCATCTCTCTCCACCGCGCGCCCCTCTTTCCCCACTCCTCCCTCGTTTCCCTGGTCTAACCATCAGTTAAACCCAGTGCAAAGGCTTTCTTTTAGGGCGCAAGACACTAGTGATGGAGACGCTCCCGGCAGACCCAGTGCCCAGCAGGGCTGAGCTGGCGGTTCCCAAGCAGCTCCAATCCTGGCCACCTGGGTTCGTGGAGTGGAACTCGGGAGTGGGGTCAGGGGGAGGAGGAGTGGGGGTGGCGGCAACCATAGGCACTTTTACTTATTCTTCCTCTTCTCCTGCATGAGAACATACCTCGGGGCTCAACCTGGACTCCCGGCCCGAGAGGGACTTGGGGGGTCTTCAGGAGGGTGTTGTTGAGTCTGGGGTGCAGAGAAGGGTCTAGCCTGTCCCCTCTGCACCCCTTCTTGGAGGTGAAGCTGAAAGGAGGCGGAAATGAGAGGGTTCGGTGGAGGTAGGGGGGAAGCGTTTGGGAAGCAGAGGGCTAAGTGCCAGCCTCCCTCAGGCTTCGACACCCGAAGCAGCCTGAGCAGTGGGCACTCCTGGCCCGACGGCCTGGGCAAGGGCGGCGGGAGCCCAGGTCTCGGGGGTCGTGGAGCCGTGGGGGCTGTTTACCTGCACGCTGTGTCTCTTCCTCTGCCTCTGGCCCCTTTCCAGCTGGAACAGGTAGCTCTCTGAGTTGCTCCGGCCCATTTGCGCGGACTTCCCGTAGTTCCTCCCGGACGGGAGCTGGGACTCACTGTCCACCCGTGCCAGGAGGTGCGGGAGGGAGACGTGGTGGTCGTGGTCCCGCGGGGCGCCCTCGCTCGGCTGCACCTCCGCCAGCTGCATCAGGGCCTGCTGGTGCTGCTCCATGATCTCGGCCAGCCTGGAGTCTGGGGAGGCGCGTGCCGGCTGCTGGCTCTCGGAGGCAGGGTGGAACTTCCTGGGCAGGGTCGAGAGGGCACAGACGGGTTCACAGACGGGTGTGGACCTCTCGACCAGCCAGTAACTACATGCCTTCACCACTGCCTGGGCCAAATGGATGGCTAAATCTCAGACATATATTGGTTGATTGATTGTTTTTATTTTTTTTTTTTGCTTTTTGGGTCACACCCGGCGATGCACAGGGGTTACTCTTGGCTCATGCACTCAAGAATTACTCCTGGCGGTGCTCAGGGGACCATATGGGATGCTGGGAATCGAACCCAGGTCAGCCTCGTGCAAAGCAAACACCCTACCCGCTGTGCTATCGCTCCAGCCCCAAGGTTGTATTTCTGGGGTGGAAATTGGTCACAAGTGGACAAGGGGGAACAGTCTGCTGTGGAAAGACTACTTGAGGAGAAGGAAATTCTTTTTATTTTATTTGCTTCCTGGGTCACACCCAGCGATGCACAGGGGTGAGTCTAGGCCTTGCACTCAGGAATTACTCCTGGCGGTGCTCAGGGGACCCTATGGGATGCCGGGCATCAAACCCAGGTCAGCTGTGTGCATGGCAAATGCCCTCCCCACTGTGCTATGGCTCCCGCCCGGAACAGGGCGTACTTACCACAGTATTTCCAAGTTCTTGTATCTCGCCTCCTCATGCGTCTGCTTGGGCTGCCTGCGATGTTTCTTCTTTTCCACGGAGCTGTTGACGTTTGTGTTAGAAACAGTCTGAGCACCTTTCTGGCCGCTGGGCCCTGGCCTCCTGGGGAGTCCGTTGGAATAGTGGAAGTTGGCATAAGCCAGCGTGGGGGGCTGTGGCTGCTGAGCCGGGAACCGTCTCTCCTCGGGGTCTCTGCGCCCTCTTTCCTTGTGAATGCCTATCAGCGGGGCGTAGCCAAGCGGGTTTCTCTGGCCAACGACGACATTCTCGAAAGCCTGTTTGGGGAGGGCAGGTGCATTGGGGGCGACACCACGTTCCTGAACCCCCGGCGCCCTGAGCTGGCGGTTGCTGGGCGGGGCGTAGATGACCACCATGGGCTCCTGCTTGGCGGCAGTGTTCATGGGCTTGTTCTGGTTTGGCTGCTGTCTAATTGTGGAATTCTGCTCTGCTTGGCCGATGATAACCTGCACTTCCGGCCCCAGAGACTTGGAAACCATCCGGTGTCTATGCCGCCTGCGGATCTTGCGCTTGACGGGCCGTCTGGAAGGCTGCTGGCCGTCGGTGGTGTCGGAAGACTGCCCTCGTGGCGCACTGTTGGACTTGGTGCTTTCGTGCTGAGACCACTGTTCTTGGTAATTCTAAAAAAAGGGGGGGGGAGAAAAGACAATTTTGGCTAAGCAAATGACAAGATTGGAATTTAAAGTAATTTTTCAAACTGGACATGGAAGCCAAACCAGGAGTTTGAAAGAAGAGAGAGAGGACAAGAGGGGGAAGGGCTGGAGTCCAGGGGGAGAGCCTTTGCTCTGCAGAGGTGATGGGTTCTAGGTTTGATCCCTGGTATCACTGTACCACTGTCATCTCCTTGCTCATCGATTTGCTTGAGCAGGCACCAGTAATGTCTCCGTTGTGAGACTTGTTACTGTTTTTGGCATATCGAATACGGCACAGGTAGCTTGCCAGCAGGCGAGATACTCTCAGTAGCTTGCCGGGCTCTCAAGAGGGGCGGAGGAATTGAACCTGAGTTGTCCACGTGCAAGGCAAATGCCCTACCCGCTGTGCTTTGATCCCTGGTACAGCATAAAAAAAAAGGGAGGATGGCTTGGTCTAGCAATTTGAGGGTGATTCACTGAGTCACTGGCTATTTCAGATGAGTTTTATAGAAAAAATATCTCCGAATAAGCTTTTTGTTTGTTCATTTGGGGGCCACACTTGGGAGCACTCAGAGCTTACTCCTGGTAGGCTCAGGGGACCACATAGGGTGCTGGGGATCAAACCCAGGTCAGTCACATGCTAGGCAAATGCTCTACCTGATATACTATCTCTCTGGCTCCACAGATTAAGTTCTTTTTTTTTTATTTGTTTCTATATGTGTCACTGTCACTGTCATCCCGTTGCTCATCGATTTGCTTGAGCGGGCACCAGTAACATCTCCATGATGAGACTTGTTGTTACTGTTTTTGGCATATCGAATACGCCACGGGTAGCTTGCCAGGCTCTGCTATGCGGGTGAGATACTCTTGGTAGCTTGCCCGGCTCTCCAAGAGGGGTGGAGGAATCAAACCCAGGTTGGCCTTGTGCAAGCCAAACACCCTACTAGCTGTGCTATCACTCCAGCCCTTCTCTATGTGGCCTTTAAAAAAAATTTTTTTTAAACAATTTTCAATCATCATGAGATACACAGTTGTTCATATGGGGTTTCAGTCACACACACACAATGTTCCATCACCAGTGTGCGTTTCCCTCCACCAATGTCTCCAGTTTCCCTCCCACTCCCCTCCACCAGCCTGCCTTTATGTTAGGCATTTTTCTTCTTTTTCTCTTTCTTGCTCTCTCTCTCTCTCTCTCTCTGTATCTCTCTCTATTCCTGTCTCTGTTTCTCTCTCTCTCTCATTACCCACAGAATAGGTTTTAAGTAGGAATCTTTGACTTAAAATACTCCAAAATGCCACTAATTGGGGGAAGGGGTTGCAGATCCAGGAAGAACAAATCTGCAGATCCGCATTAACGTGTGTGAACTTATGTTTCACTCAGATGAAGGTCTTCAAAAATCTCCCCCAGAAAGAACATCAGTGATTTGCAATACCAGCCAAAGGCAAGCTGAGTGGGGAACACAGTTCAGACAAACACATCATTCTACTCAGAAGCAGCGAATGGTCTCCTCACTGGAGGAAAGGCACTAGGTTGTTTTTTTGGTTTTTGGTTTTTGTTTATTTGCTTTTTGGGTCACACCCAGTGATGCTCATGAGTTATACCTGGCTCTGCACTCAGGAATTACTTCTGGCGGTGCTCAGGGGACCATATGGGATGCTGGGAATTGAACCCGGGTAGGCTGCATGCAAGGCAAACACCCTACCCGCTGTGCTATTGCTCCAGCCCCCACAGGCACTAGGTTTTACTGGGAGGCTTCTATAAGATTCTGTGCTACGGAAGGCGATTGTGAATCCACAAAGGCTGATTTTGCTTCTGTTCCTTAACCCTGCCTGTACACGGGCAATCAAACGTCTGGGGGAAATATTTCAATTTCAGAACAGACTTTCTGCTTTTCAAAGTATTGTAATAACAGAATGTACCCCTGGCATAATAGATCCTGTCTGTGACTATACTGTGCCGAGCCATTTAGAGGTAGTTTCCAAGGAATAACGTACTCATTACTTTGTGAAAGACTAGTGAAGAGGCCTGTAGTAAGAATGTTTAAATGCTTACTAAAAAAGAGTAAGAGGACTGCGTGTTATATAACCGTAATCCATTTTCCCCTTTGAATATCCTCTATGATCTCTATCTACGCAACAATAATTGAAAAATGCAAGTTACTTGGATGGTTTGCGAAAAAAGAAGTATCTCGAGTAAATCCTATTTCTATTTGCTCCGTGGAATGAATAAATTATGGCCTTGCATTCAACCTTTCCTGCTCTCTCCTCATCTGCTTGGCAGAGCTCACCCTATTTCTGTATGAGACTAGATGGTATCTATGTCCAAGGAAGTTGCATGATATGAGATTAAAACCATTACACTCAGGACAGGGACCTACAGCAATTCAATGTCATATTTCTCACAATGTGAAATTTAGAATACTTTTTTTGGGGGGTAGGTTGTTTTGTCTTATTTTGTTTTTGCTTTTTTAGGGTCCCATCCAGCTATGTTCAGGGGTTACTCCTGGCTCTGAGCTCATGAATCACTCCTGGCGGTGCTTGGGGGATGCCAGGGATTGAACCCATGTCGGCTGTGTGCAAGCAAATGCTCTCTCTTGCTCCGGCCCCAACTTAGAATTTGAGCTTTCTGTGGGGACATCGGCTGGGTGTCTAATGAGTTCCTCTACAATTTAAATTGTGGACCACAACTGGAGGTGCTCAGAGCTTCCTCCTGGATCTGCATTCAGGGATCATTCCTGGTGGGGTTTGGGGAGCCTTATGGGGTGCTGAGGCTCAACTGGGTTGGCTGTGTGCAAGGCAAGCACCTTACCCGTTGTCCTTGTGAGGACAGCCCACAGGAATCTATTTAGCTTTCTTAAGACTCTTTTTACAGGAGCCCGCATTGTAGAATAACTTGTCTATCTGTCCCTGAGCAAGGAATTTGGATACAGGTCCCCTGGGTCACAAGAAGGGTGGTGGTCAGACCAGATAACAAGACCCATATCACAAGACCCATATCACAGGACCCAGGACTGCCCCCAGAACTGGGACATTCCTGAATATTGGCGCGAATACTGATCTCTAAAACCATAGGCTAAGGAGTGATGTCCTTTTAAATGAATTGGTTAAGAAAGTTTGCAATATTACAAATCTATTGGCTATGAAATGTGCAGGCTCTGCTGTAACGGCCGGGGAAGGCCTATATAAGATCTCCTTTGGAGAAGCTCAGGGTCTTTTGCCCAACCTGCTGGACCTGTGTGTCCGCGTGGGCGGCTGGACCCTGGCTAGCCAGTCTTACAATAAACCCTGCTTGCTGTTTGCAGTCTGTGAAGTCTCTTTGTCGTTATAGGGAGATGTTATAGGGAGATTTCGATCCGTGCCCTAACAGTCCTCTGGCTCCAGCCCCAAAGTTTCAATGTTTACCTGCATGGCACCAAAGAGGAAAAGCTAGCTTTTTCTATTTTCAGTTTAGGAAAGTTCTTTGTTCACTGCCCTAGGAAGACCTCTGGTGCTGCCAGTGCTCAAAAAGTGTTGGCAGAGATAACGGTTTTCTCTGCAGTGTTGGTGGACAGGCACTTGTG
This sequence comes from Sorex araneus, assembly GCF_027595985.1. Classification (NCBI taxonomy): domain Eukaryota; kingdom Metazoa; phylum Chordata; class Mammalia; order Eulipotyphla; family Soricidae; genus Sorex; species Sorex araneus. Next base: position 173,407,009 of record NC_073304.1, on the reverse strand, counting down.
AGAAAAGCAGGACTGGGAGGGGGGGTGGCAAGTGTCTTTTCCGGCTGATATTCAATCAGTCTGTTCCCACCTGAAAGAGAAGCGGCCCCCCTGCCAGCAGTGTTTTCCTAGGGTGCTGACCTGAAACCAGAGTTTTTCTCATCCTCCTTCCTCTCTGCCAGCTCCCCGCTGGGTGCACGGGTACACCCTCCGAGGGATGCTTTGTCAGCAAGGCCACAGGGTCATCCTTGGCTGAAACTTCAATTGTCTCAAGTGTTAAATCTGCCATTCACACACTTCTAAGTGGCCTGGGATGGCACTTCCCGACCCAGAAGGGAAGCTGCCAATTCTGGGCTTGCTGTCATTTACTCTCCACATCCCCTCCACCTTCCTTGAGCTCTGCGGTTCACCGGTTCACCTACATTTTATTTTCCTACCATGGAGGCCTCAGCTGTCCCTCTTCAGGTGGTGAGACCCCGGAAGTTCGGATACAAAGCTAATCTCCGGCTGTTTAATCTTCATCAGCACCTGAATCCTGTCTTTCATCCAGCTCGCCCAGGGGTCCTTTTGTTACTGGCGACCAGTCCTCACACCCTGAGCTCACAATCGCTGCCTAATGGCCTTGTTGCATCCAGGGCCATCCTGTGCAGGATGCTAATTTCCTAGCCAGACCTCCCCTTAGATGCTAATGGTTCCTTTTACACACTGCCCCTGCCCCATGAAAGGCGGAGTCTGGCTGTTTCCCCTCGCTGGCTTCCCTGCTTCTCTGACATGAGCAGAAGGAGGCAAGGAGGGCTCTGATCTCAACCCCAGAGTTCACTTGCTTTGAAACAAAGGCCTCAGTTCTCTGGCTCACACTGGAAATGCCAGCTGGGCTCCAGGACCGGCTCTGGTGGGAGTTTCTGTTGCATTTGTTGTTAATAAAATACAAGTACTTTGAGGGGCCAGGGTGATAGCACAATGGGTAGTGCATTTACCTTGCACACGGCTGACCCAGGTTTTATTCTCGACTTCCCATACAGTCCCCCCAGCACGGCCAGGGCTAATTCCTGAGTGCAGAGCCAGGAGTAGGCCCTGAGCATTACTGGGTGTGACCCTAAACAAAAGTACTTTAAGCTCAGACTGTAAATCCCTTCTGAGGAGCTCAAGAAAACATCAAACTTGCCTCCTGACAGAATCTCGTTTTGGGGGGGTCAGGAAGGAAGGCAGAATCTGAGTTTTTCTTTTTTCTTTTTGGGTCACACCCAGCAATGCACTAGGCTCCTGGCTCATGCACTCAGGAATTCCTCCTGGCGGTGCTCAGGGGACCATACGGGATGCTGGGAATCGAACCCGGGTCGGCCGCGTGCAAGGCAAACACCCCACTGTACTATCTCTCCAGCCCAGAATCTGGGTTTTGATGAATACAAGTAGCAGAGATCTGTGGGCTTGTGTTGGTGGCAAAACCAAACCAGTCGCTCATTGGAAAGGTCGGAAGATGGCTCAGGATGCAACTTCAGGGCCCCTCGGAATCTTTCCTCCCCTCTCTTCTTTTCCCTGACTGGGGGTCTGATGTTAGGGCAGAGTGGCAAGAAGCAAGAAGGTTAATACCTCAGAGCATTCTCATGAAGTCCTTACCAGGGAAAACTGTTCTGTCTCTGTCTCTGTCTCTCTCCTTGGGCCACACCCGGAGGTGCCCAGGGCTTCGTCCTGCCTGTGCTCAGGGGATCATGTGTGGCGCTATGGATGGAACCCCGATCTGCTCCTTTCCCGCTGTACCATCTCTCTGGACCCTTGTGTTCTCTTGGCCCAAGTGGGGCGCTCCCTCCAACTGGCCAGCCGGGGTCGAGCCCTCACTGGCTCCCGTGTCCTGCACTGGGCACACAGTGGCCGTGGGGTTTGGGAAAGTGGGAGTCCCTTGCGAGGCCACACACCATGTTGACTCAGGATGGTGAGGCCCGGGGCTCAGAGGTTGAGAGAAGAGAAAGTGCCGGGTACGGCGGAAAGACCGCACGGGGACAGAAGATGCTGAGAAGAATGATGCTGCCTGACTCTCCCTGCTGAGGGTTGAGCTCACCTCTGAGCGTCTGTTCCTAATACACCTGCTCTGAGTGGCCCCACCTCTGGCCTCTCATCCTCCCTACCTGGGCACGGGCCCCTGTCAGCAGAAACTGAAGGGCCTCACCCAGGCCTCTGCTCCCTTTTCAGCAGCCTGCGCTCCACTTCCTCCTGTCTCTCCCGTCTCTCATCAGCATCTCCTCTGCGGAGAACCCCCTTGACACCTCAGCTCAGGCCGCCCGGGGCCTCTCAGATGCTGACACCTGGGGGGCCTTTTAACTTTTTATTTAAACTTCAAAAAGTTATTTCAGATATATCAGGAAAGGAGAGATAGCACTGAGGAGTCCTACATATCCTGATTGGGGTTCCCTGGCTTTTTTTTTTTCTAGCATATGGGATGCTAGAAATCGAACCCGGGTCGGCCGTGTGCAAGGCAAGCACCCTACCCACTGTGCTATCGCTCCAGCCCCTCGCTGGCTTTTAACACCCTGAGTATCCTGAGAAGGTGTCTTTGTTCTGCCAGCTCCAAATGGAAGCAGATGTGGAGACCCCACGGAACAGCACCTGGGGACTTTGCTTCTGTCCCTGGCCCTTTCTTCCATGTCTTCCCTGTGGGTGGGCTTTTGATTCTGTGTGCCTGTGTGTGTGTGTGTGTGTGTGTGTGTGAGAGAGAGAGAGAGAGAGAGAGAGAGAGAGAGAGAGAGAGAGAGAGAGAGAGAGAGAGAGAAGGGACAACTGTCCTCCAATAGCACCTTCTGGGGGAGGTAGGGTGGGCCAAGCCAGCAGTGGCCTATGTCAGGCCTCTCTTATCTGCTAGAAGGAGTGGCAGAGCCCGGGAGACCCCCTAGACCCCACAGGCACCTCCTACTCAGCAGTGACCCTCAAGACACACTCAACATTCAGTCTAGCAGGTGACCTTTAGCCGCTGGGCCCTTTGGTGCCACTTGTCTTCAGGAAGGAGGGCAGCGTTCTCAGGCTCTCTGGCATTCTGAGTGGACGTCTGGCCAGTGGCTCTGACGGGGTGGAAGATCTGAGAGGACAAAGCACAGGTCAGCACGTTAACTGGCTTCGACTTGGCTCTGGAGCCGGGTGGCTCAGCTCTGCCCTCGAACGAGGGGCCTGCAAGGACCACGACTCATTAAGGCTTCATCTCAGTGCTCAGAGACCTGGGTTGTTCCCAAGGAGAACAGTAAGAACGTGAGGTGAGAACTGGCACTTTTGAGATGACCAAGCCCCCCACTGCCGATTTCTTTAAACCCTCAGACACCTCCGGGGTTCCACCTTCCAACAGTTAATTCAAGCGATGCCAGAGCTAGGGTTGGAGGAAACCGTGCCAGTGAAGAAATGAATTCCTAGAGGATGATGCCAACAGAGGAACGTGGTTTCATGTATTTAAGGGTTTCCCCCTAGCGCCCGGCAGAGCCTGTATCAATGCATGGTCCCAAGAGCAGCCTTGGGCGTGACCTGCAAGCCACGAGCAGAGCGAGAAGCCCAGAGCTCCCAGCTAGGGGAGTGGGGGGCGCCTGAACGTCAGAGCCTGCCTGTTGAAGATTTGCTAAACAGATTCGTATCTAGGAAATGCATCTTGGACTGGGAGCCCTGGTGGTTGGGGCGGCCCTGGAACCCGGTGATGTTGGCCCAGGATGCTTTGGCTACAGGGCAGCGTAACCGAGCAAAATGATCAAAGCCCTGTCCGCCTCCCAGACCCTGCTTAGAGCTGCTGGCCACCTTTTCTAAGGTGTATGGTGGGAGGAAGAGGAAAGGAACTAAGGCGGGGGGCTCTTTCCCAGGGTAAAATGTTAGAGCTCGTCACCTGCAGGGTCAGCAAGGGCCCAGCCCTTCCCCCTCCAGGCCTGTGCGGTGCTGTCTGAGCAGAGCAGGCCCTCAGGCCAGAGAGACGGGGCAAGGCACTGGCCTTGCAGGCGGCCACCACAGTTAGGTCCAGCACCACCTACGGTCCCCCCCCCCCGCCACAAGCATCACCCCTGAACACAGAGCCAGGGACGGCCCCTGAGCTCCTCTGCCCCAGCAGGGTCCGTCCTCCTCGCGCTCCATGTTCCATGGCGTGGCTCTCCAGGCCCGAGGAGGACGCTTTGTCCCTTCGGAAGGTGCCCCGGGTCCTCCCCGGGGGTCCCTGCATCCCACCAGCTGTCCTCAGAGAAGGTCCGGGCAGTGTGGGGCCATGAAGGGGATTGGGGTGGATCTGAGCGCAGATGAAAAGAAAACCAGACCCGAGTTTTCATGGCAATTCCAGGGGCCACGAGTGCTCTGTGGTCATCGGCTTGCTGGTTCGCCGAGTCTGGAATGGCCTCTGCACACAGACGTGCTGGAGCACTGTGGGCAGGGGCAGGCAGAGTCCTCACAGCGAACACTCACATCAGCTGTCACTCACCTGTGTCCCCCTCAGCATGGGCCCAAGAAACACCGGGCAGTTAGCTGGGGAGCAGGAGCCTGGCGTCTGATCCCTGGCACTGTGGGGCCTGGGCAGGGCCAGGGGCACAGCCACCCACCACCACCCCCCGCCCCCCGCCCCGTGACTGTAGAAATATTGGGTCTTAGGGTTTAGAGCACATCACAGAGGCTTCAGCCCCTGATGGCCACACAATTAAAAAGAAAGACAGCTCAGGAAAGGGAGACCCAAGCGTGGCCTGAGAGCATATAAAGATCAAGAGAGCTAAAAAGTTTTTTTATTTTTCAGTTTTTGCTTTTGGCCCCCACACCTGGCAGCGCTCGGGGGGTTATTCCTGGCTCTTTGGTACTCGGGAAACAGACAGGATGCCAGGGATCAAACTCAGGTCACCACGTGCAAGGCAAGGGCCCTACCTGCTCGACCATCTCTCCAGCCCCTAATTAACAATCTTAACAGGCTACGTAAGCAGAGGGCCATGGTCCAGCTGTTAGCGGGCCGGGAGGAAAGGTCCTCGGGCCGCTGCCAGGAGGCTGGTCTCCTGCTCTCGGAAGAGTATTTCCTGTCCTGTCTCCAGTTTTCCACTGGGGACTAGGTCTGAAGGGCGCTGAGAGACCCCCGAGGTAGCCGTGCTGACAGCTTTACGGTAAGAAGCCCCTCATGCCCACGCTCCCTTCCCAGAGGCCACGGGAGGAGCTGTGCTTCCGCCGGGAAGCCGTTTCGGTGAGGCGCGCCTGGATCCCGGGCGGGTTTCGGGCCAGTAAAGCATACTTCTACATTATCTCTTTGAAAGTGGAATGGGACACAACCTCTGCCAGCTCTTTTTTTTTTATTTTTTATTTTTTTTTGGCGAGCCATTCTATTAATACCAATCAAATCGAGAAAATGATCAAATGAAATTGCATTTTGAGCATCATAAGCTGCGTAATGCCTATTCTGTTAAATTGGGGCCTATAATTGCTTCTCTACTGAAAAGATACAACAAAGGCAGCAATCATGGCTTGTCATTATCCCTGGACTAGAAAACCGGCCTTTGCCGGAGGACTTCAAAGGCTCGGGGTTCTCCAATTGCTTTTGGGCTGCTATTGTTGAAGCCGAGGCAATCTTGATGAGGTGTTTACACTGAGGAAAGGCACAGAGCAGAGAGACTGAGTGCCTGGGTCTAGAGCCATTAAAAAATTGTACATTATGTTCCTCGCTTTGAAGTGAGGGTTCGGAGGGAGGAAAGCAACTCAGATTGAGGACGGCTGAGCTAGATTGGACAGCTACTTCTCTCTCAAAGAAACGCATCGGGTTCTTAGAGAATCAGCGCCCCCTCCCCAGCGCCCCCCCTCAAAAAGTGGGCGCCTAACCACAAGCGCTGTGTGAATGATCACAACTGCAGGGGGGTGTAGGGAAGCACCGGGCTTGGACAACCAGCCCACTGCCGCAGCCAAGTCTTCCAGTTTTGTGCCCCATCTCCCCCCACCCCCTCAACCCTGTCTTTCTGTAGTGACCTGAAGGGGGCACGTTGTGGGGAGACCCCTCATTCACTTTTGGTTTCCTGGTCAGTTCCACTCCTTGATGGACTAAACAACAAGCACCTCCCTAGGCTAAACCAGGCCTATGAGTCTGGTATCTGCAAGGTGTTCTTTGCGTACCCCGCCCCTGTGTCTGGGTCGGGCAGACCTCCCGGGTTTCCATCTAAAGCCCCTGTGAGTGTTTCTTGGTTCAGCTGGCCCAGGAGGGATCCTCGGTGTTGGCTCTCAGTCCTCTTCATAGTGTCTTCTTCTGCCCTGGGTGGGTTTTGCTCTTGTGGGTGCCGCCTGCCAGCCCTCTTGCTCCCAGGCCCAGAGGAAGGCATGGAGATAAGAACCAACAACCAACACAGTCCAGGACAGCCCGGCCACTGGTGTTCATTGTTCAGCTACTTAGACCGAGGCACACACAATATTTTGGCTCTGCCCTTGGCCACTTACTTTCTCTACTCTGGGAGATTTGGTAGCTGTGTGCTCAGTAAGGAGCTGAGGCATTTAAATCTTTGGACACTTTGGACATTATATATATATATATACTTTATATATATGTGTGTGTGTACACATATGTGTGTGTATACATGGGTAAGGGCCCCAAAGGTGCAGCAGGAGGTGGCATCAAGGCCAGAGTATGCAGAAGAGGCTAAAGGCCCGCATGAGGAGAGACACACACACACACAGGGGTGGGGGGGTATGGCAATGTTTGCCTTGCTTGCTACCAAGCCCATTTATTTTATTTCACTTTCTTTCTTTCTTTCTTTCTTTCTTTCTTTCTTTCTTTCTTTCTTTCTTTCTTTCTTTCTTTCTTTCTTTCTTTCTTTCTTTCTTTCTTTCTTTCTTTCTTTCTTTCTTTCTTTGCTTTTTAGGTCACACCTTGTGATGCTCGGGGGTTACTCCTGGCTTTGCACTCAGGAATCACTCCTGGTGCTTGGGTGACCATATGAGATGCTGGGGATTGAGCCCAGGTGGGCTGCGTGCAAGGCAAACGCCCTACTCACTGTAGGCCCCCCAAGCCTGTTTACTCCCAGCACCACAGAGCGTTTCCCTGAGCACCCCCAGGAGTGACTCCTGAGCACATAGAGAGTCAAGAGGACACCCTGAGCACTACTGGGTTTGGCTCAAACAGACAGACACACAAACAAGATTCAGTTATCCAGTCCTGGGAAACTCTCCCGGACTGCCCTCGATGGCTGCCAGCATGTGCCCTGTGGGTTCTGCTGGAGCTGTGTGTCTCCATGACAGTTGTCACTTGGCACTGTCAGCTCCTGGCTCTGCCTCCTGCTGGGTTCTTGACCACAACCTACATGGACCACAGATGCCTGGATTCAGGGCCTGGGAGAGAGAAATGAAGAATATTCCAGAATCCTGGGGCCCTCCAGGCAGAACTTGGGAATCTAGCTTCAGAAGTGATCATTATGCTGAAGGTCCTGGGTTGGCTTTGGTTTTCCGGGCCACCCCTGCTTCTCACGGGTTCCTTCCTGGACGCCATCCACCGAGTGAACTGTCATTCCAGAGACGCTGCAACTTGGCAGTGAAGCAACTCAACTGAGCGGTGAGTGTCTACCAGAAAGAAGTCTGAAGGAACATGTTGAAAGAGCCACACGGTTCGATATAAATTACGCAGTCATAAGTAAGTGCTCTTGTGGTGCTTACACAGGGCAAATTAAAAAATAAAAGTCCAAGAATCAATGAAACTTCACAGAGCTCTGGCTCAGCAGAATAATTCTCACAAGACCCCCGAGGAGAGGTGAGGTCGAAAGAAAACACCAGCCAGCTCCAAGAATTCTATCAAAGATGTGGTTCTGTTTCTCACCAAGGAGAATTAGAAAAACATGAGCCTAACTTTATTCTGACACAGGTACAGCTTAATTTCATGGACCACAGAAACTTTCACTAAATCCAAAACTGTGGGAAAGGAGAGCAAGCTAAGAGGTGGACCTTATTCAGTAGCACTGCTCTGCGCTGTCGTCCCGCTGTTCATCGATTTGCTCGAGTGGGCACCAGTAATGTCTCCATTGTGAGACTTGTTGTTACTGTTTTTGGCATATCGAATACACCACGGGTAGCTTGCCAGGCTCTGCCATGTGGGCGGGATACTCTCGGTAGCTTGCCGAGAGGCTCTCCGAGAGGGATGGAGGAATTGAACCCCAGTCAGCTGTGTCCAAGACAAACGTCCTACCCACTGTGCTGTTGCTCCAGTCTATGGCCACACCACCCTGAACGCATCCGATCTCGTCAGACCTTCTCCAGTAGGAGAATCAATTCCAGTGCAGTGTTCAGTGACACACGTGTTTATGTGGAGCTATAGAATGAACAGAACTCTCCACACAGACTCATTTGGTCACTTCAGTGGGGCTGGGGTCTCTGGTAGAAGGTAAGACTCTAGCTTTACTCTAACGGCAAAGAGTGAAAACAAAAAAGGCTCAGCAAAACTTTGTGATTTGCGAAAGGTCATAATTGACCAATAACCTCAGGGCTCAAGTCAAATATTTCATGTCCATAATTCCAGTAAAAAGCCAACTTCTTCCTCCCCCACAACTTTTATTTTGAAAATAATGAGATTCTGGACCAAAGCAAAAGTATGCGAAAATCCCATTGCTTCATCCGACATTGAGATCATGTGTCCCACATTGAGATCATGTGTCCCATATGCCAGGCTCTGGGGCTCAGTCATTAAAGACACAGGCACACACACAAAAAGCATCCCGGTGCCCTGGGCTGTGGTGCCATGGACTCAACGGTGGGTGCTCAGGGAGGAGGGAGGTGGATGGGGCAAGGAAATTCGGTGCCTTCCACAAGACAGAAATCTTGGAGCTTGAATCTCCAGCAAACAAGGTGGGGTGAGTGAACACAGGCCCAGCGGCAGGCAGCTCCTGGGAGCTGAGTTCTGCTGTGGCCAGAGCCCAGCGTGCAAGGAGAGCGTGGTGGCAAAGCATGGGGCTGAGGAGCCAGGAAGCAGCCCGTCACAATGGGTCTTGTCCATCATTCAGCGAGTCTGAGTGGAAATTCAAAAGGGGTTAGCAAATGAACAGGAAGTCAGTGGGTCAGAGGTCAAGATGAATAGGTTTGTCACCAACACCGGTAAAGGTAGTGACCGAAGAGAGAATCAGGGGCTGGAGCGATAGCACAGCGGGTAGGGCATTTGCCTTGCATGCGGCCAACCCAGGTTCGATTCCCAGCATCCCATATGGTCCCCCCCAGCACTGTCAGGAGTAATTCCTGAGTGCAGAGCCAGGAGTAACCTCTGTGCATCTCCAGGTGTGACCCAGAAAGCAAAAAAAAAAAAAAAAAAGAGAGAGAGAGAGAATCGAAGGAGCAAAGGTCTGCAATCATACTTCAAAACTGAAAAAACTGAAGGATCCCACATGCAATCCAAAGTGACCGGCATGTTTATCCCCAGCATAAGCGTTGGAAAGAACACAAGGGACTAAGTGCAATTGTTCAAAGAAACAAGCTGAATGCAGTCAAGATTGTCAAGTCCTGTGAGGGGACGGTGTTCTGTTATTTGGGGGGCCCGAAAAAGAGAGCATGGCTGCTGGGGGTTGCTCCAGAAAGGGCCACTGGGGCCGAGAGAGATTCCTCTTCTCGCCGCTTTGGTTCTGTTCTACCTGAAGCTAGAGCCTTTTCAGGACAGGTACTGGGACCGGGAGCGGGGAGAAAAAGCTGAGAAGGACCTGCTTCTCCAGAGAGGATTCCCTCCCTTCCGAGCAAAGCTGGGGGCTGCATCCGGTTCCCCATCTGAGCAATGCTGGGGGCTGCATCCGTTTCCTTCTCTGAGCAATGTTGGGGCTGCATCCGTTTCCTTCTCTGAGTAATGTTGGGGGCTGCATCTGTTTCTCCATCTGAGCAATGCTGGGGGCTGCATCCATTTCCCCATCTGAGCAATGCTGGGGACTGCATCCGTTTCCTTCTCTGAGCAATTTGGGGGCTGCATCTGTTTCCCCATCTGAGCAATTTGGGGGCTGCATCCATTTCCGCATCTGAGCAATGCTGGGGGCTGCATCCATTTCCGCATCTGAGCAATGCTGGGGACTGCATCCGTTTCCCTCCCAACCTTTTCCCCATCTGAGCAATGTTGGGAGATGTATCCATTCCCTCTCCGAGCAATGCTAGGAGCTGCATCCATTCCCCCCACCCCCATTTCCCCACCTGAGCAATGCTGAGGCCTGCCTCCATTTCCCTGCTCTGAGTGTCTGCCACAGGGCCGGTGCTTTGGCTCGGTTCCTCCCACAGACTGCTTGCAGGCTCCCAGGCGCCACCTCACCTCACTGGTTCACACTGCAGGGTCAGGGCAGGGGACTCAGGGCCTGTCACCCCCAAACTGGAACTCTGGGTTTCCTTTCCTTCCCCACCAGAACCGCTGTGCCCCCTGAGGGGACCTGAACCAAGGCTGGAGGACCCAGCCCTCTCCCCTCACCGTCCTGCACTCCTCTTCCCCTCCCGCCAGCAGAACTGCCCAGCCACAGCCCCGCCTAATGGTTGTTTTACTTTATTAGCCAGCGGGGTTGGCAGGCACAGGGATGGTGCAGCTGCGCGTCTCGTCTCTGCCGAGCATATGCCCGGGGAGGCTGTAAAGGAAAGAGCCGCCGAAGGTGCCGTTCCTCAGGAGGAACAGCGAGCTCTACACACGGCTCGGTATTGTTCGAGAGAGACCTAGGTGATTGGTGTTTTTGCTTGTTTGTTTGTTTGTTTGTTTTTGTTTTGGGGCCATATCTAGGAATGCTCAAGGCTGACTCCTGGCTCTGTGCTCAGAAATCACTCCTGGGGGCTAGAGTGATAGCACAGCGGGTAGGGTGTTTGCCCTGCACGCAGTCGACCTGGGTTCAATCCATAGTATCCCATATGGTCCCCCGACACCGCCAGGAGTAATTCCTGAATGCAGAGCCAGAACTAGCAGCCCCTGTGCATTGTCAGGTGTGACCCCAAAAACAGAAAAAGAAAAAAAAAATCACTCCTGGTGTGGTGCTTCGGGGACCATATGGGATGTCAGGAATTGAACCCAGGTCGGCCAAATGCAAGGCAAGTGCCCTACCCACTGTGCTATTGCTCCAGCCATGGTACTGGTACTGGGTGATTGAAATAACCCTGCCACACAGCTGGACCTCCAAGGGAAGAAGAGAATGGAGGGGAAGAGATATTGGCTTCCTCTCTCTCAGCCCAGCTGACATTTCACCTGGCCAGCCTTTAAAGTCAGGATCAAGGGGGAACGGGAGCTTTTCCAAGACAGCTTCCTGCAGTGGCGGAGGCTAAATTGATTCGCATTCTAATGCGTTTCAGGCAAACAGCTCTGGCTGGGGAATAAATCAGGAATACAAGCTACAAGCAAGCAGAGGCTTCCCAGTCACCGGCCGGCTGTGCTCCTGAGGTGCCCTCTAGTGAGGGCTGGCTTTCACATCCTTTCCTCCACAACGTCATGATGTTAGGATTCTCGGGGGTGGGGGGTTGGGGGTGGGGGGTATATTGCCACATGATTTCCCTCACGCTTCTTAACAGACAATCAGTAGATGGCACAAAGTGGCGAGAAGACTGAGAGGCAGTTGGGAGCAGAAACCAGGATTTTCCTCTGAGTCATTATTTACAGGCCAAAGGAAAACTGCAGGTGAAGGGATTCTGCTGTGAGCGGTGAGGGGTGTGAAATTGTAAGGGTGGTACCAAAAATGTTGATATTGTAAATACTCAGGAGAGATGCAGAGGGAAAAAGCAAAAAGTTGTACCTCCGTTCTGTTCCCCTGCCACCTTCTGCAAGGAAGCCATTTATGTATCCTTCCAGAATTTTCTCTGTATTTCAAGAAAATACAACATATGGTTTAATTCCCCTCTACTTCCTTCCCTTCCTTCTCCCTTCCTTCCTTCCTTCCTTCCTTCCTTCCTTCCTTCCTTCCTTCCTTCCCTCCTTTCTTCCTTCTTTCCTTCTTCCCTTCCTTCCCTCCCTTCCTCCCTCCCTCCCTCCCTCCCTCCCTCTCTCCCTCCCTTCCTTCCTTCCTTCCTTCCTTCCTTCCTTCCTTCCTTCCTTCCTTCCTTCCTTCCTTCCTTCCTTCCTTCCTTCCTTCTCCTTCCCTCCTTCCTTCTTCTTTCCTTCTTCCCTTCCTTCCCTCCCTTCCTCCCTCCCTCCCTCCCTCCCTCCCTCCCTCTCTCCCTCCCTCCCTTCCTTCCTTCCTTCCTCCTTCCTTCCTTCCTTCCTTCTTCCTTCCTTCCTTCCTTCCTTCCTTCCTTCCTTCCTTCCTTCCTTCCTTCCTTATCTTCTTCTTTTTTTTTCTTTTGGGTCACACTGAGTGATGCTCAGGGGTTATTCCTAGCTCTGGACACAGAATTACTCTGGGCAGTGCTCAGGGGAGTATATGGGAGGCAGGGATCAAATCCAGTTGTCTGCATGCAAGGCAAATACCCTACATGCTGAACTATTGCTCCCCTTCTCTACTTTTTAAATACTATATACACTATTCTCCATTCTTGATTTATTTCAAAATAATAAATCCTGGTACATTATCCATATCATTGACAATGTTTATAGAGAATATCCTCTAAACGACCCCCCAACTTCAGTTCACAGTACCCTGCATTATAGGCATATCTTATAACTTATTGAAGTACTCCCTCCGAATGGTAGAAAGTTTGGTAACTGTCAATTTTTTGTTATTAAGAATACAACTGAAATGAATAGCCTTATATGTAGGAAGTATTTCAAGACTGCACATTTTTTTTTTTTTTTTTTTTGCTTTTTGGGTCACACCCGGCGATGCACAGGGGTTACTCCTGGCTTTACACTCAGGAATTACTCCCGGCGGTGCTCAGCGACCATATGGGATGCTGGGAATCGAACCCGGGTCGGCCGCGTGCAAGGCAAACGCCCTACCCGCTGTGCTATTGCTCCAGCCCCAAGACTGCACATTTGAGTAGGAGAAATTCCTAGGATTGGAGCATGTAGGTTGGGTTGAATTAAAATAATAATTGCAACTTATATAGTGCTTGCTAAAAGCCAGGCATTTGCTGATATAGGCAAATGCACCTATTAATTTCTCTGCACCTATTAATTTCTCAGTCTAATCTTTTAATAGTTCTATGAGGAAAATAATTTATAATATCCATTTTACCTCATCCAGGGTGAGAGAGTTAGCAGGTCACCATCACCCTAGTGGAGTCTAGATGCTTAATCACCAGGCTTAAGTGTCTCAGGAAATCGATGGTTTTGTTTTTTAATAGGTACTGACAAATTGTTCCCATACTGCTTAGATCAATTTATTCTTTCATGAGCTTGACTTTACTTCTTTGCCCATAGGTTGAGTAAGCATTGGAAATGTCATAAAAGAAGGGAACTCATTTTTTTTAAATTTGCTTTTCTTGGGTCACACCCGGCGATGCACAGGGGTTACTCCTGGCTCATGTACTCAGGAATTACCCCTGGCGGTGCTTGGGGGACCATATGGGATACTGGGAATCGAACCCGGGTCGGCCGCATGCAAGGCAAATGCCCTACCCGCTGTGCTATCGCTCCAGTCCCGAGTTTCTCTTATAATGACTGAGATTGGGCATTTCTGGAGTAGTTTCATTGCCATATATATGAGCTTTTCTTTGGATTACATATTGATATCTTTCGTGTACTTGTATGTTAAGCAAATCTTACTGATTTCTTGGAGCTCTTTATGTGCTGTAGGCGATTCATCACTGTCACTGTCACTGTCATCCCGTTGCTCATCAATTTGTTCGAGCGGGCACCAGTAACATCTCCATTGTTAGACTTGTTGTTACTGTTTTTGGCATATCCAATACGCCACGGGAAGCTTGCCAGTCTTTGCCGTGCAGGCAAGATACTCTCGGTAGCTTGCCGGGCTCTGTGAGAGGGGTGGAGGAATCGAACATGGGTCGGCAGCGTGAAAAGTGAACGCCCTACCACTGTGCTATCGCTCCTGGAGTGGTACGAGAGTAAGATCAGTGGTTCATGAAGTGTGGGTGCAGCTGAAGCAGCATCATGAAGACCCACTAGGCCAACATCTTCCACCTACAGAAGAAGGTGAGGTCCTTCTTGTCCTTCCTTGAGTTGGGTCCAAATGCACCTAAAATCAGGTTCACTTTTTTTTTTTTTGCTTTTTGGGTCACACCCGGCAGATGCTCAGGGGTTACTCCTGGCTCTGCACTCAGGAATTACTCCTGGCAGTGCTCGGGGGACCATATGGGATACTGGGAATCGAACCCGGGTCCGGCCGCGTGCAAACGCCCTACCCACTGTGCTATTGCTCCAGCCCCAGGTTCACGTTTTTGAGACATTAAAAAAAAAATTTTTTTTTTGAGGGAGACACACATGGCTGTGCTCCCAGCTCCGTGCTCAGGAGTGGCTCCTGGCAGTGCTCACGGAACCTCATGGTATGGGGGATGGAGTTCTGTGTGCAAAGTCTGCACTCGAGTCCACTAAGTCAGCCCCCAGATGACTGGGGAGCACCTCCCTCCCCTGCCTGTGTCCCCACTTTGCAATCAGGGAATGAAACCCAGGGTCTTATACTAGGCATGTAAATGCATTATGTCCTTACTTCCCCTGTGCTGTGTGTTGTTAGCACCTTAGATGCCCGCTCTCAGCCTTGGCCAACCAATGGCACTGCATGGAGGGCAGTGCAAAATGCCACACCTAGAGTGCTCCCCAGAATTTCAGAACTTTGGGTCCGGGAATCAGCATTCTTTCCTTTTCCCTAATGATTTCGATGCTGTTCCCGACGCAGACCAGCAGTGCTGGAGGCTGGAATAATGTTTCTCAACACTGGCATCCCATTACTCGTACCCAGTGATCTTTAAAACTGAAGCTTTAACTTCCCAGGTTCAAATCTCAGTCCTACTAAATGGGTAGATCTGTGCTCCTGGAATAAGTTATCACTGAACATTTGTTTATCATCTATACAATGATCATAGCAAGCTTAGAAACCCTACTTCATGGGGTTTCAGTAGTGATTAAGAGTTAACATATATATGAAAACACTTAGTACCTAGCTTATAGTTAAATGTTATGTAAATAGCAACTGTTATTATTCTTATCATCATCATCATCATCATCATCATCATCATCATCATCATCATCATCATTATATCCCTATTGGTCTCTAGCAGAAACACTTCTTTCCACAAAAGAATAAAATTTATGTATTTTAAATAAACATTTTAAACACCCCCCCAAAAAAAAAAATAAAAAGGAAGCTTTATACTCAGAATCTTTCCCAGAGATAGAAGTGGTCCAGGGTGGAGTCAAGGGTCACTTTCAAAGAATTAGTTTCTGGGCTGGAGTGATAGCACAGTGGGGAGGATGTTTGCCTGGCACATGGCTGATCTGGGTTTGATCCCTGGCACCCCCCTATAGTCCCTGAGCCCACCAGGACTGATCCCTGAGTGCAGAAACAAGAGTGAGGCCTGAACACTGTCAGGTGTGGGCCCCCCCCAATCCAAAGAATTAGTTTCTTAGGTGATTCTATTTTTTAAAATATTTTTTATTTTTTTTTTTTTGCTTCTTGGGTCACACCTGGCGATGCACAGGGGTCACTCCTGGCTCATGCACTCAGTAATCACCCCTGGCGGTGCTCAGGGGACCATATGGGATGCTGGGATTCGAACCCGGGTCGGCCACGTGCAAGGCAAACACCCTACCCGCTGTACTATCACTCCAGCCCCTTAGGTGATTCTAAATGTCCAGCCAGGATTCTAACTCTGCTCTAGAAATGTCATTTACTGGACATAAACTTCAAGGCACTAACAAAGAGAATAATATTGGAAATGAGGGTAAAAACAACTTTTCCTTTCCCTGCTGTTTCCTGAGCCCTTGCACTGTGCCAGGCCTACTCCTACAATGATTAGGAAAATGTACCAAACATAGTTGGTGCCTACCAGGAACCTGTCACCTGTATTGGCAGACAAGACCCACACACGTTTCATGTATTTAAAAAAAACGGTTTAAAAGGAAAACAAAATTGTATGCTACTGCCTAGAACGGAATAAAACAAGTTACATCATCACATCTCTGGAAGATCAAGCTAATTTCTGTCCTTTCTGGCATAAGAGGAATAAGATGAAGAAAGTATAGGTTGGATAATGAAGAAACAATTTTGAATACAATTAGCCATCATCCCTTAGACATTTGAAACTGAAAAAAAAATGATGGACAAGGTCAATGACCACTTCAAAGAGTAATTCAGAGCTTAGAGACTGAACCAGCCTGAGATGTTTAAAAGTCCCCCCCATGGCAGAATGAGGCTGACCTGTCAATCACAGTAACACTGCCTTAAAAACTCAGCCAAACCTACTGAGAAAAACTAGGAGCTAAGAAATCAGCAATGAAAGAATTTACAATAAACCTTCTCTCTTTTATTACTCAAAATATTAACAAAATATGTGTTAATTATAATAAACTTATTATAAAACATGTATTAATTATAATCAATAAACTTATAAAATATATTAAGTTATAAAATTTTATTATACCTTTATTATAACTATCACTGTTACTGTCATCCCGTTGCTCATCAATTTGCTTGAGCGGGCACCAGTAACATCTCCATGGTGAGATTTGTTGCTACTGTGTTTGGCATATCAGATATGCCATGGGTAACTTGCCAGGCTCTGCCGTGTGGATGAGATACTCTTGGTAGCTTGCCGGGCTCTTCGAGGGAGCAGAGGAATCAAACCCAGGTCAGCTGCATGCAAGGCAAATGCCCTACCTCTGTGCTATCACTCCTTTATTATAAAAATACTCAAATTATTTTTGTTGATTTCACTGTTTGCCTCTTCTAGATCAGTGTCTTTTGGGAACACATTTAAAATTAATTAAAAATAACACCTTTGGAAAGACACTGATCCCTAGAAACCTTTCTTATAAATGGTACTGACTATTGAATTCACTCATGCTTTTAAAATAAACCATCAAATATACAATTTCCACCTAAATTTTATGAAACAAAAAAGTACAGTAACACATAAACTTGGGTTTTAAAAAGTTATATTTTCAATTTAGCTGCCTAGTCATGCAGCTAATTATACCTTACCTATTCCTTTGTTTTATTGCTACTTACAAAAACATGGATGTGTCACAATTTTTAAAACATCTAATTCTTTTTTTTTTCTTTGTTGGGTAACACCCAGCAATGCACAGGGGTTACTCCTGGCTCTGCACTCAGAAAATTACTCAGAGTTACTCAGAAATTACTCAGGATTGCTCCTGGCTAAGCACTCTGAAATCACTCCTAGGGGACCATATGGGATGCTGGGAATCGAACCTGGGTCAGCTGCGTGCAAGGCAAATGCCCTACTCGCTGTTCTAATGCTCCAGCCCCTTCACTTAAAAAAGATTTTCGGAGAAAAGAGTAATGGCAAGTGTTCATGCTTCATCAGAAACAGGCCAGTGTTTTCTGAGCAGAGTTGCTGTCCCGGGTAGGGTTTGGTCAGTTCTGGTAGTGCTGTTGACTTCACATTATACAGAATAATTCTAGATTGTTCCCAGCCCCAAGCATAACCGGCCAAATGCTATTCATTTACTTTCATATCACGGGGGAAGCCAGGAATACCAATTAGAGTTTCGGATGGGTCAAAGGGCATCTCCATATAACAGGCAACCCCCTACTTTGTATTTGAACGGAGGGGATGAGTTTCCAGCTTTTTGCCCATCTGGCCACTCTTCCCTCGCATCCATGGATCTTTCTATGAGGAAGCAGGTGGATGTGGTCTACATGAAACAGGTCTTACCCTCACCAGGCTGCAGTGAGAAATGCAGGCAGGGCATTTCCTCGTACCAGTTTAGAGCCAGACTAAGTTTCGATCCTATCACATCATTTGCACAGGCTGGTAAAGATGGTGGCGTCATTATTGGGTTGTGTGTGTGTGTGTGTGTGTGTGTGTGTGTGTGTGTGTGTGTGTGTGTGTGTGTGTGTGTGTGTGTGTGTGGGTGGTGGTGATGCAGGGCAAGCGCTTTACCATAGAGTCACATCCGTAGCCCTAGTGCCTCCACTACCTCCGGGGGCTAGAAAGGTAATAGAATGACTTGGAGAACTGAAAGAGAAGCTGCTTGATGTTGGCCTGTGTTCCCTCGACCACCAGCTCTATGTGTGTGCAGACCCAGACTTGAAAACCCACTGCAGGTCTGTGTGTGGCTATTGTAATGGATGTGAGTGGGTCATATCATCTCCAGCCTTTTTTTTTTTTTTTTTTTTGCTTTTTGGGTCACACCTGGCGATGCACAGGGGTCACTCCTGGCTCACGCACTCAGGAATAAGTCCTGGCGGTGCTCGGGGGACCATATGGGATGCTGGGATTCGAACCCGGGTTGGCCGAGTGCAAGGCAAACGCCCTACCCGCTGTGCTATCACTCCAGCCCCATATCCAGTCTTTTTTAATTTTTATTTACTTTTTTTTTTTTGCTTTTTGGGTCACACCTGGCAACGCACAGTGGTTATTCCCGACTCTGCACTCAGGAATTACTCCTGGCGGTGCTCAGGGGATCCTATGGGATGCTGGGAATCGAACTCAGGTTGGCTGCGTGCAAGGCAAATGCCCTACCCGCTGTGCTATGGCTCCAGACCCATCCAGTGCTGTGTTGGGGGTATGTTACAGTGCTGGGCAAGCAGGGCTGTGGTGGAAACCCAGCCGAGCGACTCAACCCTTAGTCCTATAGCTCATCTGCTACAAGAGCTGTTTAGTTCCTAAACTTGAAAGGGAACCTCTTGGCCACAGGGATTGCACGGCAGACCATTCACGGCTTTGCTTTTGGCTTTTTGGGTCACACCCGGCGATGCACAGGGGTTACTCCTGGCTCTGCACTCAGGAATTACTCCTGGCGGTGCTCAGGGATCATATGGGATGCTGGGAATGGAACCCGGGTCGGCCACATGCAAGGCAAAAGCCCTACCCGCTGTGCTATCGCTCCAGCCCCTCACGGCTTTGCTTTTGCTCTTAAGAGCCTGTGGCACAGCTGCCTCTGTCGGTGAGACTGGCCCAGGGCTGGGGCATTTCTCTCAGTGACCTCCTCAGCCCCAGGAGGTGACTTCCAGCCACTTCCAGCCGAGGCAACAACCAGCTTAGCGCGGGGGCAGGGATTGCGCCGGGCGCCCCCGCTTACCTGTTCGAGGTGCGTCTCCCCCCTTCTTTTGCTGTGCAGCTGGAGGTAAGAGTCCATCTTTGGCGTGGGAAAGCCCAGAGTCAGCTTGTTTTTCTCCACGAAGTACTGTCTAGACTTCCTTCGGCGCGGGCCGCGCGAGCCGGGCTGGGAGGCCGCGGGCCGTGACCCGGAGCTCTGCAGGTACTGGGACAGGTTGCTGGACTTCTCGGCCAGGTCACTGTCGCTCAGCTCTGACACGTGGCTGCGGCGGGCGCCTTGCTCGTAGCTGGGGCTTACGAACTCACTCCCGAGTAAGGAGGGCACGGGGCTCTGCGGGGGCCTCTCCTCGCCTTTGTCCCCCGGGAGTTCCATGGAGGTCTCCTTGGAGGGGTAGAGGGGGTCCAGGGCCACGTTCTCGATGGAGCTGCCCGCCGACATGGGCAAGGCCTCGATCTTCAGCAGCTGCACCTCCTCTTTCTTCTGCTTCCAGTTCGGGTCATAGCGCAGGTCTGAGTATTTGTCTCCCGTCGGCGGCGACTGGCTGCCCGGAGCAGAAAAGAAATGCCGAGATCTTAGTGAAAAAGGCACCGAGCCCCCTCTCTGGAGCTGGTCATTTTGCTGGGAAGGCAGCCGCAGCCCTCTCTAGCTTCTGGGAAATAGAGAAAGCAAAGGCAGCACCCTGGCAAGCTCATAAAGAAGCCGGCAGAAGCGAGGCCTGGGTTTCGGTTCCAGGATTCCTGGAATTGAGTCATGATTTCCCAAAAGTGAGATAGCCATAACGAGATCAACTAAAGTTACCAATCAGGTGCAGCTAAGAAAGCCCCCCGACCCCATGTAACCCTTATGTAACTCCGACTTCTAATCAATCAATTAAGTACAAGTAGTGAAAAGCCACTCAGACTTCGGTCAAGAAAAGTCTCGGAAAGTGTTATATAATGCTATAGTATAAAAGCCCCTCACTTCTTTCTTTATTTTTTTATTTTTTGCTTTTTGGGTCACACCTGTTGATGCACAGAGGTTACTCCTGGCAGTGCTCAGGGGTCCATATGGGATGCTGGAAATTGAACCCAGGTCGGCAGCGTGCAAGGCAAACGCCCTACCTGCTATACTATCACTCCAGCCCCAAAGCCCCTCACTTTTGCACTTGTTCCAAAAAGGCTGCCACTGTGTCTATGAGCCAGACAAGGGCCCTAGCTCGAGCTAGACAAAAAAAGATCCTTTGCTTTTTGCATCACAACTTATTGGGCTGGATAGTGATAGCACAGTGGGTAGAGAGTTTGCCTTGCATGTGGCCAACCCAGGTTCGATTCCTCGGCCCCTCTCAGAGAGCCCAGCAAGCTACCAAGAGTATCTCGCCTACATGACAGAGCCTGGCAAGTGGCCTGTGGTGTATTCGATATGCCAGAAAAGAGTAACAACAAAGTCTCACAATGGAGACATTACTGGTGCCCGCTGGAGCAAATCGATGAACAATGGGATGACAGTGATACAGTGATACAGTGATCACAACTTATCTTCGTGTGATTCCTCTGGGGAGATCTCGGCCTGGTTTAACACTTTCATGTCTCAATGCACAGGTTAGGTTCAAATTTGTCCCATGCATGTACTCATCAGGGACAAGACGGGGGCCAGGCGACATCTCAGTGCTGGAGAGTCAGGCCCTGTGGCTGCTTACAGACACCACGAGCATTTCTGCAGCGCAGACGCGGTGGAATCTAATCTCACAGGCTTTCTCAGTGTTGCCCCACCGCCCAGCTCTGGCATGATGGGGGGAGCCGTTAGTAGCCCCTTACTTGGGTGCAGTTGGGGGGTGCTTTTTGTTGTCAGAAGACTGGTTTCTAAGGGGGAATTCAGTGATGCTCCTGACACCCCCCCCCCCCGTGAATCCGGGCAGCCGGCCAGGTAAGTCGGGGTCTCCAGGAAAGGAAATACCATCCTCATCACCATCACTGATCTCACTCTGCCCCTTCGCGGGGAGGGATGTGAGACCCATCCGGACCATACACTTCCATCATTCCCATTCTCCTCCTCTCAGCGACTTTACTTCCCATTTCACCCTCTCTCCATGGCTTTTTGTCAGGGGTGTGACTGCAAGAGACCCGCTAGAAGCCGTGTGGCTTATGCATGCCAAGTGCAGTGGACAGGCCTGCATGTACCCAGGCGACTGCATGGCCCTGAGGTTCAGGGTCCTCCTGTCCCAAGGTGGGTGTGCCAGTCCATCCTCACACACAAAGGGCCCAGACCCTGTCTGCTCTTTCCCAGGACAATCTCAATTTGCGGAAGTACCTCCTGGCCTTCACCAAAAAAAAAAAAAAAAAATGGAAAGGAAAAAAAAAAGCTGGTAATATAGCATATTTAATGGCCCCTTTGATCTTCAAAAGCTAAATGGGAGAGATTTTCCTTCCTGGACTATAGTAGAGATGCCATCCTCTAATCAAAAAGAAAATGTAAATCACCCCGGCTTTTTCTGCTATTTGATATTCCCGTTTGCAGAGGACATAATTTCCTGCTGGGTAAACAAACTAATGGTGGCCCTCATGCTAATTTGCTCTTCTTAATAGGGACCCACATTGCTTTGATTTGCTGGAAAGCAATGAACAGAGGGGGAAAAAAAAAAGCCTGAACCCTCATGCCTGGCTAAACTGCCACTTTGAATTTTTGGTTGGTACTTTATGGGATAACTCCTATCCATGGGCCACTCTCCCAGGGTAGGCAAATGCCATTCTCCTACCAGACAGACTCTGCTTCGTGTTGGTCAGGAAACCAGCTGTCCAGCCGGCCACGAGGCTCCCACTCCCCAGACACCAGCAGGTGAGCTGGCCCCCTGGGGTGTCCCTGCGGTTAGCTGCCTACTTTGCTGACTTCTGGATTCAGTGGCGAGATATCCCAAAGTCCACACCAGCTCTGTTGTTCCATGATCCCTTGATGAACTCAGAAGTAGCAATAATTAAGGAATGCTCACCATTAAAAAAAAATGTGACTCGGGGGACCATGTGATGCTGGGAATTGAACCCAGGCCTCCCACAGGCCAACTATGCCCACTGACCTTTAGAAGCAGCTGCCTGGCCCAGAAAAAAAAAAAAAAACGGTTTTAGTCCAGTTGATGAAAGAGGAACTCATCGAGTATAGATGCAAAGCCAGATTCTTCAAACATGGCTCATCAGAGGCCTCACCGTGGCCTGGAGAGGCCGCCTCAAACACCCCCCCCCCTTTTCTGGATGGAACTCGTACGGTGAATCAAACGAGGGTGGCGTTGTTGCAGAACCATGGGCACGGAAAGCTGTGATCCTTCACAGAAACACAGCTCCAGGTTGAAAGAGAAGCTGAGACTGGAGGGGCCCTATTGTACCATGCTTGGGCACTCCGAGGTACGATTTTGTTCCATGGCCCAGGTCAACCCACTGGAGCAAAATGAGTGTGAAGGGCTCCTCCATCCTCTCGTCAGCACACACACGGCCCACTCTCCTGCACACGGAGAGGTGGGTATGCAGACAATGGGGACATGACCCTTTTGTTCCCGTGCAGACAGCAGATGTCCCGTCTTCTCTTCAGAGGCCTGAGGGAGAGGTGGGCACGGGGAAGAGGAGGGTGGGGGGCAGACCCTGAGATTTGCTGGCTCTAATGGACCCTGTATGAGTACTTACTGTGACAACTTCAAACAAAATAAAATCAAATCTCCATTTAATGAAGAGCCTCCTATTCAGTATTGCATTCAATCAAAAAATTACTAAAAATTAGAGCATGTTTCTGGTACAATTAACATCCTTTGCACTCATAATAAAATATTCAATAACTGGCCATTTTGCCTGTTGAGGAGGTGAATAAAAGCATTGCTATTAATCATTTAGCTGCTATTTATTTACCACTTTATTTTAAGTAGGCCGTTAAATTGAAACTGCACGTTATTATTGATTTAGGTTTGAATTAATCCTTTTAAACAGAACAATTATTCCCAATTTATATGCCATTAAATCTTCTATGCCTATGAACAACAAATTCAATTTCTGTTTAAGTGTAAAGTTTTTTAACGCTGTTTTAAGGAACTATCAAACCTGACAATTGTTTCCAGGGATTTAGAATTCGAAGGTCATCTTAATCTTTTTATCAAAGGCTTTTAAGTAAATAAAATGAAATAAATCCAAAGGATTAAAAAAATCACTTTAAAAATATGCCCTAACATGGTTCCTATAAACAGACTAAAGTGCTTGAGGCAGTTATTTGTAATCCAGAAATTTCCATTTAGTAAAGGCATTCTTGCTAAGGAAAAAACAAAACCTGAACACTTAATGGGGCAAAAAAAAAAAAAGGTGGTTGACAGACTGAAGGTCAAAGGCTATTGTCTAAGGAAATGCACTCAAGAGAAGGGACTGGATTGTTATCCATTGAATTTTATTTATTCGTAATTACATAACCTGGATAACTCCCACCAGGGCCCCTTTTTCTTTGACAGAGCTTATGGTTGCAAAAAACTCAGCTATAGCCCCTAGTTCTTATTAGTACCAGCCTTGGCTCAGGAACAATCTGTCAGATAAGTGAAAAGAAATTATTTAAGGAGGGCATGTTAGTAATTGCCATGTGAAATTCTTTTTGCTTTTTTTTGGGTCACACCCGGTGATGCACAGGGGTTTCTCCTGGCTTTGCACTCAGGAATTACTCCTGGCGGTGCTCAGGGGACCGACCATATGGGATGCTGGGAATCAAACCCGGGTCGGCTGCGTGCAAAGCAAATGCCCTACCCGCTGTGCTATCACTGCAGCCTCCCGCATGTGAAATTCTTTAAGATGATTTCATGTACAACAAAGGCTGCATCTTCACAAGGAAAACGCTATGGGCCAGACACAGTATTTAGCCACATAATTCCACGTAATTCCTTCCCCCCATGACCCCTACGTTCAGGTGCTCAGGCCACAAGCTTTCTAGGGTAAGTCTTGATATTCTTTTCACCCCCCAGAAACCATGGTTGAGAAGCAGAGACCCAGATTCATAAACTTCCAGGTGCTTAAAATTTCTTTAAGTGTCTTTAAAAATCTCTCTTTCTTTTTAAGGTAAAATAATTTGATGGAGGGGGATGTTACTAATTTGAAGGAGAATATGAGATTCTCTGAAGGGAGGAAGAGAGAAGAGGCTAAAAGCAGAGGAAATTTGTGCCTTAGAGAGGTGACCTCAGGGGTGCAATCAGATTCCCAGAGTTGGAGTGTGAGTCACCCTATAGTGGAGTGCCGAGATTCTCGATTCTTTTATTTATTTATTTATTTATTTATTTATTTATTTATTTATTTATTTATTTATTTTTGCTTTTTGGGTCACACCTGGTGATGTACAGGAGTTACTCCTGGCTTTGCACTCGGGAATTACTCCTGACGGGCTCAGGGGACCATATGGGATGCTGGGAGTTGAACCCAGGTCAGCTGCATGCAAGGCAAACGCCCTACTCACTGTGCTATTGCTCCAGCCCCTGAGATTCTCGATTCTGAAATGCCAAATATTAATGGCATTGGCATTTCCCGGAGGCTGTGAGATCACAGGAAGGGACAGACAGATCAGACACCACCAGTCCGAGCCATACACTGAACTTGGAGTCTCCACTTTGACCTGGATTCCTCCTTTCCACAATCAAGGGGAATGGGCTGACCTCTAAGAGCTGTAACATCTCACGAATCCACTATGAGTTGAATTGGACTTGTCAGAGGAAACTCAATCATGTCCATAAGCGTGGGACAAAGAATTTCAAGTCAGTGCATCCCCCAAATAGGGTCCCCAAACCTTTCCATAGTTTTGATGGGAACATTGGGGAATTCAACTATTCAATTAGTAACTTGGTCACAATTTTTTTTTTCCAAATCCTCTTGGTGGCTGTCTTCCTGGGCCCCCTAGGAGGGGATGGGCTCCAGCTTCCCTCCCCACCCCGAGCAGAGCTCCTGGTGGCCGAAGACCTCCGGAGCCTAGCCACAGCCATGCTCAAGGCCCCTCTCTACACGTTCGGACAAGCCTCACGCATGAAGGAACTGGCAGAGGAACCCAGGTGTGTGGGACCCAGGGCTGAAACCTCCAGGGCTGCTCAGATCGGGACTGGGCCTCCTCCACCCAGATTTCCCATTTTCCAGTAGCTAGGCGGTCATACCCAGGGACCGCCCTCGGCGGCGGCGCCGTGTAATCCTGTCAAGGGCCAGCATCCAGAGACTTAAAAGTAAGCTCCAGGAAGCGACATCTTATAGCCTACTTCTCCCTCTGGGAGAACCTGGCAAACTAGTGGGAGTTTCCTGCCCACATGGGAAAGTCTGGCAAGGTCCCCATGGTGTATTAATATGCCCAAACCAGTAACAAGCTGGGGTTCATTCCCCTGACCCTGAAAGAGCCTCCAGTGTAGCATCATTGGAAGGACGAGTAGAGAGAGGCTTCTAAAAATCTCGGCTTGGACGAATGGAGACATTACTGAGACCGCTCGAGAAATTCAATGATCAACGGAATGATGATGATGATGATGATGATGATGATGATGATGATGATGATGATGATGATGATGATGATGAATCCTCTTGGTAAACTCACAGGACTCTAGGGGGAGCTTAGGCCTTTCCATTACACTCCGCCATGTGGTCAGTTTACTGTTACCCTAGCACTGTCTGCCTCCCTGTTTTGAAATAAGCTGCAGGAAAGGAGCCATCAGTGGTCTCCAAGTGGAGTTGGTGGTCTCCAACTCCAGGGGACCCCAGGAGTTGCCTCGGCTTGTGCCTGGCTGGTGGGGCACTGCCTCTCATGGGTGTGGGCGCATGCTCATACACACTCCACTCCCCAACTCTGGAGGCTCATCTGTGCCAGTGGCATGGCGCCTGCGCAGAGGTGGGTACCCGGGCTTCATCCAGCAGCCTGGGTGGGCAAATGAATGACCATGAAACCAAAACGATAAAGATAATAGTTGCGACTCCCCTCCCCACTACCCGGTGATCCGCAGTCACTGAGATACTCTCTGTTCCACCCCAGAGAAGGTGACACAGAGCCACACGTTGGGAGAGGTTGGCCCACCAGTGACCTTCCATTATAAATCCATTTAACAAAGATGGTAGAAGAAAAACAACTTGGGGCAACGTGGACAGACGCCAACAGCAATAAAATCTGACCTTGGAAGCTCTCAGAATATTCTCCACATTACTAGATTAGGCTGAGCTAGTCTCCTGTGTCATCTGAACTTTCCTGACAAGTGCAGAGAAATACCACCAGCCACCAGCACCACCAACACACCACCTGGGAGAAGAGTCTGTCCTTGGCTTAACCCTCCCCAAGTCGCACAGAGAAGTCTGGGAAGTGTGAAGGGACGTTTCAAAGTTTTGAGATTTTATGAGCTTCCCAGTCCAGTTATTATTATTATTATTTTTTTTGCTTTTTGTGTTACACCCAGCAATGCACAGGGGTTACTCCTGGCTCTGCACTTAGGAATTACTCCTGGTGGTGCTCAGAGGACCATATGGGATGCTGGGAATCGAACCTGGGTCGGCCGCGTGCAAGGCAAACACCCTACCCGCTGTGCTATTGCTCCAACCCCCCAGTCCAGTTTTTTAAATCCTCGCTTTGCTTAATATCTCACCCGGGTCTTGTATTATTAACCAGAAGCTATACAGAGCAAAGTATTGGGGAGAAAAATATTGCATGCTCCAAAGTATTTGGGAAGGAAAAAAGAAATGTGCAACACAAATGAGTCCTTTGCTGAGATAAGTCTGAATGCTCATAGACAAAGCGTTCCTTGCACTTTTCTCCCATCCAGTCAATTCTGGTACCAGGTAGCGTATTACAGGCAGAATAGGGGGTTCTTTGCTAAAGGAGACGCTTCCCAGGTAACAGGAGAGGAAGACATCTCCACACTTCAAAGATGCAAATATTTTCCAGGAGAGGTGCAAGACTTGAGGAAAAGGAGACTCACAGTGGTTTATCCTAACCTTGGTTTTGTCCACACTGAAACCATGTTCATTGCTTTCACTGTTGCTTGTGCCAGTAAAATGGAATCCGTTAGCAGAACGGCCTTTGATCACCTCCCTAGACAGGCAGGATTCATTCCGTTCCATCTGTCTGGCCTGTGGAGTGAGGCTCACCTCCACTACTTTCAGAGCCCAGCTCCCTTCTCCGCGCAGCAGGGAAAATAGTGTCTGCCTAAGAGGCTCTTGGAAGAGGACAGGAGATAGTTTATATAAAGCCAATCGCTGTAGAAATGGCAGCTAATTATATTTAAGTATGCTCGTACACAAGGCCCCAGGAAGCACACACGTACAGCAAACACTATGCTGGTCCTTGCTCTCTGCTGCCGCTGCTGTTTTCCTGCATAAGGTTTCAGAAGGCCCCAAGACTGAAGAGGTTATTTCTAATGCTCCGAGAATTGCATTGATCTCTTTCTTCATGAGTGCCGAATGTCACAAGGCTAGTTCTGAGTGGGGTTTAAGGATTATCACATGAAGACGCTCTCTCTCCACTCTTGATTCATTCACTCCAGTCAATGCTGCTCCAATTTCCATTAAGTAAAAGGTCTCCTCGCTCTAATCCATATACATTGAACTATGGCTTGACTTTGGAGAGCGAGATGGGAGTAATTGCTTTGAGGAGGTCCCAGGAACATCAAAACGTACAAGGAAGACTCAAGTGATTTCTCAGGAAGCTTTTAAAAACGGTTGCTTGTAAAAGCAAGAAGAAAGAGGGTTTTTTTTTTTTCCTCCCTTGTTTTGAAGGCAAGGCTTCGACTAATTTTTTGTTTGAACTACAAGTCCCAGAATGCTCTCTCCCTTCACAGACATGAAAGAGGATTTGAAATTCCTATTTGAGGATCTGAGAGCAATTTCTCTCTCTCTCTCTCAAGGTTCACCAATGACACACCAATGACTCAATCTGAAAGATTTATTTCCAAAGACTTCTATGAGATAGGGAAGGGAGCCTCGAACCAACGCCCACCTGAGTACTCTTTTTGTAGCATCATTTGACTACCTGTGCCTGTCCTGCTTTGCTCTGTAGTGGAAAGCTGGTTCTCCCTCCTCAAGGTCAGCACATGACAGCAGTGGCCAGAACACGGTAACACGGTCCTGGGGATAATAGCCTGCTGTAAAGAAAATTCCCCAGGCAAAGCCACCCGAGGAAGGCACCATGGCGCTGTGATCTCTGACTTGGGAGACCGGGACCTTGGCTGGCCTTTTTCATTTTACAAATATTCCTACTTATTTCGAAATCTGTGGGGTGGTGTTTATATTGTCCTTGGAGAAAGAACAGAGGGAAAAGTCAGGTCCCCAAGCACTGACTGAGAGGAAAATAACATAAGCACTGAGCATATGAGAGCAGTTCATGGGCCCTTATTTAGTTTCTTTATCTTAAATGTACAAGTAAGTCTATCTAGTCACAGCAAGATCTTCCCAGTGCTCCCATTTCTGTCAGTAAGCGATGATAACCACTCAGAGCAAACAATGGCTTTCCGAGAGCTTTGATGAAAGCCCTGGTTAGAGGGGCCGGAGCGCTGGTACAGCGGGGAGGGTGCTTGCCTTGCACGTGGCCAACCCAGATTTGATCCCCGGCATCCCACAGTGTCCCCCAAGCACCACCAGGAGTAGTTAGTTCCCGAGCGCAGAACCCTGAGCATCGCTGGGGTGACCCACAAACAAAACCAAAGTGTGGTTAGAATCTTGAGTCCATCTGCCCGAGCTTCTGGCTGCAACACTCACTTGTACTAAACAGGGCGTGAAAACCTTCCTGAACATGTTTAACCCTTTGATCCCAGCACTGCAGTCTGTGTTCGTTAGATCACACATACAGATGAGCCACTGGTGGTTTGTACCAGTACCGATGTGCACAACCTCTATTTGCAACCTTTGAAGTGGAATCGCTCTGGTCACTTTCCAGGGCTCCTGGAAGCTGAAATAACACATGAGGAGCATTTTGGCAGCGAGGGGCTCATGATACACCTGCTGTGAATTCTTGCTACCGATGCCAGAGCATTGCGAATAAGGCTGCTAGCATTCTTCCCTCCAGCACATGGAGCTGAGCTGTCCACAGGCATCGGTTCTTTCTTGCTTTTTGTCCCTTTCTCTGCCTGTTCACCTGCCAATCTCTGTCTAGTAACTAAAGCTACCTGCCCAGGGAGTGAAGGAGGGAAAGGTGAGTTCACGTGCCCAAGTAGGTCATCTGGGAGGGGTTGGGTTTGACTTGGGGAGCAAAACAACTTTACCCGGAACATTTTAGGTCTTTAAAATAAAATCATAAAATCACCTACACAGCAAGGACAAGAGGCAGGCAGTACATCGTCGCTTTTGTGGTTTTCAGTAGGTTAGTGTGTTGTTGATGTTGTTGAATTTATAAGGTCATAAATTCTTCTTTTTTTTTTTTGCTGTTTGGGGGTCATACCTGGGAATGTACAGGGGTTACTCCTGGCTCATCATGCACTCAGGAATTAACTCCTGGCGGTGCTCGGGGTGGGGGAGTGGGAGACCATATGGGATGCAGGGAATCAAACCTGGGTCGGCAGTGTGCAAGGCAAACACCCCACTCGCTGTGCTATTGCTCCAGCCCAAGGTCATGAATTCAAAATGCCAAACTTCCTGTCCTAGCACTCTAAAGGGAAAAAGTTACTTCCCTTGGCGGCCAGACTGCCCGTATCTGTCGAATGGGAAAGGCGTATGGTGAAGACGTGAGGGAAACTGCAGCAGCGCCTTGTTAAAGAGCTGGCCGACGGTGCTGCGTAGCGCTGTAAACAGTGCCACCTGGTGGTCGCTCCATCATGCGCCCCTGTCAGTCAAACAGCGGACGGGGCGGGGCTCGGGCGGGGCCTCAGTGCCAGCACTGGTCACTTTTCCTGTACATGCTCCCTCCGACGCCCCTTCTTCTGGAAACAGCCTCCATCCCCGGCTCTGAATCTTTTGGCACGCGAGCCCACGTGGGGCTCTGCTCTAGGGTTTGTGACTGGGACCCAAGGGCCCTCTCTGGGGAGCGGCCAGTGGGCCACACTGTCCCTTTAGTTCTGACTCACATCCCTTTAGTTCTGCACTTTCCTGGAATCTTACCTCGTCTACAAAACCCTGCCCAGCCAACTTTTCTTTTTTGGTGGGTGCCCCCAAAGTAGTGCTCAGTGGGTGCTCCCAAATAATGCTGAGGGGGCCTAAGGGGACTTATGATGGAGATCAAATAAGGGTCAGTAATAGGGGTCTGCACGATCTCTCTGGCACCTGCCCCCTCAGTTTTACTCTAATCAGAAAAAAAAATCTAGGGACAAAGGAGATAGCTCGAGGCATATACAAGTTTAATCCCTGAGCACTGTGAAGTGTGCACCACTGGGTCTGAGCACTGAACCACTCAGCCTGGTCTGTGATATTGCTGAGGAGGTTCCCCAGGTCTCTCCTGCCTAGGAATCGTCCTCCCCCACCCCAAATCCAACACCGGCCCAAGAGGTAGTCTCGGCTCCAAGCTCTTTTTAGCTGCACAATAACCACACAAGGAAACTGGCATCCTGGCACTTTTCTGGAGCAGAAGGAAGCGCCCAGGCAGGTCTGAGGGGCCTTGGATGAGGTCTCCCCGTTAGCAAGTGGCAGAATTTGCACCTGGAAGTCCTGATGGCGACTCTGCGCCTTCACCCTCACACAGAAACCCCCTTTTGACTGCTGGTGAGATGCCGAGGATCGAACTCAGAGCCTCACCCAGGAGAGCGAACACTGGACCACTGAGCCTGGCACTGGCCTGACGGTTTTTGTTGGGGGGGGGGGGCGCGCCTGGCCACACCTCAGGGCTCACTCCTGGCTCTGCACTCAGGGATCGCTCAACTCCTAGTGGGAGTTGGGGGATCGTTTGAGGTGCTGGGGGTGAACCTGGGTGGGCACGTACAAGGCAAGTGCCTTACCCACTCGACTATCGCTGTTGCCCTGGATCCTTTTTTAAAAGATAGCACAGCAGTTGGGCTTTCGCCTTTCACGCGGCCGACCCGTGTTCAATTCCTCCACCCCTCTCGGAGAGCCCGGCAAGCTACCAAGAGTATGGAGCCCACACGGCAGAGCCTGGCAAGCTACCCGTGCGTATTGGATATGCCAAAAACAGTAACAGTAAGTCTCTCAATGAGAGACGTTATTGGTGCCCGCTCGAACAAATTGAATCACTGTGGGTACAGTTACAAAGCTTTCATGATTGAGTTTCAGTCACACAATGTTCCAACACCCATCCTCCCCCAGTGTATATTTCCCACCCACCACTAATGGCCTCAGTTTCCCTCCCGCCACCTCCACCCCACTCCCCCCCTGTCTTTATGGCAGGCACTTTTCTTCTCACTCTCTCTCTGCCTCTGGGCACTGTGGTTTGCAGGGCAGATCCTGAGAGCCCATCATGCTTGGTCCTTTACACACTTTCAGCTCACAGCTCCCATCCAGAGCCATCCCTGCAAGCCCTGACATTTTAAGAGCATAACGTTTCATGCTCTTCAAATAACACAGTTTGGTGGCTTGGAGCATTTGACGGCTATTGCCACCGTGCATTTAGAATATTTCCATCACCCCCCGCCCAAAGAAGAGTATTAGTGGCCCTATCCCCCCTGCTGCCCAGTGCTGGCTACCCACCATCTAGACGGAGCTTCTGTGGGATTCCAGCTCTGCCCCTTCTGCATGAATGACCTCACAAGAGCCGGCTCCCTCGCACCAGGTTTCCATGATTTAGCCAGGTAATAGCAGGCAGCAATTATTCCTGCCGTCCTTCACCCAAGTATCAGCCACTGATGCTACGGCCATTTATCCCTTAGTGATACCATCATCTGTGGGTGGACACTTGAGTCCTCCCTCGACTTTATTTTTGCTTTGGGAACACATCTGGTGGTGCTCCGGGCTTACTTACTCCTGGCTCTGTGCTCTGGGATTGGTTCTGGTGGGCTCAGAGGGCCATGCGGGGAGTCAGGTATCGAACTGGGCTTGGCTGCATACAAGGCAGGTGTCCTGTACCTCTGGCATCCTCTCCCCTGGACCGCTCTGAGTAAAGCCGGCTGCCACGAATCTGCAGGCTTCCCCTAATGATTTAGGACACTTACTCCTCTCACCTTACAGTTCACTCGTCAACAGCTTTGGGGCGCTGGTGCTTAACACATTCTCCCAAACCTGAGCATTCTCTAATCAATCACTTTATTTTGGTTTGGGGACCACATCCAGGGATGCTCGGGGCTTAATCCTGGAAGTGAGTTGAGGGATTACTCCTGGCGGGCTCAGGGGACCAGATGGGGTGCCGGGGATGAAACCCAGGCCAGCCGAAAGCAAGGCAAGTGACTGACCCACTCTTCTATCTCTCAATAGCTGGTAACTTCTGTTTCTTTATTTTTTTTGGGGGGGTCACACCCGGCGATGCACAGGGGTTACTCCTGGCTCATGCACTCAGGAATAACTCCTAGTGGTGCTTGGGGGACCATATGGGATGCTGGGAATCAAACCCGGGTTGGTCGCGTGCAAGGCAAATGCCCTACCTGCTGTACTATCGCTCCAGCCCCTGTTCTTTATTATTTTTTCACACATTGATTTTCTATTTTCACAAAATGATATTGTACTATTGTATGTGGGTTGTTTGTTTTCTTTTTTTCAGCAGGGCATCATGTTTTTTGTTAGTTTGTTTTGCTTTTTGGGTCATACCCGGCAGTGCTCAGGGGTTACTCCTGGTTCTGCACTCAGGAATTACTCCTGGTGGTGCTCTGGGGACCATAGGGATGCCAGGGGTTGAACCCAGGCTGGCGCCATGCAAGGCAAATGCCTTCCCCGCTGTGCTATTGCTCCAGCCCCAGAGCATCGTGTTTAAAGACCATAAGTATTGATTCATAGAAAGGAAATATGCATGTGAGCCTGGGGTGGGGGCGTTTCCTGAGCTTCACAGGCTCACAAAGGACTCTCCCTCCGGAACGTGCATTTCCTCATCCCCACAGCCTTCCCCAGAGTAGGCAGGTGGTGGGCAGGTGAGGAGAACGAACAGGAGCTACAGACACGCCAAGTGGCTCGTTCCAAACTGTACCCCAAGTGGCTCCGCAGGCACCCAAGCTTGGCTGTTTTTCCAGACCTGGATTCCTGGGACTTGTCCACGGTCAGGTCAGCGTGTGGGGGCAACCCCTGAAGCGACAGACAGGAAAGAGGGAGCCTGAGGCGAGAGAGCACCCTAATCTACCTGGATTGGTCTTCTGCAGTCTCTCGATTGTTTTTAACTTAAAGGAATTGGAAGTGGCAAAGCGCCCAGCTGCCAGCTCTGTAATCGCTCGCTCGGAAAAGAGTCCGCGCCCTGCAAGGCCGTTGCTTACCCGATCTTGGTGCCAGGGCCCTGCTCGAGGAGGCGGTCCTTGCTGGCCATCTGTGCTTTCCTGCTGGCCTCCTCCTCCGTCTCGCTCAGGCTCTCCTGGACCGGGCTCTCCTCCTCCAGGCTGTCCGCCTCCATGTCCTTGCCTCGTATCCAGATTTCCGGCTGCGGCTGGGACTGGCTCGTTGCAGGGAGGCTTTCTGAGTCCGGTTCCAAGGAGTCTTTGGAAATCTGATGGACGTCTTCCGCAGGAAAAGTCGGCTGGGCCGGGCGGCCCTTTCGGGTGGTGTGGTGGACAGGAGACCTCCTGGAGAACTTGGGGACTAGCTGACTCCGGCTCATCTTGCAAAAGGCAACCTCACCGGCAAGTTCATGTCGAGGGGACCCGCTGGCTGGGCGGGGACGGCCGCGCCTCCCAGAAGCATCACCTGGAAAAAGGATCTTGGTGTTACTCGACAACTTTGATCCCAGCGTCAGTGAAAAATTCAAATGTGTTACAAAAATAAAAACAAAATACTCGGGGCTGGAGCGATAGCACAGCGGGTAGGGCGTTTGCCTTGCACGCAGCTGACCCGGGTTCAATTCCCAGCATCCCATAGGGTCCCCTGAGCACTGCCAGGAATAATTCCTGAGTGCAGAGCCAAGAATAACCCCTGTGCATCGCCGGGTATGACCCAAAAAGCAAAAATAAAATAAAATAAAAATAAAAACAAAATATTCAACACCCCAACCTGATGACACTGTTTGCAGGCTTTAGTGCACGCCTTCTGCCATCTCGTGTGGGAGGGAAGGTGGAGGGGAGAGAGAGGGTTATTTTTTCTCTCTACAGACACTGATTATTGGAGAGCTCATAACCAGGCTGAGTGAGAAAAATTCAGCTTTATTGAGAAAATGAAATGTCTGCTTGGAAACACATTCCTTTTTCTAGCTTCCAAGGGCCCACAGCAGACAATCCCCGACAAAGCCAAATGGTCCATTATGGGCCCTGCTCACAGGCTTGGTTGCAAATACCCAAAGCACCAATACGTGAGACCAATTTTGGGGCAGGTATCTGGGGGGATAGGTGGGGAAGGACTTACTTTTGAAAAGTAAAGGAGGGGAGAAGGAGAGAGAATCGTTTCAAGTGTTGAAAGTAGAAAAAGGGAGACAGTTTAGCTACTGTCGGCTGTGACTGTTTTTTTTTTGGGGGGGGGGTGCGGCTGGTGTGATTTCAGTGATGCTCAGGGCTTACTCCTGGCTCTGCACTCAGGAATTACTCCTGGCGGTGCTCGGGGGAACCCTACGGTATGCCAGGGATCAAACCCAGGTTGGCTGCTTGCAAGGCAAACGCCCTCCCCGCTCTGGCCCCTCAGCTAATTTTTAGAAAGGTGATAATGATGAAAACAGTTCATTAGAGAGACCTGAAGTTATTCACCTTCGGAAAGAGAGGTGTTTGTGTTTGTGGGGAGGGTGAGGCGTTGGGGGGGGTGTCCAGGTACACGTCTGAACATCTCGGCATTCTCCCAGCCCAAAGGCTGCGGTGAAGACCCTGGGGTGAGGTGCTTTCTGGGGAGGGGGCCGGGCTGGTGCAGGATTGAAAGGAGAGGGTATGAGGGTTTCGTTTGTTTGTTTTGAATTGCTTCCTTTCATCTCTAGCGCTTCTATTTTGCTGTCTTTATCTCATGGCCTTGTTGGTTTCTGGGTCAGGTAACAGAAACCTTCCGCTTCAGAGACGACTGGGAAATCTGTGTGAATGGGCTGTCCTGCTTCCTGCTCCAGCGAATCCTAACTTCGATTGAATCGAGCTGCTGCAGCTCAGTCCAAGACCTGCTAATAACGTCGGCCTTGTTGCCAGTTTCCAAGGAACTGCCTCAACTCCTCAGAGGGAAGCACCTTCGCAAACAAAACAGACCGAAGGGAGCTGAGAGGCGCCCGGCAGGCTTTGCGTTTTAACTCCGAGCACCTGCCAAGACCAGCCTGGTGCACAGGAACAGACTTTTTTTTTCTCTTTCTGGATTTGGTTTCTTTTATAAAAACATAGGTTGCTTTCTACTTTATTATTTTATGGCTGAGAATCAGACTGCAGCTTTCCGGTAATTTTAGAAGGCAGCAGATTCATCCAATGCTCACACATTTTAACAGAAACTGCCTTAAAACCTGGCGTTATGGTAAAGAGGTTAAATCCCTGTATTTGAGACCTTAAAGGAAAAATAGTTAAAATTTCTCATTATTTTTCAATGTGTCTCTGAATGAGTGTGTGTGTGTGTGTGTGTGTGTGTGTGTGTGTGTGTGTGTGTGTGTGTGTGTGTGTGTGGCGGGGTTGGGGGAGAAGTTAATGAATGAAAAAGCAATGTCCCTAAGACAATGCTTTCACTAACAGATTCTTGGCATTTAGGAGAGGAGGCTGTTTAGGGAAGAGAACCAAGCCAAGCTCTGCCAGCCTGGTGCCTCGGGTGAGGGACTGACCTCTGGATAAATGAGAAAGTGGGGTGTGTGTGGTGGGGTGGGAGGCTAATGTAATGAATGTGGTTCCCGTGCCCCCCCTCCCTGATTTTAACTGGAAGAAGAAGCTGGCAAATCTAAAGTAACAGTCAACCGGGGATTTCAGGAGCATATTGGCACCCACAAAAGGCCTGTTCTTAGGGGTCCCTCCCCACCTACCCCAGCCGGGGTCTCTCCTCTAGCGCCCCGAGAAAGGAATTTCCCTCTCTAGGTGCCAGGCTGCTGCGAGAAGGGTGGAGGAAAGTCGCCTGGGGTGGGGGGGCAGACCCGTCGGGAGCCCCCCCGAAAGGTTTCTCTCCCTCTTCCATGGCTCAGACCCAGCCTCCAAGCGGAGACCCGGCGGGTTGGGGGTCCTGGACCTCAGTCGGGCAAAGGCCAGTCCTGCAGGGGACCCTTGCATTCCCGGGGGGGTCCTGCTCCACCGCGGCCCCCCCCCGCCCCTGCCCGGCCCTCCCCCACCCCGTTGCTCCCGCAACCGCCCGCCCGTCACCTGCGCGCGGTCCTGGGCGCGACCCCCGCCGCCCGCATCCTCGTGCCCGCTCGTGCCCGCTCGGCCGCCTCCGCCCGGCGTGCCCGGCGCTGCCCTGGAGACCCGCGTCCCCGGCGACGGTGGCGAGGGCGGGGCCGGGCCTGCAGGGCGGGAGGCCGCGCCCGGGGACCCCGGGAGCTACTGCAGCACCCCCCGCCCGGCTTTCCCGAGCTGTCTGCAGCAAATCCCACCCCTACCCCGCACTCAGGTGCCTCAAGTTCAAAGGGCAAGGGAGCAAGAAGGATGGGGCATGCCTTCTGCAGGGCGTTGGGGTCCCTGGGCGCGAAAGCGGCGACGCGGACACCCACCCCGGGGCGCAGCGCTCGCAGCGCCCCCTGCTGGCGGCCGGCGCAAAGGCCCTCCTGCAGGTAGGCGGGAGGCCGCGCCCAGGTGAGTCGGCAGCCCCAGCGGGGGCCGGATGCGCGTCGCATCACCCGTCCTTTTCAATCACGGTGGTCCTTAGTGGGCGTGACTTTCTATCTGGCCAGACTCTGTTTGTGGGCCAGCCCGCTGCGGTGCTCAGGGGACCCTCTTCGGTGCTGGGGTGGGACTACAAGTAGCAAACGCCTTCACCCCTCTGTCGCCCCCAACTCTCAGCGTGGTTTTGATGTATTTCATTTCTTCAGTGATTGCAGGCGCTGAGCATCAATATCAATTATGCACGAATGGTCATTTTTCTTACACGGGGACTTTCGGGATGCAACTCAAATTTCAGATTCTGAAAGTTGATGCCTGAGCAAACTTTGAGAGAGACTTCAAAGGACATGTTCGTGAATTTTAATGTATTTACTATCGTAATCAATGAAATTTTTTGTTTATTTTGGTTTGGGAGGGTCACACCTGCAGGTGCTCAGGGGTTACTCCTGGCTCATGCACTCAGGAATTACTCCTGGCATTGCTCGGGGGACCGTATGAAATGTTGGGGATCGAACCCAAGTTGGTGGCATGCAAGGCAGATGGCCACCCTCTGTACTATTTCTCTGGCCCCAATCAATTAATATTTTTTTGGTCACACCCAGCAATGCACAGGGGTTACTCCTGGCTCATGCACTCAGGAATTACTCCTGGCGGTGCTCAGGGGACCATATGAAATGCTGGGACTCCAACCCGGGTCGGCCGCGTGCAAGGCAAACGCCCTACCTACTGTACTATTGCTCCAGCCCCCAATCAATTAATTTTTTAAAATTATCATGAACTCATGAGTTTTAATTTATTTAATATATTGCAATTATTATTATTATTATTATTATTATTATTATTATTATTTTTCCTCCTCCCCTCTCAGAGAGCCCGGCAAGCTACTGAGAGTATCTCGCCCGCACAGCAGAGCCTGGCAAGCTACCCATGGTGTATTTGATATGCCAAAAACAGTAACAACAAGTCTCACAATGGAGACGTCACTGGTGCCCACTCCAGCAATCGATGAGCAATGGGATGACAGTGACAATGACAGTGATTATTATTATTTAGTGCTCAAATTGTTCTACTTTGGGCCAGTGAAAGTTTGCAGAAAGTACTTAACAGACCGGTTTTTATGTTAATTAACCCAGTGTGAGCTCTGTGCGAAGATGCTTGCTCTCTAGTCTGAAATGTCCAAGGCTTATCTTATACATTTCTTGACCCAGCCTGGAATTAGCTCTTTCTTCAAGGAAATGTGGTTCATTTTTGTGGTAATTCTGGACACCAGAGGTCTTGCATCAGGTCACCCAGTGCTCCTGGAATGGTGACTGTCTTCAATGGAATTGACAGAGGATACTTTTCGATTCTTTTGTTCAAGAGGAAATTACATTCTGAATGCATGTGTTTGTTTCTAATTCAAATTTAAGGATACAAATTTAAGGATACACATACACTTTATGTTTATAGCTCTTTTATACTTGAAAACCTTATTTCTGGTGATGATAACAATTATACACTTTGGAGCGATAGCACAGCAGATAGGGCGTTTGCTTTGCACATGGCTGACCCGGGTTCGATTACTCCATCCTTCTCGAAGAGCCCGGCAAGCTACCGAGAGTATCCCAGCCTCATGGCAGAGCTTGGCAAGCTACCCGTGGCATATTCGATATGCCAAAAACAGTAGCAACAATTCTCACAATGGAGACGTTACTGGTGCCCGCTCGAGCAAATCGATGAGCAACAGGATGTCAGTGCTACAGTGATCCTGCAGTATATACATATCACTTGTATCACTTGTAGCCTCGTTGATCTTTGATTTGCTCGAGCGGGTGCCAGTAACATCTCCATTTGTCCCTGTCGAGAGCCAGTGTAGCCCGATGATACCTGCTCGCTCCAGGAACAGAAAGAGCCTCAAATCGTTCACTCAGAGATTTGACAAAGAAATCTGACCATCTAGTTGGTGGGCGGCCACGAGGTCTTCTGACGTCCCGTGGAATCCAGTCTGTAACAGCTCTAGTCCAATGGTTGTCTCTGAATCGCATTACATGACCGGCCCATCTGATTTTTGATGCCTTGGCAAACGAGACAGCATCCCTGATTTTTGACCGTCGACAAACGTCAGAACTTCGGATTCCATCTATATTATATATGTATACTTGGATTTTTTTAGTAGAACTGGTAGTGCTCAGGGATCACCCCTGGTGGGGTTCTGGGGACTGTACGTGGTGCTGTGGATCAAACCCGAGTTGACTGCCCTCAAGGTTTTCAAATGACCTTGCAGGCTTCCTGTCTCCTTTTCAGCGGCAGGCTATGGCGTTCCCACAGCTAGATCTCCTCACCATTGCTGTTACTTTTAAAATAAACTGTGAGACACTTGGGCAGAACATTAAAGAAGGTTCAGCTGTCTCTGTTTTGCTTCGCTTGTATCTGAAAACAAGGCCTCGAGAGGGGAAATATCCTTCTTTCTGTTTTTTTTTTTCCTTGTCAGGGAGAAGTGGCGTGGCATCCGCCATATTATGAGGACTTTAAGCAGGTATGAACTTGGTGGCGTGGGAAGGAGAGAGAAAAAAAAGAGAGTTATGTACTTGGAACACCGAGACTTGGGCAGTCTTGGGCCGGGGCCGATACCGGCGTGCGCTCCGCCGAGACTCGACCCAGGCGGCCACACTTTGGTGCGGCCGCTTTACTGCGGATTCACCACGATCTGGAGGCCACCTAGACTACTTTTGGTCCCAGAAACTGTTTGCAGCCATGTCTCTAGACTGTGAAAACAAGGCCTCGAGCAGAAAAGGCAGGAAAATTAGCATATGTCAGGGGGTCCGGCGTTGATGACGGGTCTGCTCCTGCATGGTGGGCTGGAGCCAGGGCTGCATGCCGAGGAGGGTGAGCACCGAACACAGAAGTGCATTTCATCTACATCAAAACCCCATTATAAGCACAGCAAATTGCCGTGACTTCAGCCAGGCAAAGTGGCAGGAGATTATGTCGTTGGGTTAAATTAGTGGACTCGTGAGTGATCTGCGGTTCAAACCCCTTCTTCTGCAAGGGTGATTACTCGTGGATGTGCGTTGGGCTGATGGGCGCTATAATTTCACTCTGTTATTTCCCCCTAATGACAGATGGGGGGCAGCTGAGGCCTGGAGCTGGGGACATTTGGTTGGGGGGGCATTTTGGGGGTCATTTGAGAGAAATATAAGCATTCTTTTCACTTATCTCCCCTTTAAAGGTCTGGCTCAGAAGGCTCATTAGGTAGGGATGGCTGCAGGGTACCACAGGGCCACCCGGTGTGGGGGAGATGGGCACACAGCTCTCCTGTGCTTTGCTGCCAACGTCTTCCATCTCACAAGCAGTCAGGAGACTGCAGACCCGAAGTCTGGGCATGAGGGAGCAGCAGACGAGCGGGGCGGGGAGACAGTCAGTGAGGTAACTAGACCGGAACCTTCCAAACAGGATCCTCAAGATGCAAGAAATATGGCAGCAGCCTGTGGGACTTTGGGCAATTGGAGAAGCTTGAGCAGGGCTGAGGGCTGTGGTGGAGTAAGGTCGTGTGTGTGTGTGTGTGTGTGTGTGTGTGTGTGTGTCTGTCTGTCTGTCTGTCTGTGTCTGTGTGTCTGTGTGCGCGAGCCTGATGCTGGTGCTTCTGGAACAGAGTGTGTTTCTGAAATGCACACGTAGATATCCTGGAAAGTCCAGCCTTGTGCCTGTTTACTCTTGGTAAGTTCAGGCAGGAAAGTGCTTTGTTTTGTTGTTGTTGTTGTTGTTGTTGCTGTTTTAAATATTATTAGTGAATCATGGAGAGGTACAGTAACAGACTTACAAACTTTCGTGCTTGCATTTCAGTCATACAATGGTCGAGTGCCCATCCCTCCACCAGTGCCCATTTTCTACCACTAATGGTCCCAGCATCCCTCCCACCCCCCACCCCATCCCCCCACCCTACCCCACCCTGCCTCTGTGGCAGGGCATTCCCTTTTGTTCTCTCTCTCCTTTTGGGTGTTGTGGTTTGCAATAGCGGCATTGAGTGGTCACTATGTTCCATGCATAGTCTACATTCGGCACGCATCTCCCAACCCGAGCGGGTCCTCCAGACACCCTTTACTTGGTGGTCACTTCTCTATCGGAGCTGTCTAGGAAAGTGCTTTATTTTATCTTTAAAGACTGCCATAATATTGCGATTCTTTTGGGGGGGTGGGGAGGCATACCTGGCTCTGCCCTTGGGGATCACTCCTGGTGTGGTTCTGGGGATAATATGAGATGCTGGGGGTTGAACTTTGTTTGGGAACAATTTTCCCCAAGGTGCCCCGACACGGGTCGGGGCAGGAGCCTGGCTGTGGGGGGAAGGAGGACGAGCGCTCAGAGAAACCGCTTCGGGAGCCGCTGATCACAGCTCACTTTATTGCCAGATACACACATTTTTATAGAGGGTCTCGGCTTACAGGAAGGTACTGTCACATAAAGTTTAGCATTATCAGCCCATTAGCTTCACTTTTCTGCTCTTGCCCCGGTCCAATCCCTTTCGAGGCTAGGTGGTGCAGTTAGGATGACTTGTTAAAGGCGTACGTGACAGTTTCTGCATTTTTGGCATATGTGACTAGGAGGTCGAGTGAGGCTCAAGGCCGGACACCTGGTGCTGACACCCTGTTTTGCTAAGTTGGCCCCTTTTGTGAGGCTTGCTTC
This sequence comes from Sorex araneus, assembly GCF_027595985.1. Taxonomy (NCBI): domain Eukaryota; kingdom Metazoa; phylum Chordata; class Mammalia; order Eulipotyphla; family Soricidae; genus Sorex; species Sorex araneus. The sequence continues at coordinate 173,365,670 of NC_073304.1, read as the reverse complement.
AGGGCTGCTTTGCAAGGTCAGGCTTTATCTGCTCTACTGCCCGTTGCTCTACTCCACAGAACCTGGGTTGGCCCATGCAACCTTCCCAGTGCCCTTTTCACTGGACCGTCACTCAGGCCCAATTTTGTGATTCTTAAAAAAAAAAAAAAAATGGGGGCCGGAGTGATAGCACAGCGGATAGGGCATTTGGCTTGCACGCGGCCGACCCAGGTTCGATTCCCAGCATCCCATATGGTCCCCCAGTACTGCCAGGAGTAATTCCTGAGTGCAGAGCCAGGAGTAACCCCTGAGCAATGCTGGGTGTGACCACCCCCCAAAAAATTGAGGCAAAAAATAAAAAAAGCACAGTTTCATCTGACCCAAGGGACACATTTACTGTTTGTTTACATGCAACAGACCAGAGTCTGTTACTTTAGAGTTTGTTTATAAAGACCCACGTAGTAAGAAACATCCCAAATCAGTGTGTGCAGGGATTACTCTCACACGTCAAGCGAAAATAAGGCTGCAACCTGGGAAACAGCAGAGAATCAAAAAAAAAAATATTCTTATCCTATTAGTAGCTCTTTAAAAAAAATATCTGTGAAGTCAACCAGTGAATTCGATTTATTATTTTCTTCTGCACATGGTCTCAGAATGCAGTATCCTGGTAAAAACTTTGTCTACCAGGTCAGCTTTTGTGATTTAGCAAGAAAAAAATAGGAAAATCACGTCACCAGGCCACATTGAACTAACATTGGGACATGGGTCCGGAGGCCCAGGGTCCAGCAGCTCACAGGCTACACTATCGCAGGGGCCCCTTTGTGGCAAGCTCGAAGGACTGAGACCTTTAGGTCATCTGCTTCCCTCCCCTCTTTGGGACTGGGGGCCACACCCAGCAGTGCTCACAGCTTACTCCTGGCTCTGTGCTCAGGAATCACTCCTGGTGGTGCTTGGGGGACCATTTGTGGTGTCGGCGATCAAACCCAGGTCAGCCACACGCACGGCAAGTGCCCTCCCTGCTACTCTGTCTCTATGGCTCTGTTTTCTTCCCAGTTTCTTACTTGGAGAACAGAAGGAAAGGTCAAAAATAATTTTTATTGTGTGTCTGTAGGGGTACTGGAGCTATAGCACAGCAGATAGGGCATTTGCCTTGCACACGGCTGACCTGCGTTCAGTTCCTCCATCCCTCTCGGAGAGCCCGGCAAGCTACCGAGAGTATCCCGCCCACATGGCAGAGCCTGGCAAGCTCCCCGTGGCGTATTCGATATGCCAAAAACAGTAACAACAAGTCTCACAATGGAGACATTACTGGTGCCTGCTCGAGCAAATCAATGAACAACGGGATGACAGTGCCATACAGTGCTATGTGGGGATGGGGGGCTGGGGGGACTGTTTGTGGTCACCCTGAGTTGTGCTCAGAGGCTAGTCTTGGCTACACACTCAGGAGCGTCCCCCAGAGGTGCTCAGAGAACCATGTGTAGGACCAAGGACCAAACACACACGGTCAGTCCCCAAGATGTCAGTGAGATGTCAAGCCAGTGTCTTAACCTCCGTGGTCATGCAGATGTTTTAAGTAGTTTCATTAGCTGCCAAGATTTTGTTCCCAGTCAGACGTCAGCTGGGCACATGGATCTCGATGCCCAGCGTCTGGGTGTGGCAGGACAGGCATGGACCATCATCTTTCCATCATCTCCGAAGCCATCCTGCTTTCTCATCCTGGCTTGTTCCATCCTCAATTTGCAGCACCAATTTGGAGTGGTGGACCCCAACTTGCCTGATTCCCCAGGTCCTTTGTCTTGTGGCAGGAGAGAGCCCCCACGGACAGGCGCCCCCCAGGGTTCACAGTGGTCAAGCCAGGCGGCCTTTCTACACGATGCTCTCCGGCAGAGGGATGCGCTCCCGCCGGAAGCTTGACTGTGGACCCTTCTCCTTCCTCTTTGTCCTTGCTTCTGAGTATAAGTGTGTGAAGTAGCTCATGCAGCTCTTGGAGCGGGAAGCTGAAAGAAAACCACCTTAGAAATAAGTATTTTACAAGCTCTAAGGGGCAATCATTGGGACTTTGTAATATGCCTGACACGATGACAGGCGGGGGTGAGTGAGGGTTGGGGTAGGGAGGTTATCTGGGACACTGATGGAGGGAGGCTGACACCGGTGGAGGGATTGGTGTTGAATTACTGTATGCCAAAAATGCAACTCCCAGTACGTTTGTAATTCATGGTTCTTTAATTAGAAAAAAAAATGAGAGGGCTGGCATGATAGCACAGCAGGTAGGGTGTTTGCCTTGCAGGCAGCTGACCTGGGTTCAATTCCCAGCATCCCATATGGTTCCCCAAGCACTGCCAGGAGTAATTCCTGAGTGCATGAGTGCAGAGCCGGAAGGAACCCCTGTGCATCGCCGGGTGTGGCCCAAAAAACAAAAACTAAAATTTAAAATTAAAAAATTTAAAAAATGAGTATTTTGCAGTTGTTGCTTGTTAATTGTGGAACCTTGTCTGCTTGAATGTCACCGGGGCCATGGCCTGGAGGTGCTGCCAGGGCCATGCAGTGCCAGGGATCCCCCTTTCTGGCTGTATTTATTTGGGATACTTTGCTAGTTTTAGCTCCCCCTATCAGTGTCTTAAAACACGGAACCTGAGATTCACCCATGCACTTAAGCAGCCTGGGTCCAATGCTATAGTCAAACTCTTCAAGTGTTTTGATACCCAAACAAGAAACTCGTAAATCTGGAATAAAATAGGGAGGAGAGTTCTGCAATAAAATAACATGGCAAAGGACAAGAAAAAGAAAACAACATAACTTGCTGAACAAAACAATATTGCTACCTGTAAAATCGCATCTTCTGGAGAGAAACAAAAGGGACAAAGGACCACTCGAAGCATCACGATCAGTCCCCAAGGCCACAGAGGACCCCAGAGGCTCCTTTTGTTGCTGCTCTGTTTGGGGACCATACCCAGCAGTGCTCAGGAGCTACTCCTGACTCAGTGCTCAGGTAGCCACGGCCGTGCGAGGTTTCACACCTGGGCCTCCTGCAACAGATCATGCTCTTGGCCCTTTGAGTGCTGCAGCAGCCCACCAGAGGCTTTATTGGTTTATAGTTAGGGTTTTGGGGATCACACTCGGTGATGCTCAGAAGCTAATCTGGGCTCTGTGCACAGGGGTGACCCCTGAGGGTGCTTGAAGGGGCATTTGTGGTGCTGCTGGTGTCCACTGTAAGTACAGCAAGTCTCTCAACTCCTCCCATGAGCTCTGGATAGAGCAAAAGCAATACACACACACACACACACACACACACACACACACACACACAAGCTCCTTTTAGATGCTTTCATTTCCTTTACATAGTTTGCTGGAGGAATTACAGTGAAGTCATTCTGGACCAGTCAGACCTCACAATCCCTTACTCAGTCAGATGACTAGATGCCCCTTTGTGCATCCTGGGGCCTGGGTGTTTGCATTGAGCACATGAGTATCCAGCACAGACAGCAGGACAGTCGGGCATGGGCATGGGGTGTCTAAGCTTCTATGGGACACACGAGGGACACGGACTTCAGGGGGAATGTGACAGCAGAACCCAAGAATGGCTTTCTAAAGGGAACTGCCTTCCATGGCATCCCTGGACCTCTTGGCTTTTGAAGGAGTGCTCCTACATCCTATAGGCTGATGGGGGCCTGGGCTTTGTTTGGGGACCACATCCGGCAGAGTTGGGGCGTCCTCTTAGCTCTGCGCTCCGAGGTCACTCCTGGCTCTGGCTCAAGGGACTGCGTGCCATACTGGGGAATTAAACACGGTGCACGGGAAGTGCCTGAACCCCCGTGTTGTCTCTCTGGCCCCATCGTGGCTCTTCTTCACCACCCCCCAACACACACAACATCCTTAAAGGCACCAAGTGGGTGACCCTCACTTTCAAATCTCAGCTCACATCGTTGACTTACTATGGCCATTTTTCTCTTGAGATGACGTTTCTTCATTATTTGACCTTGATCTGAAACTTTCTAAAGTGTATTCCGAAATTTCATTTTCTGCAAGAAAAGAAATCCAAGTTATTCACTTCTGCAACCACAGGCCTCTCTGGGTGAGAATGCTCTTTTAGAAAAGATGATGCAGGGTCAGAGTGAGCGACAGTACAGTGGGGAGGGCTCTTGCCTTGAACGTGGAGGCCAACCTGGGTTCGATCCCCAGCATCCCATATAGTCCCCGACGTGCCCTCAGGAGTCATTCCTGAGCGCAGAGCTAGGAGTAAGTCCTAAGCATCACCAGGAATGATCTCAAAACAAACAAAATATAGAGGTAAAGGGTGATGCTTCTGTTTTCACTCAGGTGTGTACTCATGTCCTCATTTCTTCCTAATTGTTTTTTATTCTCTTTCCTCTGATTCTTTCCTGCTGTATGGGGGCAGCATGAATTTGGGAGGCCAGTAATGGCAGGTTGGAATCAAGTCTTGCCCTTTGGGAGGGCAGATTTCAGTAGCCCTTAAAGCACTACGGGGGGTGGGCGTTAGTGGCAGATTCCACAGCATCACCTGGTGCTGGCCTGTCCTTCCGGTAAGCAGATGTGCCAGCCCCAGTACCTCGGGCGCTGGAGAGTGTCCATCTGTCTGGGCATCTTGGAAGACTGATGTTTAACTGGAGAGGTGTTTCTGGGAGGGCCAGGTCTATACCAAGGATAGGATTTGGCTTGGGGGCAGAATGGTTTCTCTGTCAGGCCAAGTCAGCGGTGTCCAAGAGCATGACACTGAGTCATACACACAATTTTAAATTTTCTAATAGCTGCTCCAAAAAAAGCAGGTTGAAAGCTGAAAGGTATATATAGATATGTGTGTGCATGTACACACATTTTGTTTGTTTTGTTTTGTTTCGGGGCCACACCTGGCGATGCTCAGGGCTTACTCCTGGCTCTGCACTCAGGGATCACTCCTGGCAGTGCTCAGGGGACTCTATGGGGTGCCAAGGATTGAACCCACGTTGGCTGCATGCAAGCAAGTGAGGCAAGCACCCACCTGCTGTACAATCTCTCTGACCCCCAAATTAATACATTTTATTCAACATATAGATCCGATATCATTCTCAGCTATCCTCATATGTGTGTGTTTGCATACTCATGTGTGTATCGCATCTTAAAAACTGACTGTGCATCTTTCTGCTTTTGTGTTGGGGCCATATGGGCACTGTTGGTGTTTACTCCTGTCTCTGTGCTCAGGGATCACTCCTGGAAGGGTTCAGGGGCCATGGGTGGGGGTTGGCGGGGATTGAATCTGGGTTGATCACACGAAAGGCAAGTGCCCTACCTGTGGGACTCCTGCTTTGGCTCTGTCTTGCCCAGACTGACTAGCCACATTTTTTTTTTTTTTGCTTTTTGGGTTCACACCTGGCGATGCACAGGGGTCACTCCTGACTTTGCACTCAGGAATTACCCCTGGCGGTGCTCAGGGGACCATATGGGATGCTGGGAATCGAACTCGGGTTGGCCGTGTGCAAGGCAAACGCCCTACCCGCTGTGCTATCGCTCCAGCCCCCTGACTAGCTGCATTTAATGTGTGCCCTGGCTGTATGCGGCTGCCATACTGGAGAGCACTGGACAGTAGTGAGTAGAGGGCACTGAACTGTGGCACACATTTATGGGAAGAGCAGAGTAGAGGTTTATTCTGAGTCATGTTTAGGCTCCTTTCCTGCTCTGCTGTTCAGTTTGTGGACCTGATTTATTTTACTGTTTTATTTTGGGCGGTGGAGGGTGGGGTTTGGGTCACACCTCGTGGCTCTGTGCTCAGGGCTCACTCTGCTAGGGCCCGGGGGACTGTATGCGGTGCTGGGGATTGAGCTGGGGATGACTGCATGCAAGGCCAGAGCCTTAACTTGTGTTCAGTCCCGAAGGCGGCTTTCATGCCAGGAACAAACGGTTGCTGAGGGAGGCTGGGCATGCTGTCTTGGCAGCACGGGACAGACACAGCCTGTTACCTCAACTTTTAGTTGGCCACCCCCCCGAACTGGAGCTCCTGGAGAGTGAGGACCTTTGACTGCTGTGCCTCCAACACCTGGCATAGTGTGTGGCACAGAGAAGATGCTCATTAAAAGAAAGAATGAATGAGTGAGTGAGTGAGGTCACCACTCTGCATCTCCCTGTGAATGGAGACCCAGGTATAATATCTAGGTATAATATCTAGCATCTATAGTACATACTTTTTTTCCCAGTAGCTAGGCAGTCACACCCACAAACTGCTCCCAGAGCCATGTAATCCCATCAACGGCCAATAATCAGAGACGATAGCCTACTTCTCCTTCTCAGAGAACCTGGAGAGCTACCGAGAGCTTCCTGTCCACATGGGAGAGCCTGGCAAGCTCCCCGTGGCATATTCCTAGGCCAAAAAACAGTAACAGTAATGGGTCTCATTCTCCTGACCCTGAAAGAGCCTCTAATGCGGCTCTTTGGGAAGGACGAGTAAAGAGAGGCTGCTAAAATCTCAGGGCTAGGACAAATGGAGACGTTACTGAGTATCTAGAAATTTGAGATCAACGGGAAAATTGATGATCAACGGGATGACAGTGACGCAGTGATACAGTGATAGTACTTACTTTACCACATGGTCTATATGGTGTAGGTAATGTGTTGGCATATCACATCTGTTAAAGTGTCCTGTAGACAGCACATCTGTATGTTTGGGGCCGAAGACAGAACCTCAGGCCTCAAACACGAAAGACCTACGTTCCCCGGCCAGGCGTCAGCCCTGCCCTGCTGCTCCTGTGACTTAGTGGTCACTCCCTGAGCTGCTCTTTTCTCTTGTTCTACCCACCTGGCTATACTTCGTGGAAACGCACATTCAGTGTCTGCTCCAAAACAAAAAAATGGTTCCTTTGAGTGGCGCCATGTATCAAGCAGGCCACCGCCTCAATTTCCCCCGCCGGCCTCTGTGCCCGCTCACCTTTCTTCCAGACCACGTGTGCTTTCCGGAGCTTCATGATGAAGAGCTGGACTATGATGAAGAGCACGAGGATGAGGAAGGAAACGAGCGTGAGCAGCAGGATGCCGCTCTTCTTCCTCACCAGCCCCGCAGACCGAGGCATGGCTGCTGGGATGAGAAGCAAGGGCAGTTAGACCCCTTTGGGGGTTGAGAGATATAGCGAAGACACCCCCCACCCCCACCCCCAGATGTGCTGCAGGCTAACAGCTCAGCCGAAGGGAGGAAGGGACGCAGAATAGTTTCCTGAAGGTAAAGAGATTGGTCTTCTTTATTCTTTGAAAGCAAGCTGGCCGGCCAGCAAATAACAGAGCGATTCTAGGCAATAATCTGAAAAGGGTTTTGAAGCCACAGAGCGATGGAACTTGTTGTTTTTTCATTTCTAGAGTGGGCGTATGAGGTTGCCGGCTCGTAGGCCGAGGATTCAAATGAGCCAAGACCAGTTCAATAGGAAGGGCTGTTGGTAAGGAGTTTGAAAAACCACATAAATGAAATGAAAATTCGTTCATCTTGGCTAGGCCGGGTGGCCCAGTGTGAGACATGGAAAGATAAACTAGAGGGCCCGGGAGAAGGCCTAGAGGACCCGTCCTATGCTTTGCATGTAGCAGGCCTGGGTTTGATCCCCAACACCACATGGTCTCCCTTCCCTCTCCCTCCCGCCCCCCACCCATCATTGCCAGGTGAAGCCCCCCACCCATACCTGCAAGGCAGAGCCTGCAGGTAGAGAGAGGAGTGGGATGAAACAGGGACTGATGTTTCCAGAATGTTCTGGAAACCCAGGTATGGAAATCTTTTGCCTGTTGACACCAAGAGTGGTCTTGGAAATGGGTGAACTCTTTAGGAATCAGAGCCAGAGAAGGAGAAATAGTGATGGAAGCTTATCAGCATGTAAGAAGTCAGGTGGGGAAGGGAGTCGTAGACGCAGAGGACTGGCCAGTGGAGAGAATTGTGTGTCCGGATCAAGGGAATCATTAACTAATAGAAAGATGAAAAAAAAAAAATGTGAGGCCTGACAAAGCCATTGGCTGACTGGGTCTGAGGGGAACAGTCCCATGTTTTACTGTTTGTTGTTTGTTTGTTTGTTTGTTTGTTTGGCTTTTTGGATCACGCCCGGCGATACTCAGGGCTTACTCCTGGCTCATGCACTCAGGAATTACAATTACTCCTGGTGGTGCTTGGGGGACCACATGGGATGCTGGGAATCGAACCCGGCCCGGCTGCCTGCAAGGCAAACGCCCTACCCGCTGTACTATTGCCTCAACCCCACAGTCCCATGTTTGAGCTGAACATGGGAGACCACGTACCAGTGATGAGGTCCGGATCCTGAGTGGCCTGTTCTTCCTTTTCCTTGTCAGTCTCTGACATACTAGAACCTTCCATTACTGCCACTAAGGAAAAAGACACGGTAAGTCCATCTGAGCATCCACGTCGAGTGACAGAGATGCACAGTCACCCCAAAGCAGCTTCGGAAACCAAATTGAGGAAAGTTTTAATATTGGTAACCATAACCAGGAGAGCAGCCTTTCGGGGTTTGTTTGGGGGTCACACCCGGCAGTGCTCAGGACTTACTCCTGGGCCTGTGATCAGGGGGCCTTAGGTGGCACCAGGGTCGAACAGCAAACGCCCTACCCACTGCACCGTCTCTCCAACCCAGAGGCCGGTTGGGAACTACTGGCTGCTTCCCAGAATAGCTGCCAATGACCCGGCTCACTTGGACTCATTCCTTCAAAGGCCGGTGCTTTCTCTGTGCCAGGCCGGGAGCGTTTGCTCTGATCTTACCACAGCTCTGAGCAAAGCGAGGTGGAAAGTCGTCACCCCGCTGACTTCTGACAGCAAAGCCCCCTCAGCAGAGCCGGATGGACACTCAGAACTCCCAAGGGAGCCATAATTGTCCGCTGCTTCTTAGCGAGAGGGCCCTTAAGATTCCTTAAAGTAAACAGCTCACCGCTGAACAAAGGCACCCCGGGCTATACGGACAGACACTCTCCAACCGCCTGCACTGCAGGACCCCGAGGTTTTTATGCTGCTAAGGAGACTCTCTGTAATTCAGCTACGCTCAGGAGCCGGAAGTGTTTGCTAGAGAGAATTGGTAAAATTATCAAAGGCCTTTCCCAATTTGGGGATCCGTCCATCCTATTTTCGGCTTTCCTCCTGCTTTTTCGGTTTTTGTTTTTTAAAAGCTCTTTGCACAGCGCCACTAAGTGGCCCCTGAGGGGAATGAAACCACCCATTCTGCTGACAACGATTCTGTTAAGAGCAATAAAATCCGAGAAATTGAAAGCTGGAAGGAATCTTGGAGGCCGGATTCCTTAAGCTTTATGTTCTGTATGAAAAAGCAGAGCAGCAAATTGAGTTGTTTAGCAGTGGTGTGAGCCAATTTAAACACAACTAGATTCTAAACACGTTGGAAAATATTGGATTATTAAAGCAAGTGATGTGGCTGTTCCACTTCATAATATTTTCAATTTTCCAGTGCTCTTCAAATATCCTGGTACATATTGTGACTTGTTGTGTAGCGGTCCTTCAAAACTCCAAACATTGACTTTCCAATATTATTCAAGCTAAATTTTTTTTTTAAATGTGATCGAATACTCAGAAGTGTGAACATGATAATGAAGTGGAAGCACTCATCCCCCAAATGAAATGATTATAGAGACACTATCGGGAACCGGAAGGACGCATCGGAGTTCATGTGCGCTTTGCTCAGGACACTGCCGTAACATGCGTGCATATATGTGTCCATCCATTCTGCTTTTTCTGAGGCCCTGACAGAGATCCTACTGGGCAAAGCCCAAAAATAAAGTAAACCTTTTATCCTTGCCCAGGGCAAACCATCTCGTGGGCTCGCTCCCTAGCAATCATCATCATCATCATCATCATCATCATCATCATCATCATCATCATTTCGTTGATCATTGAATTTCTCTAGCGGTCTCAGTAACATCTCCATTCGTCCTAGCCCTGAGATTTATTTTATTTTATTTTATTTATTTTTTTAAGTTCTACTAACACTTTATTTTGGTCCAATAATTCTAATACCAGAATTTTATCCTTCAGAGATTGAGAACATATATTTGTGATATTTTATTTTATTTTTTTAAATTAATTTATTTATTTTTAATTCGTGAATCACCATGAGGGCACATTTACAGATTTATACACTTTTGTGCTTATGCTTCCCTCATACAAAGTTCGGGAACCCATCCCTTCACCAGTGCCCATTCTCCACCACCAGTAAACCCAGCATCCCTCCCACCCTCCCCGATCCCATCTCCCCCCACCCCGCCCTGCCACTGTAGCAGGGCATTCCCTTCTGTTCTCTCTCTCTAATTAGCTGTTGTGGTTTGCAATAAAGGTGTTGAGTGGCCACTGTGCTCAGTCTCTAGCCCTCATTCAGCCCGCAACTCCCTTCCCCCACATGGCCTTCGACTACATTATAGTTGGTGATCCCTTCTCTGAGTTGCCCTTTCCCCAGAATGTGAGGCCAGCCTCCAAGCCATGGAGTCAACCTCCTAGTACTTATTTCTACAATTCTTGGGTGTTAGTCTCCTACTCTGTTATTCTATATACCCTAGATGAGTGCAATCTTTCTATGTCTGTCTCTCTCTTTCTGACTCATTTTACTCAGCATGAAACTTTTCATGCCCATCCACTTAAATACAAAATTCATGACCTCCTTTTTTCTGACAGCTGCATAGTAGCCCTGAGATTTTAGAAGCTTCTCTTTATTCGTCCTTCCCAATGATGCCGAATTGGAGGCTCTTTGAAGGTCAGGGGAATGAGACCCAGCATTGTTACTGGTTTTGGCATATGAATACGCCACGGGGAGTTTGTGAGGCTCTTCCATGTGGACAGGAAACTCTCAGTAGCTTGCTAGGTTCTCCCAGAGGGAGAAGTAGGCTATAAGATGCTCTCTAGCAATCAGGCCTTCTAACTCAGACTGTTCTGGTATCTGCCACATGAAGGGTTCAATCCTGCCACCAAAGCCTGAGTTTGTGACCACAGAGTAACTGCCATTTCTCTGAGGTAATCTTATGGGAGACAAGAATCCCCCTTTGGTCCTGCTGCTTTGCTGCTTTTTAAATAAAGATTTGGTATCAAATCTTTATTATCTCTGTTCTGCTCTAGACAGGTCCAAAAAGGAAATTAGTCTCCGCATAGATGAACACCAGCTTGCCTTTGAGCAAGAGAAACTCAAATGTGACAGAGGTGTGTGTGTGTGTGTGTGTGTGTGTGTGTGTGTGTGTGTGAAAATAGCACTGAAATTATAAGGCATTTGTTATTTCTAAATGAATATTTCTAAGATGGTTTGTTTCTAGGGCCCCCCAAAGCTGGAGCCAATTGGAAAGAGGTCCTATAGGGTTTACTAAAATGAAAATGAAAAAAACATTTTTTTAAATTTAGAATTGGGGGGCCCAAACCCCAACATGCAACAAACCCCAGTTTGTTTCCTAGTACCACACATGGTTTCCCACCTCTGAACACCACCAGTTAAGCCCCACCACCCCCATTTTTTATTTAATTAATTCATTTTTTTTGCTTTATGGGTCACAACACGGCGATGCTCAGGGGTTCCTCCTGGCTCTGCACTCAGGAATCACTCCTGGCAGGCTTAGGGGACCCTATGGGATGTTGGGGATCAAGTCCAGGTTGACTGCACACAAGGCAGACAGCAGACGTCCTACCTGCTGTGCTATCGCTCCGGCCCCACTTTTTATTTTAGATTTGTAAAAGTGACCTTTTCAAGGAGATATGTTAAAAGAGGACTAGAGCAATAGCACAGAGAGTAGGGCATTTGTCTTGCACGTGGCCGACCCGGGTTCAATTCCTCCGCCCCTCTCGGAGAGTCCGGCAAGCTACCGAGAGTATCCCGCCCACATGGCAGAGCCTGGCAAGCTACCCGTGGCGTATTCAATATGCCAAAAACAGTAACAAGTCTCACAGTGGAGACGTTACTGGTGCCTGCTCGAGCAAATCAATGAACAACGGGACAACAGTGCTACAGTGCTATGTTAAACAAATAAACAAACAAACAAACAAACCCCAAAACCGTTGTAATGGTCTGGACACTTACCAGGATGGGTGGGCTGCGGAGAGTCTGCCGTGGGAAGGGGGCTTGTCTCCGGGACGCCTGATGCCTCTTCAGCCACTAGGGAAGAGGAAAAGCAAAATCCGGCAATGACGGAGAGCAGCTTCGGCCACATTGTGCCGAGGAGAAGAGGTGGGGCGGGCTGGGCTCCCGTTTGGCGTTGTCGTGCCTTCGGCAGCCCGTGCTCTGGGTTCTGGGCTCTGAGTCCTGCTGACCGGCCATCTGCTGAGCCCCTGGGTGCCGAGGGGCAGCAAGCCTGCCCGCCCCGCGCAGATAGTGCTCACGGGCTCTGTGGGAGTCCATCTGCGAGTCAGTCCCTCTGTCTGCCTGTCACCCGCGCCCGAGCTACCTACTTTGCTTCAGTCTGGGGGGCCGTGGGGGGCACAGCCGGCTGTGCTCAGGCTGTACCTCCTGGCTCTGTACGCAGGAATCACTCCTGACAGGCTTAGGGCTCTGGGATGCCGGGGATCGAACCCGGGTCAGCCGTGTGCAAGCCCAGCGCCTTCCCCGCTGTCCCGTGTCTCTGGCCCCCGGCCGAGTTTCTAGTGGTGAGGGGGGCTTTGCAGTGAGCCTCGGAGGGGTTGAACTGCCCCTGGTGTCGAGTGAGTTTGGGCGAGAGGCCCCGTCTCTCGGGCTGTTCTTTCCCCACGTTGTGAAACGGTGACTCACAGCGCTGCTCTCGAGCACCTTTGGAAAAGGCATTGACAAGCCCGCTCGGGTTTAGCGAGACGCCAGCCTGGCTACTGTGAGGCGCACTGCTGCCCAGCGGTCACCGGAGGGAAGAGAATGGCCAGGACTCTTTCCAGGAGGGCCTTTGGGCTGGATCTCGCTAGGGCAAGATCAAGAAGGCATGAAGCTTCCTGTTAACCGGCAGATGTTGATACTGAGAGCTGAGGGGTGGGTTAAGGCCTTGATGAAATCTGTGAGTGCTTTACAGCTACAATGAGTGAATTTCTTGTGGTTTTGAAGTCTGTCCTTCCTTCCTTCCTTCCTTCCTTCCTTCCTTCCTTCCTTCCTTCCTTCCTTCCTTCCTTCCTTCCTTCCTTCCTTCCTTCCTTCCTTCCTTTCTTCCTCTCTTCCCCTTTCTTTCTCTTCCTTCCTTTCCCTTCTTTCCTCCTTCACTTCCTTCTCTCTTTTCTTTCTTCCTTCCTCCCTCCCCCTACTTCCCTCCCTCCATCCCTTCCTAACAATCTCCTTCCCTTCCTCCCTCCCTCCCTCCCTCCCTCCCTCCCTCCCTCCCTTCCTTCCTTCCTTCCTTCCTTCCTTCCTTCCTTCCTTCCTTCCTTCCTTCCTTCCTTCCTTCCTTCCTCTCTTCCCCTTTCTTTCTCTTCCTTCCTTTTCCTTCTTTCCTCCTTCACTTCCTTCTCTCTCTTCTTCCTTCCTTCCTCCCTTCCCCTACTTCCCTCCCTCCATCCCTTCCTAATAATCTCCTTCCCTTCCTTCCTCCCTCCCTCCCTTCCTCCCTCCCTCCCTCCCTTCCTCCCTCCCTCCCTCCCTCCCTCTCTTCCTTCCTCCCTTCCTTCCTTCCTTCCTTCCTTCCTTCCTTCCTTCCTTCCTTCCTTCCTTCCTTCCTTCCTTCCTTCCTTCCTTCCTCCCTCCCTCCCTTCCGTCCTCCCTCCTTCCCTCCCTCCCTTCCTTCCCTCCTTTCTTCCTCCTCCAGAGCATACACATTACAATGCAAATGTTCTCCTGCTGAGCCATGTCCCCAAACCCTGAAATTTTATTTCTTAATCATTTATACTTTTGAAGCCTGCTGCTGGGAGGGGCTGGGAGGAGGCTGGAGCATTGGCATGACCCCTTTCTGTATAGACACAGGAAGACAGTTCATACTATGCTTTTGTAATATGGGAGTTAACTGACCCTGAAAAAAATTGCTCTGGCATCCGTCATATTTACTTGACTTAAGCCTCAGTTGCCCTTAGATTGACCACCATTCCTTACACCCCAAAAGGTGGGTCCCACCAAGTCGTAAGCTATTCTGGCTTCGACGTGGGACAGCCTAAGGGCTGTAAGAAGTATTGTAGGTTAAAAGCACGGCTGTGGAACAAACGCTGTCATGGCCCAAGAAGTAACTGAAAAGGGTCCTGCTAAGGTTAGGGAAAGCTGACGTGGCCTGAGGACTGTAGTCAGAGAAACACAGCGAGATGAACCCAGGAAAAGCCACTCTTTACCCTGAGTCCAGAGAGACCATTTTAAGCTTAATCCAGGGCATATATGAGACTTTGTTTCTTACTGTGCTTATACAAAATGACTAGAGCTATTATTAAAAACTACAGTTAATATGATTGTTTAAATGGATTACGATAAAGGAAGGAGAAAGCAACATGCCCCGAGATGGAATTCTGCCCCTGGGTGGATCTCCTAGAAGGAATCTAGTGTGCTGGAGCCCCGAGATGAAATCCCACCCTTGGGTGGACCTAGAAGCATCTCCCCTGAAGGAAGGGCTTCACATCTGCTCACGCTTGTGTTAGTGTCCAGCCACGCCTCTGTGCAGCTGCTGTCCCCAACCCTGCACGGTTTCTCTATAATAATCCTGATGGATTTGAATAAAGTCGCCACTGGTCACCAGCCTGTGGACCCGTCCCTTCGTCCATCAGCCACAGGGGATGGCTCTGGGTCCCAAATGCACCAGGGGACCCCGGTCACCATGGACAGTGACTCAGACAAGCTGATGTTGGTTTTTCCTGGGCAAGGATGGAAACAGGGTGCATGTCATGTGATCGCTCCAGCGTCAGGGTGGAAATGAGGCCATTGACAGGCAAGTGACATCAGTCGTCATTGCCAAAGGACACTGAGGACACGATGGCACATGTCTTACTGCTGGGCTCTCCGGAAAGTCAGCAGAGTTTCCACCATCTGTCCTAGGCGGGACGCGTCCCTTGGGGCAGGAGAGCTCAGTGAAGGGGCCTCTCATTTGGCCTTGCCCAGTCCTTTGTCCTCTGTTGAGTGGTGCACTCGAAAGGCAAATTAACAAGATTCACGACAAAGGGCTGGAGCAATAGTACAGCGGGTAGGGCATTTGCTTTGCGCGCGGCCAACCCGGGTTCGAACCCTAGCATTCCATATGGTCCCCCTGAGCACTGCCAGGAGTAATTCCTGAGTGCATGAACCAGGAGTGACCCCTGTGCATCGCCGGGTGTGACCCAAAAAGAAAAAAAAATTCAAGACAAGCGTTTTTTCCCCCCTCTTACCCAAATCTTCCAACTGGAAAGGGACCATCAGGGTCCCTCCTTGCAGACCTGGGTGTCGGACCACACAGATCACTGCCGTGGTCCGTCCATGACTGTGGACTCGGAGCGTGCTGGTGCTGTTCCATTTCCTCCCATCACCGTCCAATTCATGGTGGGTTTCGCCTAAGGAGCAAGGCCAGGAAGTGCCTGTGATTGTGGTTATTTGGAAGAGAGCTGTTCTCTCCGGGACGCGTGGACTCGACAGCTCCAAGAACTGCTCAAAGTGCCCCCCTCACCCTGTCTACGTGTAAGTTTATCCTGGCCAAAGGAAGCTGCTGGATGACTGAAAACAAACAGACAACCCAAACCCTTCACTGTTTCACGAAGGAAAGAAGAATAAGAACTTGTAATGGTTTTGCAAGACAGGCACCAAAATGAGATAAGATAGACATCCTCTTTTTTGGGGGGAAACTGCAACAACAATAGTGAGTTTTGTGTTGAAATATGGAATGTAATCAAGGTAAAGAGAAAATGGGGGGGCGGGGGTGGGAGGTATACTGGGGTTTGTGGTGGTGGAATATGGGCACTGGTGAAGGGATGGGTGTTTGAGTATTGTATAACTGAGACATAAGCCTGAGAACTTTGTAACTTTCCACATGGTGATTCAATAAAATAAATAACTTAAAAAATAAATAAAATAATAAAAAAAGATAAAATAGACATCCTTCGTGATGTAGACTCGCACTACTGAATTGCTCAGAGCTTGGGTTTTAGGTCTTTCCCCTCTAACACTCCATTGGGCCCCCAGTTTCCTCAACTATAAAGAGTTCTCTACAGATCTAGAAATTTGGGATGCTATAGAATCAGATTTATTATCTTTTAAAATAGAAAACTGTGGCTCCCAAACATGACAATGAATGCTCTTAATTCCATCAAAAGGCTCAAAGTTTAGAGATTGTTACTAGAATGCTTGTATCTGTCCTTGGGGGTAAGGGACAATACTCCTCGGTATAAGATCTTTTTGCTGTGGTTTGGTTTGGGGTCCCACCCGACGGTGCTCAGGGCTTACTCCTGGTTCTGCACACAGGAATCATTCCTCATAGGAGTCTGACCTGGGTCATCTGCATGCAAGACAAATGCCCTACCCACTGTACTGTCTCTCTGGCCCCTTAGGAGATCTTACCGCTCTATTTGCACGTACTATGTTAAAGATGTTTCCACTGTAATAACTGCTAAAAAAAAAATCCATGCTCTACTGGGCCTTTTATTTTGAGATTTTGTTGTACTTTAAAAAGCAATTGTTGGGGCTGGAGCGATAGCACAGAGGGTAGGGCATCTGTCTTGCACGCGGCCGACCTGGGTTCGATTCCCAGCATCCCACATGGTCCCCCGAGCACCACCAGGAATAATTCCTGAGTGCAGAGCCAGGAGTAAGCCCTGTGCATCACCTGGTGTGACCCAAAAAGACAAAAAAAAAAAGAGAAGCCATTGTAGATATTCCATCTCAGACTTCTACTCTGCTTTAAGGAAAGTACAAGGTCATATCATTTTCAATTATCCTGTCAAAGATCGAGATGCAATATTGATTAGCTAGGAAGAGAATTTCCAGGAAAATCAAGGACTTGTTGAAGGGTGCGTCCTGCCCTTCATGCCACCAGGGGGCGCCAGAACATCTAGAAATCCCTTAGAAAGGTAGGGAGGAAAAACAAAGGGTGCCAGGGGCGGGTCACCTCTCACCATAGATCTCTAAGCCGGCCCCCAGGAGCCAGGTGATCTGCGGAGGAGGCTTGCTTCTCGCCGTGGAGCAGGTGACCTCAACACGCTCTTGTCCGTCCCGCAGGCTGACCACAGACGCTGCCACGGTGGGCCAGGAAGGGGTTGCTGGAAGGAAAGTGATTTTCCGGTGTTTAGCTCTAGACGGGTCCCAGCAGAGCAACGTGTGGGGACGAGCATGGGTGGCCCTGGCCCTCGTGTGGTTCAAGGGCGCCGATGGATTTGTCACACGACTTCGGCTGATCTCTCCTGCCCCTTGTGGGATGAGTCCCGGAAAACCCCCCAGCCCAGTTCCGGAAGCAGTTCTGAAACTAGCAGCTGCTGCCCATGTGGGTTGCTGGAGCCCCGTGTGAGGCTGGGGGACCCGAATTCGGTCCCCTCCAATAGGTCGTAAGGATCAGGGCCAGTGGCCCCGGCTGTCAGCACATCCACTCCTTGTCTGGGATCTGGAAGTTGATTCTGTGCTCGGGACTTTTCTCTCCTCCCAGCCCACGGGTGGCATCGTTTCTCTCCTAAAGGGCCCCGGCACCTTTGCTTCCTTCTCCCGCCTGAACACTCGTGTTTAGCGAGGATGCCTTCTTCCTCTTCTGGGCCACACAGGCCTCTGTCCCCTCTTGATTGACTCATGCACCAGCCAGACGCAGGAGCGTCAGCCTCAGGGAAACGAGGCCTTAGAGGTCAGGAAGAAGGAAGGAAGCAGAGCGGACCCTGAGCGGTTCCCGGAGGGTGACAGTGTGTGACAGGGCCTATGCCCAGGGGCTCTGAGCAGTGGCCGGCAGTTTTTAACCAGCCTGAGCCTTTGTGGGTAGGGGAAGACAAGCCACGTCCCCCAGGCGCCCAGAACCCCAGGGGCCACTGCTTTGGAGGTTCACTCTCACTGTGTCTTCCTGGCAGGTGCACAGCAAACCAGTCCAACCAGGGGAGCTAAGGCTTCACGCCAGTTTGTTAAAGAGCCACAGGAAGCCACGTTTTCCGTGGTTCTGTTCTTCCACAAAGAGGTCTGTCCTAAGGCTCTGAGCATGAGAGACCACCGACGAAACCCAGTAAGTCCCCAGAGACCAGGAGACTGTCTCTTGCTACCTACGCCACCCAGGCTGCCTGGTTTGGCTCAAGGATTTGTCCATGGCCTATCGCAGTTGCCATCTGTGTTGGGGTGGGCGGGTGAGGCTCTGCTCCATCTACATCTGGGTCCAAGGCCCCACGGGTGGCGGCCCTATTCCCCAGAGCACTGTACTCAGAGTGGGGGGGGGGTGTCTCACACCACCAGACAAGATCCTGCCCTCCTTTCTGTTCCCCGCAGAGAAAATTCACTTGAATCGCCCCAAGTTCACACCTGAACCTAGGCCTCGCCACTCGCCACGCAAAAGACGCCCAAGAAGCACCCAGGAAAGGCCTCGGGAGTCAGCAAAAGTTTCGAAGCTCAAGCAAGGGGTGACGCGTCAGGAGACGCTTCCGCGTTCCTGATTCCACGCCCGCGGCCTACCCAGCACGGCGACTCGCACTTCCTTGGTTCTCACGGAGTCGCCGTACTGCAGGCACTTGTACACGCCTTCGTCTTCCTGGCTCGTGTTCACCAGGCGGACGGACAGCTGGCCGGGGGAGCGGTGGAGAAGCTGGTATTTGGGACTCCGTAAGGCTGGGCGGGAGGGAGAGAGACGTCACGGGGAGGGCTGTGGCAGGGCGGCTCCCAGAAATAGCTTCTGGCTTCCACGCTTCCTCATTGTTGAAATGTTTGGGGTCTTGGGAGCCACATCCTGCATTTCTCGGGGCTTATTTCTAGCTCAGGGATCACTCCTGGTGGGGCTCACGGGAAGGGTGGGGTGCTGGGGATCGAACCTAGGTTGGCCACGTGCGAGGCAAGTGTCTTACCCACTGTCCTGTTTGCTCCAGCTCTTTGGTCCCCATACTTTAGAAAAAAAAGTCAGACTGGAGTGATAGCACAGCGGGGAGGGTGTTTGTCTTGCTCGTGGCCAAAGTAGGTTCAATCCCCAGCATCCCACGTGGTCCCCCAGGCACTGCCAGGAGTTAGTGCAGAGCCAGGAGTAAGCCCTGAGTATCATTGGGTATAACCCCAAAAGCTCCCTCTCCCCCCAGAGAAAAGCGTCTTTGTTTGAACTTCTTTCTGTGGCCTGCATTGTGTCTCTTGAGTGCTAGATGTTAGTTTGAGGGCCAGAACCAGTTGGTACTGGAGTGTGTGACGTAGACAGCACCTTAGGTGTGCCTGCTGGGAAGGAAGAAACTTCCGGGGAAGGCAATGAGGTGAGGAGGCAGAAACATTTTTTTTTCATACTGTGGAAAATGCTCTCCTCTGATAATTTGAGGGGAGATTCGGTCGAGATCCACTTGTCACAAAGGGCATGGGGAAGTGGAATACTACGCAGCTGTTAAGAGAGATGAAGTTATGAAATTTGCTTATAAGTGGATGAACATGAAGAGTATCATGCTAAGTGAAATGAGTCAGAAAGAGAGGGACAGACATAGAATGGCTGCACTCATTTGTGGAAAGTAAAATAGCATAATGTGAGATGGACACCCAAGGACAGTAGACACAAGGGCCAAGAATATTGCTCCATAGTTGGAAGCCTGCCTCATGACCTGGAGGAGAAGGCAGCTGGAATAGAGAAGGGATCACTAAGACAATGATGGTTGGAGGAATCATTTGGGATGGGAGATGTGTGGTGAAAGTAGATAAAGGACCAAACATGATAACCTCTCAGTATCTGTATTACAGACCATAATGCCCAAAAAGTAGAGAGAAAGTATGGGAGAAATTGTCTGCCATGGAAGCAGTGGGAAGGTGGAAAAGGTGGTGTTATACTGGGGACATTGGTGGTGGAGAATGTGCACTGGTGGAGGGACAGGTGTTTGATCATAGTATGACTGAAACTCAAACATGAAAGCTTGTAATTGTATCTCACAGTAATTCGATAAAAAAAAAGGTGTGGGGAAAGGCAAATATATTACTGATATTCATTGGTCCTGTGGGATGGTTTTTATTTGGAAAGGCACCCTATTAAAAAGTTGTGAAGGGCTGGAGCGATAGTATACTGGGGAGGGCGCTTGCCTTGCATGTAGCTGACCAGGGATCCATTCCCAGCATCCCATAGGGTCCCTGGAGCACCGCCAGGAATAATTCCTGAGTGCAGAGCCAGGAGTAACTTTTGAGCATTGCCAGGTGTGGCTCCCAAACAAAAAACAAAATTTTTTTTTCTTTTTGGGTCACACCTGGCGATGCACAGGGATTACTCCTAGCTCTGCATCTCAGGAATTACACCTGGCGGTGCTCGGGGGACCATATGGGATGCTGGGAATCAAACTCAGATCAGCCGCGTGCAAGGCAAACGCCCTACCCGCTGTGCTATTGCTCCAGCCCCCAAACAAACAAATTTTAAAAAGTCATGTTGAGGGGCTGGAGAGATAGCACAGCCAGTAGGGCGTTTGCCTTGCACGCGGCCGACCCGAGTTCAAATCCCAGCATCCCATATGGTCCCCTGAGCACAGCCAGGGGTAATTCCTGAGTGCAAAGCCAGGAGTAACCTCTGTGCATCGCCAGGTGTGACCCAAAAAGCAAAAAAAAAAAAAAGTCATGTTGAAGGGAAGGGGCCCCGGCTCACTCCCCAAGGGTGCTCCCCACCTGGGCCTGACTGTTTGCTCAGGCCTGGTGCCATGCTGGGGCCAGCCACCAGCACTGCAAGCAGGGGTGTGGGGCTGTGTGATGCCTCAGGGACTAGCCGGGGGCTTCACACAGGCTGGAGGTGTCGTCATGGAGCTCCCCAGCTTCTGTTCTGTTTTGTATATGGGCCACACTCCATGGCTCTTCCCTGGCTCTATGCTCAGGGATCACTCCTGGCAGTGCCCAGGGCTGACTCCTCGCTCTGTGCTCAGGGATGACTCCTGGCAGTGCTCAGGGCTGACTCCTGACTCTGTGCTCAGGGATGACTCCTGGCAGTGGTCAGGGCTGACTCATAGCTCTGTGCTCAGGGATCACTCCTGGCAGTGCTCAGGGCTGACTCCTGGCTCTGTGCTCAGGGCTGACTCCTGGCAGTGCTCAGGGCTGACTCCTGGCTCTGTGCTCAGGGCTGACTCCTGGCAGTGTTCAGGGTTGACTCCTGGCTCTGTGCTCAGGGATCACTCCTGGCAGTGCTCAGGGTTGACTCCTGGCTCTGTGCTCAGGGATCACTCCTGGCAGGGCACGGGAGGACCATATGGGATTTCCAGTTGCTCTGAGACGCAGGTGCCTCCCCAGCTACACTATCTCTCTAGCCCTAAACCTTTTGCTTTTAATATTTAAGAGTTTATTACTATTTGATGCTTCCCAGAGATCATGGCTTGGTTCTTCGAAGTGTTTGGCCAGTGACCAAAAGGAAAAGAGAAGTGCTGGAAGGTTCCAGCCCTAGCCGGTGATGCTCAGGACCCTGCTGGCCCAGGAGGTCCAGGTCAGGGCCCTGGGCCTTTAGCATTCCCGGGCTCCCAGGGGAGTCGTTTGCGGTCTACACCCCTCCCTCTCCACATCTCCTTTCTAATTTTTTTATCTGTTTGTTTTGTCTTTTGTTTTTTTGGGGACCACACCTGAACATGCTCAGGGGCTGCTCTGGCTCTGTGCTTTCTCAGGAGTCATCCCAGGGACTCTCTGGGACACCTGGGTCAACCCCAGACCTCCCCTAGGCAAAGAACACCCTTAGCGAGTTAAGCTTTCTCTCTGGCCTTCTTTTGCTAGTGGAAAAACTAGAGCGTGAAGACTCTAAAAAGCAAAATTCCATTTCTGCTAAACTCATCATATGAAGTGATGGATATTGAGCAACTTAGTGTGGCGCTCATTTTGCAGCATAAACACAGGCATGATGTTTTTTGCCTTTCAGTGAAGGCAGTGTTAGGTACCAACTGTATCTCTGTAACACTGTAGAAGGAAAAATCTAGTAAGAATCTCTCCCTGGGACACACTCAATGTGTGTTTATGAGACCAGAGTGGTAAGGCTCTTGTCTTACAGGTGGCTGAACCAAGTTTAATCCCTGGCACCATATATGGTCCCGCAAGCACAGCCAGGAGTGAGCCCTGAACACAGCAGAGCCAGGAGTGAGCCTTGATGGCTGCAGGATTTGGCTCCAACCTATCCTCCCCCACCAAAAAAATCCCCAAAGAACAAAGTCTGTTTGTTCCATGTCCTTCCATTCCTATGGTTCAGCCTTCTTGGTCATGAGACCAGCAGGAAGGGGAGCTGTCAGGCTGGGAACTTTGCTCCCCCAGAAAGAGGGGCAGTAAGTGGGGCACTGTGCCAAGAGTAAGGTGACACAAGATCCAAAAAGGGAGAAAGAGAGAAAGAGTGAGAGAGAGGGAAGAGAGAAAAGAGAGATGAGAGAGAAAGGAGAAAGAGAGGAGAGAGGTGAGAGAGAAAGGAGAAAGAGAGGAGAGAGGTGAGAGAGGAGAGAGAGATAGGGAGAGAAAGAGAGAGAGAGGGAGAATGTCTGCCATAGAGGCAAGCTAAGGGGGGGGGGTGATGGGAGGAAATTGGGGACACAGGTGCTGGGAAATGTATACCGGTGGAGGAACGGGTGTTGGAACACTGTATGACTGAAACATAATCGTGGACACCTTCCTAAGGGTCTAGCTCACTTGTGGTTCAATAGTAAAGTCTTTTTAAAAAGAGAGAGAGGGGTGACAGCCCTGTTCTGGGGGCCCCTTGGGCCCCACTGGGCCCCCCACCTGCCGTCTGTCGTCAGCTGAGAAAGAAGGTGACATGAGGGGGCTGGGGGTGGGCGTGCGCGGGCGGCTCTGCTGGGGTTTCCACGGCTGACTTCCTGTCCAGAGAGCGGCCTGTGGCCAGCGGGGAGTGCCCAGGACAGCAAGGGGGGCTGGGTGTGACTCATGTTCCCCCGGCCCACGTGGAAAGTCCCCCCAACAAGTGGGGCAGCTTGCTCTCACTCACCAGAGTGCTCGTTGAGGAAGATGGTGAAGCCCGAGGGGGCGAGCCACTGCAGGGAGGTGTTGTGGGGGGCCGTGCAGTGCAGCTCCAGTGGTCGGCCTTCCTCCACGCTGAGGGTCTCTGCAGGCTCGGCCAAGGTGGCCTCTGCCAAGGAAAGATGGGGGGGGACTGTCAGCCTGGTGGGGACTCCACCTCAGCACTTGACTCTTCATTCACGGGGGCCCTTTCTTTCCCCCTTTTTTTTTCTTTTTGGGTCACACCCAGCAATACACTGGAGTTACTCCTGGCTCTGCACTCAGGAATCACTCCTTACGGTGTTCAGGGAACCATATGGGATGCTGGGAATTGAACCCGGGTTGGCTGCATGCAAGGCAAAAGCCCTACCCACTGTGCTATCGCTCCAGCCCCATGGGGGCCCTTTTTGAGCCTTTTTTTAGAGAACCCAAATGTAAGGCAGCCTGGAGGCTTCGAGGCCTGAGGCGGGGGTGCTGAGGGAACGGGGGGTTTGGGAACGAAAGGCAGAGGGGCACTGCTCTGGGTGCCAGCCTTATCTGCTGTCACCTCTGCTTAAACAGGGACCCTCTGAAGGAAGAAGCTTGCACCAATGGAAAGAAGAAAGCAGAGGCGCAAGGCCTGAGGTGGGGTCTGTACCCAGGTCTGAGCCTCCAGGCCCAGGTTCGTGTTTCTTTAGTCAGATGAAGCTGCCAGACACCCGGAAACTGCAGCTCTGGCCTAAAGTTGGACGACAGACTCCGGCCTTGAAGGACAAGTCGTGTGTCTGGGACCTTCAACAAGGGGTCACTGGGGTGCACCTGTGAATTTGGTTGCTGCCCTGTCGGGGTGGGGGCAGGGAGATGGTGTCTGATCCCCTCCAGCTAAACGCTCTCCAGACAAACACAATGTTGGCATTTCCCCCAATGAGACCCCTCCCAGAATGGTACCCACCCCCACAAGAGGAAGGGCTAGAAAAATCAGTTGGCTTCAATGCTGAGTTAGCATTTTTTAATCATTTCTTCCAATTTTAAATTTAAAAAATAATCCCCCCCCCAAGAGAGTATTCTTATCAATGAAAGTATAAAATAGTTCCCTAAATGCAGAGCAATTCCATGATAAATCCGGAGTAGCTACCATAATGAATTCTAGTGCATCATCTCAAACCTTAAAAATAGAAGGGGGGGGTGCTTTATTGTCTTGTGGTGAATTTCCTGCAGTCAGAAAACGGCTGTGAGGGAGCTCTGAGAATTAAATGATGTGGCCTTTTGAATTTGTCCTTTCCTACGTCATTAATTTCTTTACAGCCTCCAGCAATAATAACGCGGAATTATTGTATTGTTGTTCATATTGACTTTCATGGGAAGACAGTTTTGCCTGAGCTCTAATGGAAAAAAAAATCAACTCATCAGCCAATATTATAATGAACAAGGAGAGTCAGTAAAAAGACATTACATTTTCACAAAAGCTTCGGGCAGAGGCCAGAACGCTGCTTTAGTTGGGTCATGTGGAAATGTTCTCGGCAATGAAATCCTCCCGTAATTGGGTATTAGGGCTAATGGTAGCAGAGACGCTTTGAAATGATTTGGAGTATCTCTGCTCAGCTTTGCAGCTTGCAAGCCAAGAATTCGAGTCTAGAACTAACTGCCATTGCTTCCATAATTATTCCGTTCAAATTCTTATTAATAATGGGGCATTATATCTCTTCCCGAAAATAGCTGACGAGGCAATGGGCAGATCTCAGCTCCTCTGTTGTTCTGAGGAGTATGGAGAGCCAGGAGGGACATTAAACATTAAAATTACGTGAGATCAAGACTCGCATCACCCAAGCCGGCCCTGGACTCCAACCTTTGGGCCTTAGAAGCTTTGCCATATTCCTATAATTGTTCAGATAGGAAACCTGCATGTATCTGCAAGCCTGTCTGTCAATAAATGCTTCCCTTTTATTTTTTAAAATATAATTTAACTTTGCTTCTGAGCCATACCTGATGAGGCTCGGGGGTTCCTCCTGACTCTGAAACTCAGGAATCCTTCCTGGCGGTGCACTGGGGACCATATGCTGGGGATTGAACCAGGGCCGGCCATGTGCAGGGAAAGCGCCTTACCTCCTGTGCTCTCTCTCTCTCTCTCTGGCCTCCCTTTTAAAAGAGGGATAAAGAACTATACAAAAAGGCAAGAAATACTGCCTTTTTCTTTGGATGCAAGCCTTTGAATTTAATAGTACCACTTAATTCTTGCAGTATCTTCAAAATTGTGGTGAAATGTGGCCTGACTTTTCCATATGTGTTTAAGATTCACATTTGCTTTTGCAGTTAAGAATCCAGCAGATAGGGCTGGAGCAATAGCACAGCGGGTAGGGCATTTGCCTTGCACGCGGCCAACCTGGGTTCGATTCCTAGCATCCTATATGGTCTCCCAAGCATCACCAGGAGTAATTCCTGAGATGCAGAGCCAGGAGTAAGCCCTGTGCATCGTCAGAGCCAGATGTGACCCAAAAAGAAAGAAAGAAAAAAAAAAAAGAACTCAGCTGACAGCCTGTGTTTCAGATGGAGAGAGGGCTTAAGGACAGAGAACGGTTGTTTCCTACCGCCTTTGCTTCCAAGCCTTGCTTTGAACCGACACACCTGTTTATCTTACAGCGTGATCACGAACACCCCGTGTATGATTTTAAGACAGGAACTCACACTTGAATGGAAGCCACAGACTCACTGCTTTGGCCACCGGGCTTACAAAGACGGTTCTGCGTGTTTTGGTCACACTGACGGGTGGAAAAGGAAGTCAGCTCCGCTTGCGTCTAGATGACACATCTCCAGACGAAGAGTTTCCTCCCACACCTCTGCATGTCCCTGGAAACTAGATTCCAACTTGATTTTTTTTTTTTTTGGTCACCTCCATTTGAAGCCAAACTTTCACCTTCTTCGTCAGAGGGTGGGGTGTGGGATACTTTCTTTGCTCACCACTTCCTGCCCTGCAGAGGTGTTCTCTTCACTGCTCTGTGCCTTCCTGGTGCCGAGTTCACCTCTCGAGCTTCACAGCTCTAGTTCCCCAAGGAGCCCAGAGTGGCTCTCGGGGGCTGAGCCTGCTGGGCTTGGCCACCCCTGGCTGGGGTGTCTTTCCCAGGAGGTCATCCCTTCCTCCTGGGCAGTCATACTGAGGGGCTCACTGTCCCCTGGTCCCACGCATTGTCTCATGACTGGCTCCATCCCTCTGTGCAAGGCCTTCCGTCATATTAGTTGAGTCATGGGTGCATATACGGGACTGGGGCCCGTGACCTTCACTGTCATCTCCTCCTCACGGCCCATAGGCTCACGACTGTCACCTCAGAGGGATGGCTGCAGCCCAGAGCACGTGGCACCAAGCAAAAGGGCAAGCAGCAGTCCCAGCTGCCTCCGCAGTGCAGCCACCCAGCAGGTGCCTGGGCTCTGCGAGGGTGGGGGTGGAGGGTGCCCCCAGATGGACTCTTTCCCTTGACCTCAAGTCAACGCTTACCCAAAGGAAACGCTTCTCTTTTTTCTTACTTCAGATGCCCAACAATGCATATTATGCATATTGCATATTATGCAATTATACATTAAAAATAAGCAAGAACAAGTCCTACAGGAATCCCAAACTTGGCATCTCCACTGTCCCTCACCCTCACCCCCAAAAGCCCATAGATATACGCCCCTGCACCCTCCCAGAGCCTCCTTGTAGCTGTGATCATCAGCCTGGCCCACTGCAGGCCAGGTTGTCTAGCAAGTCGCCAAGCTCCTTCCTCCAGAGGATCCCGCGAGTCTGTCCACTCTGCGCTGACCAGCACCACTGCCGTACTCCAGTCCTCCCAGTCAACAACGCTCTTCACGGATCTTCCTCCCTCGCTCCCTCCTCCTCCTCTGCTCCTGGCGTTCCGTTTCAAACACGTATCTGTCATCACGTCTCGTCCTTCCAGAGGACTTTGCTGTGGGTCCCACTGCCTGTAGGAACCGGGTCCGAATCTTCCTCTTCTCCAGCATCGCCTGCCGACGCTCTGTGCCCATGGCCGCTTGCTGTTCCCAGGAAGTGCCAGACTGACCTCTTGGCCCAGGGTATCTCACGTTCTCCGAGACAAGGCGGATCACGGCACCATTGGCAAAGCTTCTTTCCTGTCCCCAGTGACCGACTTGCCCCTCCCGACCCTCCAAAGGCTTTGGGCACACTTACGTTAGGGCCCTCGGCATATTACATTCTTCACTTCGAGTATATCTCTGTGGAGGGGTTAAAAATGCCTCGTGGAAAAGTTCTCTGTCATTCATTCACTGTCCATTCCCACAGCCTCGCAGTTTTAGTGTTTTAGTATTAGTTAAATAAAATGAGCTCATGGAGCTGTTCAGGAATACATTTTGAATAGGAACGCTAACTTAGCTAGGTAGCTTCTGCTGAATAACAGAAGACTCGAGCCAAGTGAAAAGCACACGTACACAATGATGAGTGGCCCTTGGAAAGAGGGCAAAAAAAGAACAAAAGAAGAGAGACAGACAGACAGAAACAGAGACAGAGACAGACAGAGACAGAGAGACAGACAGAGACTGAGACAGAGAGAGAAGGGAAGTGCCTGCCATAGAGATAGGCTGGGGGAGGGTGGTGGGAGGGAAGCTGGGGACACTGGTGGTGGGAAATGTACACTGGTGGAGAGCTGGGTGTTGGAACACTGCATACTGAAATCCCACCATGAACAGCTTTGTAACTGTGTATCTCATGGTTATTCAATTAAAAAAAAAAAGAAGGAGAAAAGAAAAGAGAATGAAATCCAATGTTTGGATTTTGCCTTTTGGCAGCTCTAGAAATTGCTCAGTAGAAGGGAAAGCGACAGTTCTATCACTCAACTGCTATTATTATTGTTATTATTATCATTTGGGGGCCACCCCCAGCAGTGCTCGGGGCTTATTCCTGGCTGTGTTCAGGGATCACTCCTGCACTCCTGGCAGAGCTGGAGGGAGCCCATGTGGTGCCACGTGCAGAGCGAGCGTCCTGCCCTCCATCGTTCAATTCTCTGGAAACAGCTGACAATGGGCAGCCTCACCAAGATTCACGATCTGCTGCCATTTTGCCACGACGAAAGCTGCCCGTCTGCCCCTCTCCTTCCGGGCTCTGCAGGCCTGAGGGGTAGCACCACATTCCACCGAGCCCAGACGCCTTGCGGGGTCCTTTGGGAAAACTTTCAAACTGAGGCTTTTCAACACGGAGTCTTGGAAGTGGCCTGAAGTCGCGGCCTTCAAACTCCTGACGGTCCTTTCAAAGCCCAACCTTCTCCCACCGCACCACTTTAGCGAGACTCTCATGATTATTGATTTATTTATTTTTGCTTTTTGGGTCACACCCGGCGATGCTCAGGGGTTACTCCTGGCTCTGCACTCAGGAATTACTCCTGGCGGTGCTCAGGGGACCATATGGGATGCTGGGATTTGAACCCGGGTTGGCTGCGTGCAAGGCAAACAAACGCCCTACCTGCTGTGCTATGGCTCCAGCCCCTCATGATTATTTTAAACACTGTGTTCACTCTCTGATTGAAGGGTGTTTATGGCCCTATTTACTAGCTGTGAAGATATGGGCAGGTGGGCTCACGCCTCTTCTATTTTCATGAGTTTGGGAAGTGTATCATTTATTAGAGTTTTGGTAGTTACAAAAAGGTGCTGACATAAAAAATAAATCCCTCTACCCCCCAACCCACAATATACTCAAGCCACCTGGCTGACCAAATTCATGATCTAAATTGGGCCTTATCTTTTAGTCCTTGTATCTTAAGGAGCTTCACGGGAATTCAGTTGTGGTAATAAATAATGTGAGTTTCTTTACTCAGTGGCTTAAAGAATAGCAAATACATCCTGTGGGGGAAAAGCCCATTTAGACAACTAAAGTGGGAAACTTTGAAGTCTAAAGTCTCTAAAGGACATGAACTTTTTCAGATTCAAGTTACTGCCTCACAAAAACACCTTGCAAAAAACTACTATTTTCTTCTCATAAGAGAAAACATGAGTTTCCAAGGGTGTATTGGTATATTTTTTTTTTTTTTTTTGGTTTTTGGGTCACACCTGGCGATGCACAGGGGTTACTCCTGGCTCTTCACTCAGGAATTACTCCTGGCGGTGCTCAGGGGACCATATGGGATGCTGGGATTAGAACCCGGGTCGGCCGCGTGCAAGGCAAACGCCCTACCCGCTGTGCTATCGCTCCAGCCCCTGTATTGGTATATTTTAAGATTATGCTGCTCTTCTCTCTCGGTCTCGCTTCCCTAAAACTCAGCTTCCTGCTCTGCCAGTTAGGGTGACTGATTCCCAGCCCAGATTCTTTGCGAGGATGTGCAGGTGGCTGACGGAAGGCACCAGTGGCTGTATTTATCTCCTGTCTCTCTAAACAGTGTTGGACTATAGCCTTAAGCTGGGTCTTAGACCCCGCTATGACAATAATAGCTGGGAATGATCACGCTGGACAAGATCTGTGGGTTAAAAGTAGGTAAGGAATATTTTTGATAACCTTTCAGTATCGATATTGCAAACCACAATGCCCCAAAGGAGGGGGGGGGTGATGGGAGGGAACCTGGGGACACTGGTGCTGGGAAATGTACAACGGTGGAGGGATGGGTGTTGGAATTCTGTATGTCTGAAATCCAATCGTGAACAGCTTTATAATGGTCTATCTCACAATGATTCAATTAAAAAGTTTTTAAAAAAGCCACTCTCTCTCTCTCTCTCTCTCTCTCTCTCTCACACACACACACACACACACACAAACACACACACACATACACACAGAAGATGGGTCTTAAGGGGGATGGAGTGATAGCACAGTGGTTAGGGCATTTGCCTTGCATGCAGCCGACCCAGGTTCAATTCCCAGCATCCCATATGGTCTCCTGAGCACCACCAGGGGTAATTCCTGAGCGTAGAGCCAGGAGTAACCCCTGAGCATCGCTGAATGTGACCCAAAATTTTAAAAAAATGGGTCTTAGGTCTACTGGAAAATGACTATTGCTGTTCTGATTTTTAAAAATTGGGCTATTGACATTTTACCTATAGAACAAAATCTGCCAGGCTGTCTGACGGGGGAGGGGGTGCTACTGAGGGTCTCGGGGACTTTGGTTAAGAAGATCAGCACTCTGGTGGTGAGTGTGGTAATATTGTGTGCCTGAAGCACTGACGGTGATGCTATTATAAATCATGATACCTCAACTAAAAAATAAAGAAGGAAATAAAAGCCAGCCAGAGGAAACAGAAACCAACCGAAGTCCAGAACTGATGTTACTGGCACTTTGGCAGCACAGCATAATGTGGTAGCAGCACAACCTTAAGATACATAAATATGAGCACTCACGGCTGCTTCTTCCAGAAGGGAGCATAAAAAGGGTCCCCATAACCATGCCACCGGACTCCGCGCCAGGCTGTTTTCACTCAGGGCACCCCAGAGGGGAGTGGGTGAGAGCCCTCCCTGCCCAAGGGCCCCAGCCCCAGCAGCCGGCCTCCACTACCCAACCATCGCCACGCTCCAGGCGGCCCTCCACACGCTTGGGCTGAGCCTCACATATGAATGAACGTACTCCCTGAAGGCATGGCCACTTTCACGGCTGCACGACACGTCATAAGACACTCCCTACCCATTCTCCATAGTTACCACACCATATTTGATGGGGTTCAGACAGTAGACAACAAATCATAGAGGGAAATATATATATATATATGCATATATACATTTTTTCAGATATATACAAAAGCTCATATCACCCAACCCTAACAACATGTTAGTGATATCCTATAGAATATCTTAATGGCTCCTGCCAAAATAGAACAATCTTCACATTGTTTCCTATGTGAACACTTTTTGTAAGCATGTTCAGCAGTTCTTCATAACAGATTACACATAATATACTCTTTCAGTTGTGTTTTGGGACAGAGACAGGAAACATCCCAAATTTGGTGGTGGGAAGATATAATGGTGGTGGGATTGGTGTTTGAATATTAAATGTAATCAAATATTGTGAACTAACTTATAAAAAAACATTAAATAAAAAATACATAGGTATACTCTTGGAAACATGTTATCTCTTATAAGAAGAAATATTATTTTTGTGAGGTGTTTTTGTGAGGAAGTAACTTGAACCTGAAAAAAATTAATTCCTTTTAGAAACTTTAGACTTAAAATTTCCCACTTTAGTTGTCTAAATGAACCGTTTTCCCACTGGGTGTACTTGCTATTCTTTAACCACTGATTAAAGAAACTTACATTATTTATTACCACATTTTCTATAAAGCTCCTAAGGTACAAGTACCAAAAGATAAGACTCAATTGAAGCTTTACGCTTTTACAGATAGGAAATTAAAGTCCTATGTGAAAACAAAAAATCCTTTTTTTTTTTTAATCTTTTTTTTTTTTTAGGTAGCATCTTTCAGCTGCAGCCCTTTGACAGTGCTGAATTAGAGGGTTGGGGGGCTTTCTTTGAAATAAAACTGGAGTCAATATTTGCAAACTCACACATTATGTTGATAGCAGGTTTCCCTTCCAAGAATCTAATACACATTGCGTCTGAGGGTATGAACACACACATTCCTCTGCTTTGGATGTTTGACCCAGTTTAACCCAGGCTCAAAGACGTTTTGCTTGAATTTCCATAATGCTACATTAGGATTAAGCATCAAACAGCAGATTAGAAAAGAAGGAACAAAATGCAAAGCATAATGGATTTTTTTTCCTGTAAAATAGGCACAAAATTTTCACAGGACTCATTAGTATCTCCCAACGAATTAAGATGAATATAGCACTTTGTCATCTTCCCAGAGCTTTCAGACTTGAAATTTTATCCCTACAATAATCCAGGGAGTTTCAAAGATCAACCATTGCTATTGTTTTTCACTTCTAAAGCAGGGACTTTGCTCAGAGCAAGCAAAGTTGTTTTAGAAATCCAAAATGGATATTTTCAAGAGGGAGAGCCTTAATCAATAGCTTAATACACTTGTCCCCATTTCCCAGCCCGTAGCTCTCCCAGAGACACACATTCAGGGATTCTTCCCCTACCTTTGAGCACTGGGAAAGAAGAGTTAAGTAAAAGCAGGAATTCATTTGAACCTCAAGTTCCCTTGGTCTTGGTGAACAGCCATCTCTGGGATGGGCCTCAGGGACAGGGCTAGAAAAGTTACCCATGGCGTTGTCTTCCGTGAATGCAGCTGGCCGCTGGGCAGAGTGGACAAAACCTCCCGTCACCTGAACATCAGAACTCATACGCTTGAAGTCCTTACCTTGTAAGGGGAACCAAGCCAGCAGCAGGCTGCAAAGCGTCCGCCACATGCTGTGCTGTCTGTGGGTGACAGGCTGTTGCTTCCTCTCGATTCTGAAATAAGTGAAGCTGAGTGGTTTCTTTTGAAGGGGGAGAGGCACAAACTTGTGACCTCATGGGTCTCACCTCCTCCATCTTCTCTGGAAGCCCCCTCACACAACTGCTGCCCCCAAAACCTGCTGGCGGAATGTCTCACGGACCACAGAGGTCAGCTCCGAGGTGGAGAGGGGTGAGGGGGTTCTGCCACATTCTGCCACACGTGGGTGGTATCAGTAAGTCAACCAGCTGTGGAGGTCTCTTTGCAGCTTCTTTTCGGAAGGGTGGGTGAGCACTGAAAATGTCTCTGCCCGTTGGCGTCATCTGACTTTTTACTTTTGAGGCTTATTAGGATTAGGGTTAGTCAATTGGCTGAAATCTTGTGGAAATTTGAGAGTTCTTTGGCAATCATTTCTAAGCGTTATCAGGAACAGAGTTCATTCATTCACGTATTTTCTCACTAAAAAACATTTATTTTACTAAAAATCTATTTATCCACCCACGCATCCATCCAAACTACCCATCTGCCCATCTATTTGTCTGTCCACCCACCTACCTACTCACCCATCTAACCAACCAACCAACCAACCTTCCTTCCTTTCTCCCAGCCTTCCACCTCTTCTTCGTCTTTTTTTTTTTTTCCTTTTTGGGTCACACCTGGAGATGCACAGGGGTTACTCCTGGCTCTGCACTCAGGAATTACTCCTGGTGGTGCTCAGGGGGTCATATGGGATGCTGGGAATCGAACCCGGGCCAGACACATGTGAGGCAAATGCCCTACCCACTGTGCTATCGCTCCAGCCCCTCCATCTCTTCTTTTATCCATATCTAAAGTATGTGTTGCTTTCATTGTATGATTGAAAAGACAAATTCCAATGGTAAGATTGGAAGAACAAATTCCTTGTTTTTAGAACACGAGCTACTGTATGTGTGTTGTGTGTGGGGGGGATGCAGATAAATGCTTTTGATGTTTCATTTTCATACTTGGCAAAATTGAGACGTCTTTATTTCATTTTCCCAGGGAGAAAACAAAATGCCAATGGATGTGCGTAGGAAAGTGAAGTTAGTGAGCAGTGCTTGGAAAGTCATAAAGGACAGAAGCTGCCTTACTCTGACTGATGTGAGCATTCGACTCTGTATGGACAAAGCCCTGAGTTCTGTCCCCCAGCACAGTTTGCCAGGCCTGAGCACTGAGCCCTCTGGCCTGGCTGACTAAGCATTGCCAGGAGTGACCTCCCGGGCCCCTGAGCACTGCTTGGGAGTACCTAACCCCCCGCCCCTCCCCCAGAGGAGCAAAAGCACCAAGTGAGAGTGCTGTGATGGGACTTCTCGCTTTAGACCAGTTTGAAACAAAACTCACCCAGTTCTGCACCGAAGCAGGCCGGGCCTGGAGAAGGCCCACCCTTGGCCCTTGCCCACGCCATGGGCAGGTGGCAGGGCTCAGGTGACGGCACCCCCGAGCTCTGCAGGGGAGTGTGGCCCAGGATGCTGCTCTCCGGAGGCTCCAGGGGAACCTCAAGGGCGGGCCGGGGAGTAGGTGCGGACGCTCCTCCTTTCCAGCTCCTCTGGGACACGTGAGGGGCTGGAGCAAGAGGCCAGCAGGGAGAGCGTTTGCCTTGCACGATCCCTGCCATCCCACACGGCCCCCGAGTTCACCGGGGTGACCCCTGGCGCAGAGCATCGCTGGGTGTGACCCCCCTTAAACACACACACACCATGCACACACTACACACGCACGTACACCACACACACATACCACACACAACACACACACATCCTATACCCCCCCACACCACCACCCCCCATAACCCCACACACACCACACACAATCACACCCCCATACACACCACACACACATCACACATACACACACCACACACATACGACACAAACCACATGCACATCACATACACACACACCATGCACACACACTACACATGCACATACGCCACACACATACCACACACAACACACACACATCCTACACCCCACACACACCACACCCCCCACAACCCCACACACACCACACACACAATCACACCCCCATACACACCCCACACACATCACACATACACACACCACACACATATGACACAAACCACATGCACATCACATACACACA
Source organism: Sorex araneus (assembly GCF_027595985.1). Classification (NCBI taxonomy): domain Eukaryota; kingdom Metazoa; phylum Chordata; class Mammalia; order Eulipotyphla; family Soricidae; genus Sorex; species Sorex araneus. Next base: position 173,331,360 of record NC_073304.1, on the reverse strand, counting down.
CACCATGCACACACACTACACATGCACATACACCACACACATACCACACACAAAACACACACACATCCTATACCCCACACATACCACATACACACCACACAACCACACCCCCCATACACACACACATCCTATACCCCACACATACCACATACACACACCACACAACCACACCCCCCATACCCCACACAAACATCACATATACATACACACCACACATATACGGCACACCACACACATCACATATACACACACCACACTCATTATATATACACACACCACACACATCACATATCACACACCACCCTCCCACCCCCCCCACACATCACATATACACACACACCACACACGCATACATCCATACCACACACATATACATCCATACTTCACACTCACAGAACACATACAACCATACACCACACACACTACACACGCACACACACCACACACAACACACACCTACACCCTACACACACCCCACACCCCCATCATATACACACACCACACATATACAACACACATCACATATACACACACACTATACACACATATACCCCCCACGTACCTAACATATGCTGCACACCATACACCCCCCTAAATCCCCTGCATACACCCCCCCACACACACACCCCGCACACCACACACAACACATATATACACACACACCACACACCACACACACGAGATGTGCTCTCATTCAAAAGCATCCTGCCTTGATGCCATGGTCCAGACTCCTCAGCGTGTACCTCTCAGCCATGGTAGTGCTCTCTCGCTCCCTCCAGCTCTGTCTGTGGAAAAGTCTGGTTCACCTTTCAAACTGAGAGCATGAGTGACAGTCTGCACTGGCCGCTGCCCTCTGAGGAGACTCCTGCCAGCCCTCTCAGGCCTCCAGTCAAAGAGGCAGGAGCAGGAATGGGGGCTCTGGATCCATCTCTCTGGAGCCAGAGCCTCAGTTTCTGCATCTGTGAAGTGGGTGCACAGCAGCACCCTGCCTTTGTAGTTTAGGAGGTGTGGAGGTAAATACGCCTCCTCTCGACCTCCCGTCATCACCTCCAGCCAGGCTGGCAGGGAGGAAAGTTCAGCGAAAAGGGACAGAATGAGAGGGTGATACAGTGATGCTGGGTAGAGGCAGACGAGAGGGGGTTTCCGGCCCCCAAGTTGCCCCTGGGGTTTTGCTGACACGCCGTGGGGCCTCCCTCCACGTTCTCCTGACCTTTCTCAGCGACCGAGCTCAGAGCTGGCAGGGGCGGCCCGGGCGGCCTTTCCCAGCAGGGCTGCCTCGGGCCTGACCCGGCTTCTCTGAGCCTGAGGCCAGCCTGCATGGGCCCTGCCGCTTCTCTGCTCCTGTCGCGGCCTTGGTCCTGATGGAGGGGAAAGGGTTCCCGGGGCCGCGCGGGCCACATTGGGGTAGGTGGAGGCCACCTAGGACCAAGGTCCTGGGCCTGTCGCCAGCTGCCTGAGCTGGCCATTGGGCTTCAGGGCTGGGTTTCTCCGGCTGTAAAATGGGCGGGTGACGCAGCCCAGGGCAGCTGGGAGGCACAAAGGAGAAGCAGAGCCCGTTTCTGAGAGGCCGGGCGGGGCCAGTGTCAGGCCCCTTCCTCCTGCTGGGTGTCTCCACGTGCAGAGAAGGGTGGGCAGAGGGACAGGGCCGGGGTCTGGCTGCGTCCTGAGAACCTATAAGGATGTAAGGCCCCTGCCCCAAACATTTTTCTTACCATTGGTTTATCACCCGTTTGCCTTGGTTCTAGAACCAGGGTTTTTTTTTTTCTTTTCTTTTTGGGTCACACCCAGCGATGCTCAGGGGCTACTCCTGGCTCTGCACTCAGGAATCACTCCTGGCGGTGCTCAGGGGACCATATGGGATGCTGGGAATCGAATCTGGGTTGGCTGCGTGCAAGGCAAACGCCCTACCCGCTGTGCTATCGCTCCAGCCCCTGGATCCAGGCTTGAATCTCAGTTCAAACACTTCCTAGAGTGTGACTCTGGGTCAAGGTCCTCCTCTCCCTCCTCCTCTTCCTCTTCCTTTTCTTCCTCCTCCTCCTCCTCCTCCTCCTCCTCCTCGCCTCTCTCTCTGATTTGGAATTGAGGCTTCTTCTCAGGTAGAGGGGTTCTTCCCCAGGGACACATACTCTTAATTAAAAAATTTTTTTTGGTTTGTTTTTTAGGGCCACACCTGGGGTTATTCCTGGTTCTGCACTCAGGAATCACTCCTGACGGTGCTCATGGAACCCTGTGGGATGGCGGGGATGGAACCTGGGTGGGCCGAATGCAAGGCAAGCACCTTATCGGCTGCACTCTCTCTCCAGTCCCCCCATGCATGCACTTCGGGGATCCCCCACCCCAATGGCAGCCTGCAAGCTGAATACCCCTGAGCATTTTTTTGAGGGGTGCAGCTCTTGTCATCTGGGCTTCACATACTCATCTGGGAAGAAGCAAAGTACTTTGTTCCTTCAGAAGAAAGACTGATTTTTTTGGGGGGGGTTCACACCCAGCAATGCACAGGGGTTACTCCTGGCTCATGCTCTCAGGAATTAACTCCTGGCAGTGCTCAGGGGAGCATATGGGATGCTGGGAATCAAACCCAGGTCGGTCGCATGCAAGACAAACGCCCTATGTACTGTGCTATCACGCCAGCCCAGAAAAATTGATTTTTTTGGGGGGTGGGTGGGTTCTTAACTTTAAAAATAAAAAGCGTTTTGCTGGTATCAGCGTAAAGCAGCCCAGAGCACGTGGGCTTCGCTGGCTCTGAATGTGCGGGTGGCCCTTCCACCCAGCCAGCTTGGGACGCTGTCAGCAGGGAACAGCTGAGGACCAGGACTCGGCCGACAGAGCGGGGCGCTGGTCAAAAATGAGCATTAGCTGTTGCATTTCCCCTGCCAGCTAGCCCCGCCCGGCAGACTCGGGGGAGGGGAGGGAATCGGCATTCACAAGCTGTGCGTGCCTTTGCACGTGTGGTATATTTTTAAAAATCAATTCGCCCAACCTCTCATTAGTTCAGAAATGGGATCTGTGGCATTGAGGATGTGCTTTGGGTTGGATCTGTGCCCTGCGTCAAATTCTTGATAACGGTTTGCAGGGCGCCTCCTCGGGCTGGGTGGGGGTGATGACCACGGCTGACCCGCAGGCCGTGGAAGCGTTTCCAGGCTTGGGGCTTCATTTCTGGGCGACTTTCCTCCTGCTTCTGAGTGATGTGGGGGCTGAGAGGGCCACTGGGGGGGCACGAGGCACATTCATTGTTTATTCCCAGCTCAGGCAGAGCACAAGGGACCCTCGAGGACCTCCCAGGCTTAACGCACCTTCCACATGATGGGGCCTGAGCACTGAGCTATCTGTCCTGCTTGGCCGAGTACTGCTCGACGTGGCCCCTGGGCCCCTGGTGACTATTTGGGAAGCGCCACCTTTGGCCAAGGAAGACCCCTGACCATGAGGAACTAGGAACCCTGACAGCAGCCCAGAATGCCCCCCAACAGCTTGCAACAGCCCCCGGGGACTCTGAGCAAGAAGGCTCAGAGCCACAACACCCACAGGCTCCTCAGAAAACCCACCAGAGCCCACGGGAGGTGGAGGGGTTCATGTTGCTGTGGACCGACCGTTTCTCCCGGTGAACACCTCTCTGGCCCCTTCCATGGAGATGCTGCTGGCACCAGTGGACTCTGTCCTTAGGGCAGAGCCGTGCCAGAGAGAGAGATGGCCAGGAAAATGCCCACAGCCACGTCACAGGCCCCCTTCATCACCATCAAGAGGAATATGCCAAGATAATAGGGCTGGGTTTTATTTTTTCTTTCTTTCTTCTTCTTCCTCCTCCTTTTCTCCTACTTCTTCCTCTTTATCTTCCTCTTCCTCCTCCTATTTAAACTCCTATCTTATAAAGTAGTTCACAATATTTGACTACATTTAATATTCAAACACCATTCCCACCACCATACACCTTCCCACCACCATATTTCGGGGGTTTTCAATCCCCTACCACAATCCCTGCCCCAAGGCAGAACCTAAATAATATATTTCCCTTTAAGGTTGGTGGCCTCCTACTCTGAATCCCGTCGAAAGTGGTGTGGTACTCTTGGAATAGGGATAGGGTGTGTCCCATCACCACATTTGCAGCCTCGTGGTCCAGGAAAACGTTCACGAGTGGGTGAGGCTTGGCCCGAGCGTGTGGAGGGCAGCCGTGACCTCCTCCTCCTCCTTCTTCTTCTTCTTCAATCATTAGAGCCTTTCTTCAAATAAAAACTTCTGAATCACAAAAGAAAAAAAAATCAAGTGACACAACGGCTTCATGGTCAGAAAGATTTTTTTCGAAGAGCAGGTTGAGAATTGTCTGCATGACAATGCTCTGGACGGTGTCTTCGTCTTGGGTGTGTGGTAAGAAACGAACCAGAACCCAGGACACTTCCTGGTCCACCCCTCGTTCCTGTGTGAGTCTGAGAACCGTGGAATAGCTGCAAGATGCCAAGTTTCCCGAGTACCGACTGCTTGGGGCGCGGGGACAACATCGCTGAAAACGCTTCATTGACTTTCGCTGCTGGGTGCTTCATTTACTTCAAAACCACATGCGCGGACAGACCCGTCCTTGAATTTCCATCCTGGCGAGTCCCCTTCCTAGCAAAATTCAGTGCTGAAGGAAGCACTACACGGAGGAGCAAATGCAACTCGGACATACCAGGCCCTGCCAAAGGTCTCCCTCGCCTTTTGTCAAGGGGGCGTCAGCAGAAACAGATGTTCTGGGGCGCTCCCTCTGCACCCCCCACCTCTGCCGCCCGCCCGTCCCAGCTGGACCCCTCCAGTTCTCACTCGTGTGCAGTACGATGATTGAAATTCAAATCACCCTCGGCTCTGGGAAGCCTGGGGACACTGTGTCTTGGAATTAAAGGAGCCTCATCTGTATTCTGGCGTGCGCATCACTCTGTGAAGACTCAAAGGGCAGTGCATCCGAGCCTTCCCATTCAACGCTGGCGCGGGCTGGCACAAGCACCCCAGGTTCTGGAGAGACGCCTCCTTTTGTAGCCGCCGACAGGGTCCCTTTCTCCAAGCCCCTAGGACCTGCTGCTCCTGGAACACTTCCGATAGTTCCCAATGACACTAGGCAATCGGAAGAAGAGACTTTGTTTTATTTTATTTATTTATTTTTGCTTTTTGGGTCACACCTGGCGATGCACAGGGGTTACTCCTGGCTCTGCACTCAGGAATTACTCCTGACGGTGCTCAGGGGACCATATGGGATGCTGGGAATCGAACCCGGGTCAGCCGCGTCCAAGGCAAACACCCTACCCGCTGTGCTATCACTCCAGCCCCAAGAGACTTTATTTTAATTGGAACACAGCTAGTCCGGGGCGTTGCAGGGGAAGATACAGTTATGACGGATGCTGGACACAGCTGGATGGCCAGGTACATGCATTCCAAATGCCACGGATAGGGAAGGGGCTACTCCATCGCAGCCCCCACCCCCGCCAAAGAACATGGTTAACAATGATATATCAAACTGATTTATCAAACTGACATCACTCCAGGAGAGATTTTTCATTTGTTTTTATTTATTTATTTTTTTTTGCAAAATCATCTTTCAAATATAAGGTTACTTTCAAATAATTCTTTGGTTAAAGTATAATTCAAATAAAAAGTAGAAACTCCGCCAGGCCTTTCGCTACGTGAAAAATAACCACCCCCTCACACTCCCCCCCTTCAGCCATCAGATGGCCTTTTAATCAGCCACTCAGATTCTATGAATCTAAATGTAATGGAAAACACTGTTTTCTGAACTCCATACTGGGCTAAAGCAATAAGCTCCTAGCTACCAATGGTGTGATGGAGAAAGAGAGCCTGAGCAAATGAGACCACCAGCTTGTGCATTAAAATGCACCAATTATTCCAATCCGCAGAGGGATAGATGTGGCATTTTAAAATCACTGAAAACAAAAGTTCTATCTGTGAATAATACTGGGGTGATAACGGATGGACATGGCACGGTTGTGCAGGCAGCAAACTGTTTCCTCACTTCCAAATAAAATCCTTGAGTAAATTTCATGTTTATTTCTGATAATCTTGATGAATAAAATATCCTCTCTAGAAGAGACATGGAATTCTTCTCATCTGGCATTTCCTGACTGCCTCCTTCCTTCCTTCCCTCAGACTTTTTGTTCTTAATGAGCATTAGCCTCAGATAAATAAGAATCAATCTCAAGTTCAAATCCTAATACTGCCCTGCATTTGGGGAAAAGAGGGACTCACGTAATGCAGTCATTTCTTTTCTTCCACACAAACTAAACCTGATTTTCCAAAGAGTTTCTCAGTTGGAGTCCAGGTTTAGCTTCTGGAAAGGCTCATGTGAAAGAGAACTGGACGTGAAATCAGATCAGGTTATCGATCTGGATATCTAAAGTAGAGAAATACCTTTTACTCAAGGATTTCACCTGGATTCTTTTTTTTTTTAAAAAAAGACCTTATTTCCCATCTCTGCCTCCTCTGACTCATGTAAACAATAGACTAAGACTGCCTGGCTCTGAGCCCAGAAACTGAACCTATCTCGGCCATCATGGGGCTCGGACCATGGAGAGGGGGAGGCAAAGTCTCCGGAGCCCTGTTCTAAACAGAAAAGCCCAGAACACAGTGCTCGAGTTTCCTGGGACGTCTGTCACAAGGCCCCCGCATGGTTTTAAACACTGATCGCCCATGAAAAGGTCTGTGGTGTCTGCTGAGCACGAGAGACCGGATTCAAGAGTCACCTCATCACAGATAAAAGAATGAACTGCGGGGACATCCATCCAGGACCTCAGTTCCGACGTGACTTTTAAGGCCGTTCATGGCAGTCATTTACTCCCGTTATTAAGCTCCCTCGAGCCACTGCACCAGATGTCAGCACAACATTATTTCTAGACCCAGAAGGCGGGTCCTTCACTACGCAGGGCCAGGAGACGTTCAGATTTGTTCGTGACTTATGTCTCCAAGTGACTAAAGGGAAAGCAGAACCTTCAGCTATCATCATCATCCCCATCAGCGGAGTAACATACACCGCCACTTCCTCTCACTCCTCCTCTTTTCAGGGATCATCAAATTCCAATTTCAAGTCGGAGCACAGAGCTATTTTTATCTGCCGTATGGCTGAGGCATCTGGGCTTGGAAGCTGACTGGGGCGAGGCTGTACCCTGCTTTGTCTTACACTGCTGACCCCTGGAGGGGTGTGTAGGGGCGGGGACGGGGGGCCAGGGGGTGGGGAGGCTGGGGTTTTGCTCTGTGCACGCAGCCTGTGTAGGGAGCTGGGCCATCCCAGGCACTGCACGGCAAATCCCACCACGAAATAGACATGGATCGCTGCATGTTTGGGTTTGATTGTCATTTATTTCCCCCCACCCCCCGCCCCCCTTAAATAGACTCCCTCGAAATCCAAGAGGCAGGTGCCACGAGAAGCCCCGGGAGGCGGACGGTACTCTCAAGTTTCCCCGAGTTTAAATTATGATAGAAAAGCAAACCAGTAAAAATGGAAGCAGTGCGGCCGTGATGGGTCATCACTTAAGCCTGACGTCATCGTCCTCTCTGCCATTCCCTGGCGAGCCAGGGGAGGTTCTCTGTGGTGGAGGTGGATTGTCACGGACGGCGACGACCCGGCCCTTGGAAGAAGTCCATATTGCACAAGCATGAGCTTCTGGCTGACCGGGATTCTGTCTTGAACACAAGCCCCTTCCCTCTGCCCATCTCCACACAGAGGAACAGTCTGGACTCCGGGTGGGTGGGGGTGGGGAGGGTGGGGAGGGTAAAGGTGAGGGGGAGGGGCAAAGACCAGCAAACCATGGCGTTCCCAAGTGCCGAGTCTTTTTTTGCGTTTTTGCAAGTTCTTTGCTCCTAGAATGGAATGCTTCTCCTCCTGAGTATCTAAAAGTGCTTTGGAGAGCAAAGGTGCTTTGTCTCCCCATTTCACAGATCAAAGGAAGCGGGTGGGGGTGGGGGTGGCTATAGTCGAAAGCTATGGGCCGAGAGAAAAGGTGGTGGAGCCAGGGAGAAGGGTTGGGGGGTTGGGGGCCGCAGTCCGGGGGCTGTGGGGTGGTAGAGAGGGTGGGCCTTCGGGTGGAACCTCAGATTCGTTCTCTGCAGGACCTGCTTCCCGGCTGCCTTTCCAGAACCCTCCGTTTCCCTTGACCTAACTGGACCGTGTGAAAGGAAACGCCCGCCACGAGCTGGCCGGCTCAGTGCCACCCTGGCTGGATCCTAGAGAGACGCCTTTCTTTCCGAAGCTCCTTTCGGGCCGGCTCCCACGACAGAAGGAAGGTGTCACACCTCCTCCTCCGTGACGGGCGCGCACGTACGCCGTGGAGGACGATGGATCTCCCGAGTCTCGTGAGAGGATGAATCTTACACCTGCCCCGAGTCCTCCTCTCCCGCGCGCTCGCTCCTCCTTATAAGCACTTGAAAGCAAGGTAGGAATATGCTAAATGAATCTGAGCCGTCTGCTTAAACAGTGGTGCCAGTTTTTCCGCTGTTACGAAACAAAACCGGCAGATGCTCCTCCGCCAGCTCCCAGCAACCCCCGTCTCCTGGCGCGTGCACCGTTACTCCTGGAGCAGAGTCTCTCTCCAGTTGAAGCCCCCCGTCGGGCCGTGGGTAAGAGGGAGGATGGGTGGGTCTGTCAGCTGCCACAAGCCAGTTTCTCCGAGTTCTTCACAGGAGCAAAATCCCAGGTAGGGGATCTACAGAGAGACGACCGGAGAGAGAACGGATGCTCAATGCTTGAACTCGAAAGCCTAACCCGAATGCTTTCTCAGTTGATATGCCAACTGCTGGAACCTGAGCAAAAAAAACCTCCTCAGGTGCACCGAGCACCAGGCATACTCGGAACCCGAACAGGAGTGGGTCTGACATTCCTAAGGAAGCGGAAGTGGCTCAAACAAGCCCTGTTTAGAGGAAAGAGGACTTAGATGGCCAGAGAATCATCAGAAGGATTCCCAAAGCGGTGAGTTCACCAAGGCAATGAAGTCACTGTTTATAGATTGTCTCTGAATCGTGGGAGAAACGAGGACAAATAACACCCAAGGCCACGTTGCTAAGAGGCAGTTCTAACTGTAAGTTAGAAAATGCAGCCCAGCCACTTCTGAAATTTTATCTGGGCCCTGGGAAAGAGGATTCCATTAAAGGTGGGTGGGTAGGGGGAAGGTTCACCTTACTTGCTTATTTTTTTAATTACTTTTTTCATGCTTAACATTTAAAGGGAAGTTGTACCGCCCTAACTTCTGTAGCGAAGAGAGTTTCAGATTAACTGAAATCAGGATAGTTCCAAGTAAGTGTAGTGTGCGAGTGTGTGTGTGTGTGTGTGTGTGTGTGTGTGTGTTTGTGGGGGGCAGGCAGGGGGTTGTGGGGGGGGGGAGTGTGTGTCCAAAATTGCGTCTATTAACGAAAAATCTGTGCCTTCCAGTGTACCCATTGGGGTGGGAATTGGCAAGAGGAAGGACCATTCATAAAAAAGCTTTTGAGAAATTGAGAAAGCATTGCAACTGGTTTGTACCGGCTTCCCTGGGGGCAGACAGAGGAAGCTGAGAACTGGGCCTGGAGGGAAGTGTGTGGGAGGGAGGGGAGGGCTCCCCGCAGCCCCCTCCGCCCCCCCAGACCCTCCAGATGTGTCCATCAGCCTCCTGGGGGTTCAGCCTGACTCATGGCTCTGCCTCCGAGCCGTGGCGTAACCCCTCCTTCCTTCGGCCATGACTGCCTGAGCGTCTGTCAGAGGCAGAGATTCGGCCCATTCTCCTCTCCATCTAACCCTGGTCCTGCAGGAAGACCGGGACAATTTGCTGACTCGTGACACTCTCCGTTTGCTTACAATAACTCTCTCCACATTAGCCCTTAAAGAGCAAGACTAGCTCCCACCTTCTTTCCTCACACAGGCTTAATCAAGAGCCCTTCTAACCGGAGTGCTCACCAGGTCTGAGCAGAGCCAACGATAAACGCATCTTCCCCGCGCCGAGGAAACGCTCCTTCAAACGTCCCGGCTCCCAACCAGTCATCCGACAGCCCCGAACCACAGGCACCCTTCACACCCGTGGCCCCAGGCTTCTGAAACGCGACTCCCAGTTACCTTTCGGACCATCTGAACAAAGTCCTTGGAGTTCTGAGGTGATAGGCCCTGGAGTTGGCAGGTACAGGCTTCCAGAGACGAGGCGTGGGCCACGATCAGGATGTTGCTTCCTGGAAGGGGCCGAGAGAGCGAGGATGGGCAGACCCTTCTCTAAAGGTCACACGTACGCTGCAATCGCGGGGAGCCCGGCTTTGCGGGAGAGCAAGTGTTTGCAGGAGGCAATTTGGCCAAGTAATAAATGCTTTGTTTCAGAAACAAACTCCCCAACCCTTTAATCCTAAAATCATGAGTTCTGCAGGAGGTAACAGATAGAGATCTGTACTGTATATAGCAGTCCCTTTTGATCTGAGTTTAGTTTACTCTGCTAAGCTGTGGCCAACAGTACTTTAAAAAATGTACAATGTAGAGGGGCCAGAGGTAGATAGAGTGCTTCCCTTGCACGCAGCATCTGACCCAGCTTTTGATCTCTGTATCACTGATGGTCCCCTGAATAACGCCAGGGGAGATCCCTGAGAACAGAGCCAGGAGTAAGCTCTGAGTACCACCGGGGATGGCTCCCAAATACAAAACAAAACAATGTACAACAAGGTAGTCTGAGAAAAGACCATGTTCATTTGTGTAATTTTTATTGCTGTGTATTGTGACTCCAGTCGTATTCTCTTGTGATTAGATGTTTCTGTCAGTCTCTTACTGAACCTGGTTTATAAATAACTGTCGGAGGTCTGCGGGTATACGCTATATCGGTACAGTCTGTGGCTTCACACATTCATTGGTGGAAGATCTTCTTTGTGGAAAGGGGACTAGTCTATATATGGGCTGTACAATATGGATGTACGGAAATAAATATCCATTCTGTGTCTACATATGTCTATACCATACACACACAGGGGAGGTCCCAGGCACGCTTCACCCAACCTTTTTTTTTTTTTTTTGCTTTTGGGGGTGATGCTTAGGGGTTACTCCTGACTCTGCCCTCAGGAATTACTCCTGGTGGTGCTCAGGGGACCATATGGGATGCTGGGAATTGAACCTGGGTCGGCCGCGTGCAAGGCATACGCCCTACCCGCTGTGCTATCACTCCAGCCCCGCTTCACCCAACCTTTTGCAAAGAAAGGTAAGGTCCTGTTTTAATATGACCTTGGGTACCAGCCTCACAGCCCACTCACATTTCAGCAGGCTTACCCAGTGCGAGCTTCCTGTAAGCACCAACGCTATCAAGAAGCAAAACTTCCTATGTCTATCAACTCAGCCAAATATAGTTTTTAGTGTTTCCAAGAGGAACTGTGAGGACTGGGGACTTCCTGGCTGCTAGCCCTTCCGGAAGTATGGGAGTCGTGATGAAGCAGATGGCGTATGAGTGACAGGTGAAAGATGGAACTCATCCTTACTACTGCTGACCCGGGCTAGCCACTGTAGACACGGGTTACTTAATTTCAGCCTGTGCTTTGTGAAGCTACTTTAGAGTTGTTGCTTTTGAAATGACCAAAGGGGGACTGGCCTAAGTATACACTTGTAATCTGCCCTTTTCACCAAAAATTTTAGTCATTCCTACACACCAACAAGTATTTGAGTTCAAATTTTGTTACACTTACAGCAAACAGACCTGAATCGAGGTTAGTGCTTGCAATGATAGCATGTGTTTGCGTACATGTTCCTGAGGCAAGTTACGGGCAAAACACTGTTATGCTAAAGAACTTCTGGAACTTTTGCTAAGGGAACCTCCTTTACAGAGATGAAGATGAAGAGCTGCAATGCAGAATCTGAAGTGACAGAGTGTGTCAACCAAGTCTGGTGTATATCCATGAAATCTACAGCATTTTAGGTACTCAAAGAGTATTACTCTTAACTTAATAGGAACGTTTCTAAAATAGAGCCTAGGAATAGTGTTTTGGGCCAACTCACTGGTGCTCAGGGGGTTACTTCTGGATCTGCACTGAATAATCATTCCTGGCAGACTTGGGCAGGTGGGGGGGTGCATATGGAATGCTGGGAATCAAACCCAGGTCGGTTGCATACAAGGCAAACCACCTACCCGATATACTATTGCTCTGGCCCTTGGAAATTACCTTTCTGTTAAGTAAGTCTGCCAAAACCAACGGGACATCTTGGATAGCCAATTACCATCTTGTAGAAACAATCACATCTTAAAATATGAAATCCCAAGCAAGACACCTACCTTTACTCTTACATTCACTTATTATTTCCTTCGTTACTTGAAAACTTCTATTGATGTAAGTGTCATAAGGTTCTGAAACCACTAATTTGCTGACTGGGATATGAGGTCTGGAAGAGAAAAATGAACAAAGAAAATGAAAAAACATTTTGATCCCCAATCAAAGCCATTGATATTACCCAAGTTGAATTTTTAGACATGTCTTAACATTATTGTATTTCTGTTTATTCATATCCCCGGCAAGGACAGGACCAAGTACTTTCACCATGGAGAAGCAGAGTTGGAATGTATAGAAATGAAAGCTTGTGTCTGCATGGTGTCAGAGTGACCAGGTGAAAAATAAAACACTCAGGCATCTTTCACCTGCAGAAGAATTCATCAGTAGTCTTATTGATCATCGGTTCTGGATCACAGAGAATGGAAAGCAAAGCAGAGACGGAAATCATTGTCCTACTTGCATGATCAGTGATCTCCTAGGTGTCTGATCTTACACAGCATAACGAAGCTGTGATGGTATGTTTTTTCCAGAATGTTTGGTTATACTGAGATATCATCGACATACAACATTGTTTACCTTTGAGGTATCCAACTCACTGATTTGATTTACATATCGGAAAAGATCATCACCATAATGCTAGCAACCACCTCCTTTAAGCCACAAAGCTTCCATTTTTGATGCAAACATTCAAGAGTGAGTAGGAAAGATAGAAGAATGAACTATAACCACACTACTGGCTTCCCAGAACTGAGTGATTTTCTAACAGGAAATGAGCGCCCTCTGACCAATAGTTGTATTTCCCCATCGCTGGCCAGTGGGAACCACCATTCGACCACTTCTAGGATTCAGCTGCCTTAAAGTCCACACAGAGGTGAGACCATGTATATCTAACTCTTGGGATCCATTTCCATTTCCCTTGTCTACACCAGGAAGCAGAATTGCTGGACTGGATAAAATTCTAGTTTTGTTTGTTTCCTCACCATACTCATCCAACATTTACAGCTTTACAGACTTTTATTTTTCACTGATTCGTTTTCAGTTTACAATAGCGTGGAAGTTTAGGGGCTGAGAGCTCACCAGCATCTATCTGATCTTTCTGATTAGAGGAGGTCTTAGGTGAGAATCTCATGGCGCTTTTGAGGAGAATTTCTCTGCAAGTGACATCAGTACCTTTGCGTGGCACTGCCTCCTGGAAATATAACACTTTGGTCCGTGTCTTAGAGAGGCCTGGTGGGGAACCCCAAGAGCCACATCTGGGGGTGATGAGGTCAGATTCAGGGCAACAGCTCCCCTGCTTTAGCACCAGGGTCAGAACCCCCCACTTTCTCTGCTCATTTTCACCACCGAATAGCTGTAGTTTGGGGATATTAACCCCTCATCAGATATGATTTTGCAAATCCTTTTATCTATTCCTTAGCTTGAGAGAGGCAATCTTTATTTTTCAGTTGTTTCTTTAGATGAGCAGATGATTTTCAGATGGTGTGTCTTACTAAATAATTTTTGCTTTTTTTTCTTTTTGGGACGATGCTCAGGGGATACTCCTGGCTCTGCACTCAGAATCACTCCTGGCGGTGCTCAGGGAACCATATGGGATGCTGGGAATCAAACCCGGGTCAGCCGCGTGCAAGGCAAATGCCCTACCCGCTGTGCTATTGCTACAGCCCCAATTTTTGCTTTTTATGGTGTACTGCTGCTTTTTTTAGGGGGTAAGGGGGCAACACCCAGCAGTGCTCAGGGCTTAGTCCTGCCTCTGTGATCAGGGCTCAGTCCTGGCGGTGGCCATGGTATAAGACTCACTCTGAGGATTTATGCCAAGATTGTTGCATTCTTAGCACGTGGGAACAATATCCATGCCTAAACATGTCAGCTCTGAATGAATTTTATTTATTTGGTTTTGGGGCCAAATCCAGCAGTGCTCAGGGCTTACTCCTGGCTCTGCACTCAGGAATTACTTCTGGGGAGCTCAGAAGACTATATAGGATGCTGGGGATCGAACCTGGGTCAGTCGCATGCAAGGCACACACCCTACCTTTTGTTCCTACTATTGTTTCAGCCCCTGTGTGTTGTTGCTTTTTATTTTTTCTTTCATTTTTCCAGTTTTTGGTTCACACCCTATGTCCACTTCCTGCCAAGGCCACACACATTCCTTATAACAGCTGACCCCACAAAGCTCTGCGCCTTGCACTTTCAGGGTATTCTATTAAATGCTTGCCTGTCTGAGAACATCCCTCTCTTCTCTTCACTGGCTTGAAGGAGATCCACAGCCCCATAAGGAGTGAAAGCCACACATCTTACCCTTTATTGTTGCATCAATTTTCTTAACACCTTTTTTGGGGGGGTTTGTTTTTGCTTTTTTTTGTTTTGCTTTTGGGGCCACAGCGGGCAACGCTTAGAGGATAATCCTGGCTCTGCACCCAGGAATTACTCCTGGTGGGGCTCAGGGGATGCCAGGGACTGAACCTGAACGGGCCACATGCAGGGCAAGCACACCACCCACTGTCCTCTCACTTTGGTGCTATCCCAACATCTCTGAGACAGGACAAAATCATTTCCAAAGGTTTCCTTGAAGCCTCACTCATGTTTCCCTCCTGTCCCTTTCTCGGGAAACCAAAGTGTGGATTGGGGACTGGAGGGCACTGGCCTTGCACGCGGCTGACCCAGGTTTGATTTTCAGCACCAAACAGGGTCCCTTGAGCCCTGCCAAGATTGAACCCTGAGTGCAGAGCCTGCAGTGGGTGTCAGCCTTCCTTCCCCAAAGGAAGCCCTGGGAAACAACATTTCCCATGGGGGCGGGGCCTGGCCTAAAGCTCCGCCCCACAGGTGTGTTGTCCCCTTGTCCTTGCTCTGAACAGTGGGACCACTTTCTCTGCATAGCCCCAGGCTGTCCCTGGACATCAGTCACTGATCCTGTCAGGCCCCTGCGCTGGCTCCAGGCCTGCCTACCCGCTGTGGAAGGTGACAAGGGCGGGCTTGGTGGCTGAGAACCCTTGCCTGTTAGTGCTCCTTCTCTCCTCGGGCACCTCCCCTCGCTTCCAGAGGCCAGTTCTTTGGGCATCCCTCGGGTTGGAGGGTCTGTAACTCCAGGGGTCGTAGCTGGTATTGGCACTACCACTGTGCTTCACAGTTGATATCAGGGGCTAAGGGCTTATTCTTGTTTTCCTTCTCACACACAAAATGGTTGAATTGAAATTTTTATCTCCTGCAGAGGAAGAGGAAATCTGGACTGTGTCCTAAACCCCCACGTCCCCAGCATCTCTCTTCCTGCTCGCCCTGCTGCTGGCCCTAGCGTGGCAAGGCTCCGAGAGCCCCTAGTGACCTCTGTCATTCAACTTGAGAAGAACTACAGGCCCCGCTCAGGGGGAAACCGGAGACCTCGTGGCCCGGGCCGGGCTGGGCGGTGAGTGAGGAGAAACGTTTCCCCGCTGACAGCAGTGACTCGGCCTCTTTCCCAGGCCAGGCAGATAATGGCTATTGGCATGGCGACAGTCTACGGGTGGCGGTTCCCTCAAAGAACAGAACAGGGGCTTTGGCATGGATGGGACAATGTGGGGGGGGGCAGAGAGGTAGTTCAGGGGTTAAGGTTAAGCCTTGCATGAAAGTGACCCCAGTTTGCTCGTGGCACCAAATTGCCACTTGCATCAATGGGTGGTCCCAGTTCCCACCCCCCACCCCCAACCCCCAGCATGCTGAGAATCACAGAGGAAACCTCTGAGCACCCCTCGGAAAGTCCCTTTCTCTCTCTCCATAAAGGTACAGTGTCAGTAGAGGAGCGAATTGGTTTCGCTTTATTTCTGAGGAACGCTTCTTCTTTGGAGCCCCAAGATACTAGTTCAACACACATGAACTTATGAGATTAACCAACAAGGTCTTGGTTGGAGAGGAGGAAAATGAGTTGGGGACAAAGATCCTTCCTCCCACATTAGCCATTCACAATGACCTTCCCCCACACCCCAAATTTGGGCAGGTCACAGCAGTGAACGGTGAATGGTTATCACTGGGAAGTGACACTTTCGTTCATCACTGGTCCCAAACTCTGCCCTGAAAAGACTGGAACATGGGGGCCGGAGTGATAGTGTAACGGGTAGGGCGTTTGCCTTGCATGCGATTGACCTGGGTTCGATCCCCAGCATCCCATATGGTCCCCTTGAGCACAGCCAGGAGTAAGCTCTAAGCATTGCCAGCTGTGACCCAAAAAGCAACAACAACAGAAAGATTAGAACATCATTCCCCACTGCCGTGGCCCTCCCCAAATGCATTTTATCTCAGATGCCTGGGTAGACGGTTTTTAGGGGGGGCATGGAAGGGGCAGGTAGCGCCACAGTTCAGTCTTGGGCCCCTCCACAAGCACCTCTGAGCTATCTCCCTGGCTATGGTGGATTTGGGGTGATGAAGGATCTCTGGTTAATTCTCTGCTGTTTGCACGTAGATTGCTCACTGACGGTGCACAGAAGATGCCCCCTCCTCTATCCCCCATGGAGGCAGGCCTCTTGAACGCTACTTTCCAAAGACCTGGCCAGTCTCCAGGTGAAGAACAGAGCTCTGATGAGGGAAGGCGCTTGACCTTCCCCTCATCTCCTGAGGAGCCTCTGAGGGCAGGCGGGTGCAACGTGGTTTCACAGACCCACACAACAGAGAGTGTGAGAATATGGGCTGGTGGGGCAGGGGGCTCCCGTGGGCCCCGCAGCTCTCTGCCCACCTGACAGCACATCCCCCTGGGCCCTGCGGCTTACCTGTAGGTTGTGTCCACACTCAGGTTGGCCGCTGCTAACTCTGACGGAGGTATCCATGCCGGCAACGTGTTCCCCGCGACCCATTTTGTCCACTCAAACAAGCCGGGCTCTACTCTGATCTTCAAGTGATTTTCTTGTTGTAAACCTTGGAGGCGGGAGAGACGGGAGGGTGAGGCAAGGCCCCGCAGTTACCAGAATCCCTGGCTCTTGTCTAGTCTCTCTGCCAGACGGCAGAAATGGCTCAAAGACAACAGAAGCAGGTGGGTTTGGACAAGAGCTTGTCAGTTTTGGGGGCTGAACATAAGAGTTCACTGCTGGCGCCAGGCCACTGGGATCTATGTGGCCTTAAACCAGTAACTGATACAAGGGGAAATGCCACACACCATTATGTATGTCATTTCTATAGTCCGTGACACCTAGAATTCCTTTCTAAAGTCCTAAACCATCCAAGACAATTTTACAAAGGAGCGCCAGAAATTCCCTTAGCCTATATAACACTGCCTCTCCGCCTCCATATTTATTTTGTTTGGGGGCCACACCCGGCCGTACTCAGGGATCATTCCTGCTGGGGCTTGAGGGGACCAGAGACGTGCAAGGCACACACTCCACCTGCTGTATTATCCCTCCACCGCCCTCCACAGTGTTTGAACAGCAAATAAATGATTCATTTTGCCTATCAGAAAACGCTGAATATTTACAAGCATCAGTGCCCAAGGCCTGATGCTCGATCACTGTGTCACCCCCTGAGAGGAAGAGACTCTCCCATCAGCCCAAAGTAATCCCGGGCGAATGTACTGTCAAACGCCCGTTCATGCATCCATGCAATGTGACTCAAGGTTAATAAAGGGACGGCTCAGCTCTCTCTGTGGCTGCAGCAAACGGTCCACACCTGCTTCTAGTTCCCAAGGAAGTGAGAATGCAGATCTCCAGAGCTCAAGCCCCCCACACCCCCCGGGTTTCAGGGGAAGGCTGAGACTCTTGAGAAGCCAGCCGCTGCCACGAATCCCGAGAAAGTAGGCCAGCTCCCGATCAGACACCGAGGTGCCGCCCTGCTGGAAATGGGGGTGGGGTGGGGGGCCAACGGGCTCGGCAGGAGGAAATGACTTTCCTCTCTGTGACACTCTGAACAGCACGTCCCAGGGAGATGCTGAGTTGTGCTCATGGTCTCCCACTCCCTGTGCTGGGGGAATCATTGGGTTCCCTGGTGACGTCATTGTCCCAAAGAATCTTTGTGAGACAAACATCCCGGGGGTGAGTGGCTCTGCGTTGGCTGAGGGGGACCTGAGGGGGACGCTGTGCCGGCGGGCCGGGGCACCTCTGACCTTTCAGGATGTTGTTGGCCGTCTGCACGCAGCGCAGGGATGGGGAGCAGTAGACGTGGTCGATGACGGTGTTGCTCTCCAGCAAGGCTTCACCTGTGAGACAGAGCCAGAACTCAGCCAGGCGGCCTCCCTGGCTCGGCTCCGGGCCGCGTGGCAAACCTCTTCCGTAGGACAAGCGGTGAGTGCGCATGCCTGGCACACACCCGACCCGGGCTCAAGTCCCGGCACCTCACGATGCCCTGAGCATCTCTGGGGGCCGCTGTGAAGACTCTCAGCACTGGAAGCGTGACCCGGTTCTCTCGGACAATGCACGGGCCAAGGAGTAACTGCATCCCGGGACCCTCAAACCACTGGCTGAGTGGGCGAGCACTGCCTGTTAAGGTCCGGGAACCAAACCCATTCCCGCTTTCCAGTGGGAGCTGAAGGAGGTGACTCTCAATGACGGCCCAGGGGTGGTCCTGTCTTTCTCTTTCTTTTCCAATTTTGGGGTGCGTGAGGACCCTGTGTGTACATGGCAAAGGCCATAACCTCTGTACTATTTCTCCGTCCCTTCTTATCATTTTTTTCTCTTTTTTCTTTTCTTTTTTTTTTTTAATGGCTTTTTGGGTCACACCTGGTGATGCTCAGGGATTACTCCTGGCTCTGCACTTAGGAATCACTCCTGGCAGTGCTCTGGGGACCTTTTGGGATGCTGGGGATCGAACCCAGGTCAGCTGCGTGCAAGGCAAACGCTCTCCCCACTGCAGCCCAAACCTTCTTGTCTTTCTCTCTCCTTCTCTGCTCTTTCCAAGATGTCCAAGCGCTGAGATTTCACTCTAATCAAAGTGGGAGAGATCTGGGCCTGGCGTCCACCTTGTTTCTGTGCTAAATACAATATCCGCTGCCACCAGGGGGCAGGCACCAGGGGGCAACTTGGTAGGACTTGCCTGTGGGATCAGCTCCAGTCCCATAGCAGGGGGTCCGGTGTCGGGGGGCCCTACTGCTCACCCCGGCCTCCTGCTCTGACTCGGTGGTCTCTTTCCACTCTCCTGCTCTTCTCTGACACTGGCTCCTACCTCGAGGCGGCTCTCCTCTTGGTCTGTGGCACTCTGCAGAGCTCTCTCCCTGCACGTGTGGCACCGTATGATCATCAGCCATGTGTACTTGAGTGTCCCTGGGGTAGGGGCTCGAGTCCTAAAGACCCAGCTGGGTGCCTGTTACGAAGGGATGATCCCTACGTGTTCAAGGATGGACCAGAACCAAGCTACTCTCCCTTCTCTGTTGTAGGCTGGAATCAGGTTCTGTAAAGAATGGATTCAGCCACATCCCGCTGCCCCAGTCTCCCGCCTGCCTCACCCCTGCACTGGAAGCCGGTCTGTGTGACACACCACAGCCACACACCAGCCTGGACTGGCCCCATCACAGAAGCTAGAGGACCGCAGATGACCCTTTGAGTAAGGACGCCAGTCATGATCCCTCCTGCGTGGGGGAAATGTGATGGTCACGGGAAAGTAATAGCTGCCCAGTTGCACCCAGGGTACCGCAGTCTCGGAATACAAGCACCTGGGAAAGGCTGGGCACGTGCTCCCGGCCACTCACCCACGAGCCTCGCCTGCATGCAGCCAAACACAGTGATGGGCGCGTCCTTCTCGTAGTCCCGGAAGCCGCCGCTCCGCTGAGGTAAGCTGGGGGGCATGTTCAGGTTGGTGCGGATGTAGCGGCCTGGGGAGGGGCAGACAGGGGTCGCATGAGTCTCTGTTTCCTTGGGCTCTGGAGCAGAGCTGCTACAAAAGCCCCTCGCCTCCACACCCTCCTGGGGAAAAATCCACTCTCCCTTTCTGCCAACAGAAGGGGCAAGGATCTGTCTTCTGGGAAAGCATCTGGAAGCAGTAGTTATGCTAAACTATTCTCCCAGGGAAGAAGGAACATTATAAAGCCCAAGGTATTGGACAGGTGGGTTTCCTTGTACATACTGTCTGTCCCACCTTGTTCTCAGTACTTTCACTGGTCATCAGCCTAAAGAAGATCCGTAGTTTAGAACACAGTGAGTAATCCGAAACAAACTCCACATTCTATTGCTTTTCATTTACACCCTCTCACACCCTATAAATATAGCGTGTGGTGTTCCATTATTTCCTTTTGTCTGCTTCGGATCTAATTTGGTCTCTCTCTCTCTCTTTTTTTTTTTTTTTTTTTTTGCTTCTTCACCCTTAGGATTGTTGACTTGTGATGACTTTGGGTTCTTCTGAAAACCCAGACATCTCATGCTAGAAATCACCCTCTCTGGGTTGGTTTAAGCTTCATTTTACAAATTTTCACATGACTTTCCGTGCCCCACCCCCCGACCTCCATTTCCACATTGCAAAATCTTTTATCATTTCTTCTGGGACTTCCCTGGCTTCTAAACAGTTTATAAGTAACATTCAGATGCCCTAATCCAGACATCAGTCTGCTAGGCAGGTCGATGGGAATGACCCCAGGGCCTGACATGTATGAGACATGAGCTGTAGCCCAGGCACCCCCCCAACCCTCCCCATTTTTTTTTTTATTTTTTTTTTTGCTTTTTGGGTCACACCCGGCGATGCACAGGGGTCACTCCTGGCTCATGCACTCAGGAATTACTCATGGCGGTGCTCGGGGGACCATATGGGATGCTGGGATTTGAACCTGGGTCGGCCGAGTGCAAGGCAAACGCCCTACCCGCTGTGCTATCAGTCCAGCCCCCGTCCCCATTTTAAACATGCCATTCAAGTGGCAACGGATCCCAGTGACCCAGCCCAACTGCATGAGAGACACAGTAGAATGAGGACACTGTGCTTTGCCACACATCATGGGCAAGGAGTCATCTGCTACCCTGGGTGCATTTGGCCTGAGTTTATGCAACGGAGGGTGGGGAAGGAAGAATACTTGTCCTTTCCCTCAAACTCAAAATGAGGATGCAGACATCCCGGGAGTGGCCTCCAGGCGTTCCCCGTAGACCAAGGTGGCCCGACAGTGCCCAGGGAGGCCTGGACAGCTGTAGTCGGCCTGCACTCACCTTTGGCATCAAAGCACTGGGACAGCCAGTACTTCCCGAACACAACGTCCATCCTCTCCCCGTGCCGGCACACAAACAGGTATCGCTTCTGGGGGCCCGCCTGGCTGCTGACCCTGAGGGGCTGCAGAGAAAGGCAGGCTTTCAGCAGAGAGGGGAAGCCGCAGGGCTTTGCCAGCTGAGAGGGGGCGATGAGGGGATTATCAGGGTGCATGACGCAGTGTGTGGCCAACAGCTACAGCTCGCAGGCAAAGCGCAGAGACAACCCTCCCCTGGGCGAGCTTCACCCCAGCCTGAGGTGCAGGGAGCTTTGTGGGCACACACTTCTCCGCCAGGTTCCTAACCTTTGCTGCTGAGAACACACAGGAAGTGGCTTCCTCCCGTCTCCCTGGTCCCTGAGGCGACTCAGGGACGACGGGGCTCCCTGTGGGCGATGAACCAGGCAAGTCTCAACAAAGTCGCCTGGTTCTGTACCTGCCGGTGGAGCTTTACAAACAAACACCTGGTCTATAGTCAGCTCCTTCTGTCTTCTTTAGTGGGGTCCTACGCTTTGCATCCCTTCTGGGGGCGCAGATCTGCCACTGACCCTTGAGCAATGTGGGGCCGAGGGGTACTGACTGACTACTGGCACGCCCTGCTGATTCAGAGCACTGCCCGCAGGACTCCCGGAGATGCTCATGTCCCTTCACCACCGGGATGACCACCGGGATTCATCTCCACAGAGCCCGGGGCCCAGAGCATGGACTGTATGTACTGAAAAAGAGCCACAGGCAAGGGGGCTGTCCAGGTCCAGTCCAAGTTACCCAGGGGCTGGAGAGAGTCCAGCAGGTAGGGCGCTTGCCACATGCACGCAGCCGACCTGGGTTCCATCCCGAGCACTCCGTATGGTGCCCTGAGCACTGCTGGTTGTGGGCCAAAGATGACACCCCAGTGGTTCAAGGGTCAGTGCTATCTCCTGGCCCTCGCCAGGACAATCTAATTTCTCCAGATTTCTTCTTCCCTCTCACCCACCAGCTCCCTGCCTTGGTCTGCACCATCTAACAGAGGCTGCCCTGACGTCCCCATTCTGCATCCTCCTGATGCATTGCTCTTCTTTTACCCTCCCATCTCCACAGGGGCTCCAAGACTAACCTGAACCCCTGACTTGAGAGAGAACTTGCCCTCCCCTCTGCAGAGCATGGCCAAGACTCCCAAGGCTGCTCGTGGCTGTTGGCTTGACTCTGCTGACCTGGACCTGTGTGTGCCCAATGAGCTGTGCAGGTGTGGGTTCTTGGGGGGTGGGGGGGGTGTCAGCATGGACCTTATATTAGCAAAGTGGCCCGAGCCGGCCTTACCTGTGTGGGTTGGCAGACGATCGTCAGGGGGGTGGTCTCCCCCAGGGCCTGGTCCTCATACGACCGTCTCTCCAAGACCCCGTCCCCAAAGGAGAGGGCCCCTGAAGACGCCGTGTTCAGGATGGAGTAGGAGCTGCAGGGGAGAGGGAGGGAGGGAGGGAGGGAGGGAGGGAGGGAGGGAAGGTCAGCACCGTGACAGGAAGTGCTGGCTTCACCTCGAGTCCTCCTGCAGGTAATAAATCGGGCTCCGTGGACACACACCCCGAGGGCCCTGGAAACACGCGCTTCCGAGGTGGCACGGAGGTGGAAGGCAGTGCTCCTTGCTCTTTCAAAGGCTGAAGCAGCTCAGCCTCGCTCCCTGGAGCTGGCGCAGAAAACAACGAGTGGGTCCCGCTGCCCTCAGCCTTTCTGATTCTGCTCTGCAGTGGCGGGGCGGGGGGGGGGGCGACGGCACCATCCACCCGTCGGGGTCTTTCCCGATTCCTCCCCCATCCCGGTCTGCCTGTAGGTCCCAAGGATGCTGCGGGGCTGACTTACCCCCGCGCCAACCCCATCAGCCTGGGCCCTGGCACGCAGGACGACCAGGAAGGAGACTGTCTCGCCCCTCCTAGGCACTAGAGATGCCTCCCTCGGGGATCCTGCTTTGGTGCGGCGGGCAAACCCCACTAGAGGGGCCCCCCACCTTTTTGGGCTTTATCTAATGCATGTGCCTCCTGGGCCAGGGTCACTTCTGAGGATTCTGGGGGTGGTTTGGCTTGTGACCATGACGCCGCTGAAGGCTGAGTTCGTGTCTGGCCACCTGCCCCTCGGGCATCTCTTCTGGGTGGTTTATAATAGTCATCTTTGGGAGAAACCTCTCAGGTTGGAGAGAGAGAGAGTGCAGGGGTTATTATTATTTTTTAAATTTTAATTTAAATTTTTTTGATTGAATTACAGTAAGGTAAACAGTTTGCAAAGTTGTTTGTGACTGGTTTTCAGTGATATAATGTCCCAACACCTGTCCCTTCCCCAGTGTCCATTTCCCACCACTAAGTTCCCCAGTTCCCAGTTTCCCTTCCCCCACCCCCATGGCATTTCTCTCTGTCTCTCTGTCGCTCTCTCTTTGGGGCTTTGTGGTTTGCAGTACAGATACTGAAAGGTTGTCAAGTATATCCCTTTACCTACTTTCAACACTCAGTTCCTGTCCAAAATGATCATTTCCAACTATTATCAAGCTCCCTGCCACTGACCAGTCCTCTAGAGGGCAGGACTTGAAGCACTTCCCTCACATGGGGTTCGCCACTGCTTGGAGTGACCCAAAACACCAAGAAGAACACCTGTTTGCCCTTCAAACGAAGCTAGCTGGTGGGCAGTAAGCCACCTCTGGCCTTTGACCTGACCAAGGCTGCTGGCTACCATACAGCTAAGGAACATCCTGTCTGACTCATCGGAGCTCCAGCCTGACACTACATGTGTTTGCAAACATCCCCTGCAGGTCCTGGTTATGGCCAGGGAGACCCAACCCCACCCCCCTGCAGCTCGCTGGGCGTGGAGAACACGGCCACCCTTCCTCCGGCACCGCAGCCTGGCTCCAGTGCGGCAAGATGGATGTGGGGAGTACTCTGAACCGGTCCCCGAGCCCCTCTTCAGTACCCAGGAGCTGCCAGCCTGGGTGTGGGCCTGGAAGGAGGGGCCTGGCACTCCGTTCCAAGGGCAGGCAGACCCTTTCCGGCTGGCAAAGCTCTTGGGATACTCAGGACGAGCTGAGACGCTGCTGGGGCCAGTGGGGCCAGCTTACCCATGAAATATCCACGTGCTGCACTCGTCCGCCTTGGTGATGTAATTCTCGGGCAGGAGGCCTGAGCAGCCCGTGGCCAGGGATGTGCCATAGACCCAGCCCTCACTGGTACTGGTCTGCTCCATCGGAGACATGAAGATGAAGTCTCCGGGGACCAGTTCCAGCTCGTCGTCATTCTGCGGCGTGTAGGGGTAGATCACCTGCAGCGTCTAGGGGAGGAGAGCAGGGGCGCGAGTGAGGCCCATGGCCGAGTCCTCCTGGCTGGTCGTGCACCGCAGCACTGGGGGCCCACCCGAGCTTGGTGTGCCGAGCACAGGGAACCTGCCCGCCCTCGGGGATATGTGGCAGGGGTGCGACTGCACGGCCTCAGACATAACTTCCAAAGCTGCAGTGGAGGGACCAGAGTGACAGTATAGCGGGGAGGGTGTTTGCCTGGCAAGTAGCTGGCCGGGTTTGATCCCCACCATCCCACAGGGCCCCCTGAGCACCGCCAGCAGTGATCCCCCAGTGCAGAGCCAGGAGGAAGCCCTGAGCATCGCCAGGTGTGACCCAAAAAGCAAACAAATAAATAAATAGAAGATGCAGTGGACAGCCTGCATGCTCTTTAGCAAACTGCCTGACAGATGAGCTCCCAGTGGGGTGGCCTGTCCTCTGGCAGGCTTTGGGAGTCTCTTCGTGCTGGACTCGGCAGGAGTCCCTAAGACGCACCAGGCCAGGCAGACCTGGGGCTGACGGCTTCCGTTTCCGTCTGCCTCTGTCCGTCCCCAGCACATAACCTTCAGTTCGCTCAGGCCTACGAGAGTTGGGGAAACATTTCACCCCTCCCCTCCTTTCTCCCTCCCACGGCTCTTTCTGTCTCTGTCTCTCAACTACTCGCAGGAAACCTCAACATCAGAAAAGCATTTCCTCTCCCACCCTGGGGTTTATTTCACTGGGTCCATTTCAGGGACCCCAAAGCAGGAGGCACTGCTTGTTCCCGAGGGCTAAGCGCTCTAGTTCCTATCTTCAGGTTCCCCCAGAGGCTGGCCCTGGGTCTCAACTGTCAGCGACTCCCAGAGGGGCCAGCGAAGACACACCCGGCACAGAGCCTGCCCCAGCGGGGCCAGGCAATCGCCACTGCACCGGGCACCTCCCCTGGACAGGAGCCAACAGCATCCCGCTGACTCTGATGCCTCTCAAAACACCTTCTCCACACCCTTCCCACAGGGGACAATCTGCCTCCTGGAGGAGCTGGACCTACCCAGAGGGTGGCTGTGTCTTCTGGACAACAGGGATGTGTTTCCGTTCCCTTGCAGAAGGCAGGTTTCAGCAGGGGACAGGGGTGAGGGAGCTAACATTTTTTCCTGAAAAAGGGACTGAGAGATAGCCTAATCTGGGAACCCCTATGTAGACAGGAAACCTGATGGCCCTCCGGAAGTGACTCTCCCTCCGTCCCCTCTGCTTTGGACACACTCCCTCCTGGGGCATCAGAGTCGCAGAAAGCAAAAACGATCCTGGTGGGAAAGTCTCAGAGCAGCATGGCCAGTGGTGGAGGAGCACCGACAGAAACGTGGAGGTCCCGAGTCTCGGGGGTTTGAGTCCCCAGGGATGAAGAAACCCGGAGAGCCTGTCCGTGAGAATGTGCCACGCTTCTGGGGAGAAGCTCCTGCCCCCAGCCCCAAACGTGTGCCCTTTCTCCTCTCTGCAACTAGGTCAGGTGTGGCCGGTTTCCACCCCGACCTGGAACAGACAGAGCTACGTCCCGTCAAACAAGACTTGCAGCCACAGAAGGCCGGGACGCGGGGAACAGTCTCCACCCCAGTGTCCGGGGCACAGAGGCACCTTCCGGGAGTCACACCCGTCTCTGGAGGGAGGATGAAGCCAGACAAGGACTGGGGGAGGTGGGGGGCAGCCAGGTGACCTCCGAGGGACAGGTCGAGGGGAAAGGAGAGCATTAACAGCAGCGGCCGTAAATGAGCGCTCTCCGAGACGATGAAAGAGGTCAGGTTAATTTTAGAAAACAATTCGCCGTGGGCGCGGGCTGCCTCTCTCCCTCTGTGCCAGCCGAGCCGAATGTGGGTCAGGCAGAAAAGCAATTATGCTCCGCGCCGACATTAGGGCAGCGTGGCTGGGCCGTGCCCAGTGCGTTTCCACGGCGCCTCCTCCCGTCGGACCCCCCCCCCCCCCAAGGCGGCCAGCACATTTGCCCTTCTTGGACAGGAGCTGCACCCGGGCAGTCCTGGACTGGCCCAAATCCCAAGCAGGATCCAGCAGAGGGCAGGGCTCCGGGGGGTCAGAACCCTACGCCCCCGGCCCTAGCCTTGGGGCCACGGGCCGGCTCCCACCACCGAGGGCGCACTGCGGGCCCCAAGGTTCTGGGTCTCATACTCAGAAACAGTGCTCAACAGAGACCCAAAGAGGCCGTGCCCACCAACAGAAATCCCAGTTCTCTTGCTTTCGCCAAGCCGGCGAGCGACGGAAGCATTGCTTAAGCCGTACAGTTCAAGGGGGTGACAAAGCCTGCAGCCGACTGGGTGGTCTCCTATGTTCACGCCTGTTTCATTTTTTTCCCTTTCTTTCTTTAGTTTTGGCTCACACCCGGCGATGCTCAGGGGTGACTGCTGGCTCTGCACTCAGGAAATCAGTCCTGGCGGTGCTCGGGGGGCCCTATGGGATGCTGGGAACCGAACCCGGGTCAGCTGCATGCCAAGCAGATGCCCGACTGGCTGTACATCGCTTTGGCCCCTGTTTTCCTTTAGGGACAGATCAGATGGCCCCACTTCATGGCCAGAGTCCCCCTGGGGCTCCGGCTTCTGCCCTGGCTGAAGCTTCTGCAGAGTTCTCACCCCGCCACCTACCCTGTGTATCTCAGCTGCTCTGGGAAGGAAGTGCCCAGTGCTCTGAATAGGTGCCCCCGATCACGCCAGATCAGGGGTCTCCCTGGAACCTGCCCGCCGTGACACAGCAATCCCCTGGGCTCCCAGGAGACCAAACCCTATTTTCCAAATTCCCCTGCCCATGACCCCCAGCCCCTGCCACATGCCCTTGGTGAGAGAACACATTTGCAGAGCTTTTGTATTCCAGGCTCCTGTCGCTCATACCAACGAACAACAGAACACAGAAGCTGTCCCCAACACACCTTTCCACGGCCGCTTCCCGTCCCTGACACTCCCCAGGGAACGGGACAGTGTAAGGGAGGGAGGGAAGACACAGGTACAGGGCCAGCTAGAAGGTGAGACTTCCCTGGGAGCAGGGCAGGGCCTGTCCAGTACCCAGAGACCCTCGGAGTCCCTGGGGCAGCAGGTGCCAGGGGAGCCCTCACCTCATGGTTCGCAAAGCGAATGTCCCGGGAGAAGATGGTGGCCGCCCAGTCACAGCCAAGCTTGACGTCGATGTTCTGGGCCAGTTTCTCCAGGGTGGGGAGGTGGCTGGCCTGGAAGTGGTAAGCCAGGGTCACGTGCAGCTGCTTCTTATGAGGCTCCACGTGGACTTCTGGAAGGAGAAAGGAGAGAGGAGAGAGGTGAGCGGTGCAGAGCGCCGAGTGGCCTGGACAAATCCTGCTTCCAGGCACCCGAGGATGGGCAGCCCTTAGCCGGACAAGGCTGTCTCCCTCCTGCAAAGCTATAGAAGCAGGTACATGGGAACCCCAGTGAGAGCTCAGTGTCCATCAAGAGGGAACCGTTCAGGCTGGCATGTAGTTAGTCTAGCCCTGCTGCAGAGGGCCCATTTCAGGGGCAATAAAGCCTTCTGTAACTACGCAACTCACTTATAATTGGGTGGACATGGAGAGTATTGTGCTGAGTCAGAAGGAGAGGAAGGACACAGAATGATTATACAGAATGATTATATTACACAAATATACTCATTTGTGTGTATATATATACATATACATATATATATATATATATATATATATATATAAACATAATATGAGACTAACACCCAAGGACATTAGAAACAAGGGCCAGGAGGATTGGTCCATGGTTGGAAGATGCCTCATGTGCTGGGGGAGAGGAAAATTGGGATAGAGAAGGGACCACTATGGAAAAGATAGTTGGGAATGATCACTCTGAATAAGAAGTTTGTGCTGAAAATAGGTAAAGGAACAAACATGATAACCTCTTGCATCTGCATTGCAAATCCCAAAAGGAGAATGAGAGAAAGAGAGAGGGGGGGGGGGAGGGAGAGGGAGAGAGAGAGAGGAAGAAAGGAGAGAGAGGAAGAGAGGAGAAAGGGAGGAGAGAGAGGGAAAGGGGGAGAGGAGAGAGATATGGAGAGAGAGAGAGAGAGAGAGAGAGAGAGAGAGAGAGAGAGAGAGAGAAGGAAAGTGCCTACCACAGAGGCAAGCTGGGGGTGGCAGTGGGAGGAAACCTGGGGACACTGGTGGTGGGAAATGTGTACTGGTGGAGGGATGGGTGTTGGAACATTGTATGACCAAAACCTGACTATGAGCAGCTTTATAACTGTGTATCTCATGGTGACTCAATTAAAAAAAAAAAGACTTTGTGCATATCCTCTCCTGAGCTCTTCTGCCCTTATGGGGGGCTCTGATAGAGCATGAAGGGGAAGATGGGATATTTCCAAAGCGGGAAACAGGGTTTTCTCAGTACCAAAGAGTCACTCCTGACAGTGAGGCCCCCACGGGATTAAAATCTTTCCTGGTTGAAAACCACTGGCTCCGGGACTAGAGCGACAGTACAGCGGGGACAGTGTTTGCCTTGCATACAGCCGGCTGGGGTTCAATCCCCGGCATCCCATAGGGTCCCCCAAGCACCGCCAGGAGTAATTCCTGAGTGCAGAGCCAGGAGGAACCCCTGAGCATGCCCGGTGTGACCCAAGAAGAAAAAAAAAAGAAAAAGAAAAGAAAAGAAAACCACTGGTTTCCAGTTTGTAGACTATTATTCGGAGATGCCCTGGAGCGTTCACCAACCTGCCTCAATGGGACGATAGTCCCCGTCTCTCTGGACATCACTCGACAGGGAGAGTCCTGGTTATAAGTCGTGGCAAGAGCAGCTGGCAAGTGCCGACTGAGCTGGGGGCAGCAGGGCGAGCCTGTCATCGGAGACAGGGCAGAGGGGCCCTCGGTCCCTCATGCCCTGTTCCCAGCTACTGTGGCTCTGGTCTAAGTCCTGCAGGTCTGGGGTCTATTCCCCGGGCTCAGGCCTGCGGGCATTCAGAACTGGTGGGAGGGATAATACACAGCCACACACGTGTTGGCGGATGGGCACGAACATGTGAGTCTGCTCAGAGCCACAGAACTCAGAGGAGCAGGCCATCCTGGACAGAGCCAGGGGTGGGGTCTGCACAGGCAGCGGGACAGGGCCGTGAGTGCCAAACACCACCACCAGGGGGCGGCACTGGGTGCAGGATGGAAGCTGTGTGGGGAGGGAAGACCACCCAGGTCCAGGAGGGGCCCAGGCCGCATGGACTCAGCAGAGAGGCAGGGTGGGGGACGCAAAAGGGGACAGAGAGGGTGGGCATGGCGGGTCACGGTGTGCCCCTCAGCCTGTCCTCCTCCCGCCGGCCACCTCACCTGTCTTGGACGCAGCCTCCGCAGCGAAGTCTGCCGCGAACTTCTTGAGGATCTCGGCGCTGTCCTCCTTCACGAAGAGACCGATGAAGTTGGAGGAGGTGTACAGCTCCAGCGGCAGCGGGGCCGAGAACTTGCACTTCCAGCGGCTGACGGTGGCCTGCAGGGCCTCTCCCAGGGCATCCACTTTGCTGTCCTCACACTGGGGGGCGGGAGTTGGGGGGGGACAAGAGCTGTGTGAGGGACGGGGCAGAGGGGCCCATGTCCTGCTCACACCGGCTCGGCCCAGCCCACCCGACGCTGCAGACACAGAACCAGGACAAGACGCCTGATGATCCCAAAACAGATCGACTGTTCATCCTGTGCATCAAACAGTTCAACCTCCCCTGAGCCGGCTGGTGAAAGCTATGAGTCAGGGGACAAGGCAGCGTACAGAGGGTTGTGTGTGTGTGTGTGGGGGGGGGTCTCCTGCTGGCCAGCACCCTTGGGCCTTTTCTACGCTGACCGTTGCACCCTGGAGATGCCACAGTGATGAGGGCGTGTCCCTAGCACGGGCCCAACTGGCTTCAACCCCTGGAGCTGCTCGAACCCCTGGGCATCACGAGGGGTGACCCCCGAGGCCCCCAAGGACTGCCTGTAACCTGGGGACCCTCCGCTCTGCAGACCTTGCATCGAGGCACGGTAATGGTTGGCTGACAATTGTCAGGCGTCCAGGGCTCCCTGAGCCCTTCGAGGGAAACCCTCCCGCAAAGAGCCCCCTGCCCCCTTAGATATGAGCTGGTCGCCCAAGGTGAGTGGGGGAAGGACAGGGCAGGTGCAGAGAGCCGTGGCCGACTCCTCATCCCCCGGCATCAGGCAGACCCTGAGTGCTTTGGAGAAAACTCCTGGTGACTAAGGAATAAGACTCGGCGCGTTCTCAGGGCAATGGTGAGTGAGAAGGTATGGAAGAGAACGAGAGAAAAGTTAGAAATCTGGGGGGAAAAAAAACAAACCCAGGAAATAGTTTTGAAATACAAGGGCCGCCATGCTGCGTTGTCCTGACACACGGAAAACTCAAGTGGCAGATTTGTACTACGCCGTGACAGAGTCACCTGGGGCCAGGCAGGGACATGGGTTCGAGGCAGCCCCGGGGGCCCCATCTGGTCCCGGCTGCCCTCGTCTGAGCAGGAAGGCGGGTGCCAGCCCGGTGAGGGGTTTGCCAGCTCCGTCCCTCCTGGGGTCATGAACCTGAGCAAGTCCTGCTGAGCCTGGGAGAGCTGGGGGGAGTGACCAGATGCCCCGCCGACCTTCCCTTTTTTTTTTTTTTTTCTTTTTGGGTCACACCCGGAGATGCACAGGGGTTACTCCTGGCTCTGCGCTCAGGAATTACTCCTGGCGGTGCTCAGGGGACCATATGGGATGCTGGGAATCGAACCCGTGTTGGCCGCGTGCAAGGCAAACGCCCTACCTGCTGTGCTATTGCTCCAGCCCCCAACCCTCCCTTCTTGCCTGGGGCCACGCGCGGGGGGGCAGGGGGCTCACCATGAAGAACTGGCAGAGCGTGATGTGTGGGAAGATGTTGTGTGCCTTGTTCTTCCCGCACATCTGCTTCGACTGCAGCCAGAAATCTGACAGCTTCTGGCCCAGGGGGCCATTGGGCCGGAGGTAGAGCACGTACTCGCGGGGCAGAGGGTCATCCAAGAAGGGGTCACCCACGTGGGAGAAGAGCCTGCGGGGACCAGAGGGGACAGTGGGGGAGACGGCCCCGCTCCCAGGCACCACGCCCGTGGCGGCGAGAACTCCCCACCCCCGCTGCGCCCCCCCCCCTCTCTCAACCATCTTCTCTGCCCCGCCACAACCTCCTGCAGAGCCCGAGACCACCTCGGGGTCTCTCCATCCACTAGGCTTCCTTGCCCAGGCATCCCGAAGGGCGTCCTGGCCGGCCCTTCCAGCCACCACTATCCCCGCGTCCCCCTGGGCAGCGGGGGTCTGCAGGGGAAGCAGAGATTCTTTCAGGGGGACTCGCCCAGCGCCCACAGTGGGGCTGAGTGGACCCGGATGGCTGCATGCGGGCCAAGCGCCTCCCCCTGTACCAGCAACTGGGCCCTGCCTTGCATTTCTTTGTTTGTGTTTGGGGTACACCCAGCAGTGCTCAGGGCTCACTCCTGGCTCTGCACTCAGGGGTCGCTCCTGGCAAGGCTCAGGGGGATCCTATGGGATGCCGGGGATCGAACTCGGCTCAGCCCCGTGCCAGGCAAGCGTCCACCCGCTGTCCTCTGGCTCTGGGCCCCTGCCGTGAATCTCTTTCAGCAGCTGCAAGGAGGCACGTCTGGGCCAGGGTGGAGGGAAGAAGCCCCCGGCTTCATAAATAAACTTATTGCCAGGTCTGGAAGCTCACAGGCGCCCAGCGGCCCACGTCCTGCCTCGTACACAGACGCCCCTTCCCGGTCGGATGCTAGCCCAGAGTCTCGGTTATTTCATACCAACCAGTCACATGCTGCCTGAACGCTCCTTCCTCCTGTGGATGCCAGGGCCTTTTGTCTGGAAGGGGAAAAAAAAAAAATCAGATTTCTATTGTTAGTATTTTTAGCCTCTTAGCCGTTTCATTCGCAGCAGGGAGGAGCAGAGCGTGAAGCAGACAGCACCGGGGGTGAGGCTGAGCCTCCAGGGCTGTGTGCATGCATGCGTGTGTGTGTCGGGGGCGGGGGGACGTGGCAGGATCCCCCCACCCTGGGGTCAAAGCAGGTCCCAGGCAGCGGGGAATGCGAGTGATTTCCATGCACGGAGCAGCGACGTCGCCTGCAACCCCTGCAGTCTATTTTCAGCCCTTTCCAGATTCGAGTTTTATTTTTTGCTTCCCTAAAGGTTGTCATGTCTTGGGTTTTTTTCTTTCTTTTTTTTTTTTTCTCTTTCCTCCTTCCTTTTCGCCCACTCCCGCTTCCTGACCCAGATCCCCTCCAGAGTGGTATGATAAAAAGAAAAAAAAAGCACAACTTCATGGCGCCTTGGCGAAGCGCGTGAGGAAGGAGGGCGGAATGCCTTCCAAGATGGGTGGCTCTGGGCGCAAGGTCTGCGGGGTGGGTGGCCCCGGGAGGGCACACCAGAGGCAGACCCCCAGGACTGCTGCTCCGGCTCCTGGCCCCTCCAGGCAGGCCGAGGAGAAGCTGCAGATACTCAGCCCCTGTGCTATGCTCTGGGGCCACCTTCAAGGGCCACACACATACCCAGGCCTCAGTGGGGCAGGTGTGAAAGCATTTGTTGTGCAGACACTTAGCACCCTGGTAAGTGTGATGCACGCAAAGGTCAGGGAACCCCGAATGCCGAGAAGGAACTGGCCAGGGCTGAGGACTTGGGGACAGTTACACTGAGACGGGGCCCTCTCGGGGTGGGGCTGAAGATTGTGGGTGCATCTGAAAGGTGCCTGGCCCACGTTCCTGCTCCTTTAGTCCACCCGAGTCCAGCTCTGTGTGAGAGAGAGATGAGGGGGCGGGACTTCCGCTAAGTGCAACTGCCACTCCAAGCACTGGCCCCAACAGCTGTGCCCTCTGGGAGCAACTACACAACCAGGGGGTCTGACGGGAAGGGACTTCGGCCACCTGTGGGCACAACTGCCTGCACCTGACACTGGGAAAGCCGCTCCAGGGGTCCCAGGACCCAGGCACCCGGTGGAGAGGGGAGGTGCTAAAGAAGGCCGTCTGTCTGTCTACTCACTCCAAAGTCCACAAGCACCAGCCTCAGGCTAGTGACAGTGGTGCCACCGAGAGAGAGGGCAGCCACCGCCCCAGCAGACATACGGCAACAGAAGAGCACGTCACGGACACCCACACAGACCCCAACGCCAGGGATGCAAAAGGGTGGAAAGCCAGAGAGCCCCAGCCCAGCAGCTCGCAGACCCCTCCCTGCAGTCCCTTCCCGCTGATGCCCATGGCCACCCCACGGAAGGGTGCAAGCCCTGGCTTCCTTCCAGGCTAGAACGGCTCCCGGGGATCCAAGCCACCAGAACGAGATCCAAAGTTTCAAACACGATGGGGCCAGGTGTATGGCGACTGGTTTGGGGGCCACCCCCGGCTGTGCTCAGGGATCACTCCCTGCAGGGCTCAGGGGACGAGAGTAGGTGCCAGGGATCAAACCAGGTCAGCCACGTGCAAGGCCAGTACCCTTCCCGCTGTCTACGGCCCCAGCTCTGCGGAGGCTCTTTGACACCAGGGATCCCCGTCTTTTCCCCCTCCCAGGCCCTGCCACCCATCAAAGACGTCCCACTGAAGAGCATTTCCCCAGAAGCCTAACATGCATCCTCTGGAGAAGAAAGCCCCGGGTCAGCCTTGGTCCCAGCTGGGTTGGCGTGAGAGCTTGGAGCTCGAGTGAGGAAGACGATGAAGGATTGGCCCCGAGGAAAGGCTGAGGGAAGCCCCATCCATCTGAAAGCAAGTCGGGCGATCAGCCTTAGTGAGGGCGATTGTGCCCGAGGCAGCGGGAGAGCAAGAAAATCAGCCTTGGGTGGGCAGGACCCCTGGCACCGATGCCCTGACAGGTGGGAGAAGTTTCTAGAAAGTCCCACCAAGATGCACGATGCTGTTGGCAAGGAGTCAGACCCCGTCCCGGGGTCACGTGCCCCAGGCACCTCTGTAATGACCCTCCCTGTGCCCACCAGGTGGTGCCCGGGTCCCTTAACTCTGTCCACAGAACAACACAGGGCAAGAGGCCTGGCGTTTGTTTCTAGTCACTGAGACGCGAAGGATGCTGTGAGCCCAGAAAGTCTGGGAATCTGCCCGAGATGACGCTGGGTCTCAAAGGGAGAGGAAGAGCTGGACGGGGCACAGGCTGGGAAGGAAGGGCACACGAAAGGGGGCGGGGGGCGGTCCCTGAGGAAGGATTGTGGAGTGTGTGGCCTGGTCCCAGGTGACAGCGGGGACAAGGGCCACAGCAGAGTACGTGTGAGAGGCAGCCCCGCCACAAGGGCTGGGTTCTGGGAGATGAAACCACCTTCAGGAGGACTTTCAGGACTTTCAGGAGGGCGCACGGGGGGGGGGGGGGCGGGGCGGGGGGCTGCCGGCGGGTCAGAGGGATGCGGAGAGGCAGAACTGCTATGGGAATGCCGGAAGGTCAAGGAGGCATGGAGCAGATCCAAGGTAAGGACACCAGCTAGACCAAGTACCCCCAACAGACACCAGGGCCAGGTGGGGGCCGTGGTCCCCAAGTTTTCCCTGAGAGCGGCACCTTGCCTCTGGATCTCTCGGCTGGGTTCCAATTTCCCGTGTCTCTCACTTAGGAGTTTCTGAGCACACACGCCAGCCGTCCTGGCCTCAGGGCTGGCCCAAACACTGGCTTCCCCAGGGGAGAGAACCTGTCCCCCGTGCTCATGGGGTCAGTTTACCCACCCTCCACTAGCTGACACTTGGAGTAAGGGCCACCAGCAGACACAACACAGATAGAAATGGATTTCCTCCAAGTAGCAAGACCTTGAGTTTCCCTGTCACTCGGGGCCGCTCTGTCCTAGCTTGGGGCTGCTGGTTCACCCGGGCAATCTACCCGGCTTCCAGAATGCCCTGAAGTAGAGAGAGAGTATGGGGAACATTGTCTGCCACGGTGGCAGGGGGAGGGTGGGAAAGGGGGGGTATACCGGGGATATTGGTGGTGGGGAATGTGCACTGGTGGAGGGATGGGTGTTTGATCACTGTGTGATTGTAACCCAAACATGAAAGCTTGTAACTATCTCACGGTGATTCAATACAATTAAAAAAAAAAAAATCTACCCGGCTTCAGGATCCCACATGCTTTGTGCCACAGTTCAGAAGCTGCCCTGCACCGAAGACAAGATGACAAGGAGCTAAGTGGGAGCCCGTGTGAGGGGACGTGGGCCTTGGGAAACCATAACCAAGTTCTGTTTCCCTTGCACGCGACAGAGGCGGTCTGAGCGACCAGAAACCTCTCACGCCGACTGTATTCTCAGGCTGCAGGACACCCGTTGTTAGATTTTTTTCCACACCTAACAACTTTGAATTCAATTAAAAGGTGACCTAATTAATCAGCCCTCTCATTTCTCTTCCTTCAAAATCGGTGTAATGATCTGCAGGAGACTGAGAAGGGGCCAGCTGCCTCCTCCCTCCACTGGCCCGAGAGTCCACCACAGCAGAGAAAGGGGGACCAGAACCCCATGCACACTTAGAAGGGGTTCCTCGGGGTTAGGCTGAAAAACAGCCTGACGGGTCCAAGAATGTGGCTCTAGCTAGAACGATCAGAAGCTTTTTCTTTTTGTCTTTCTGGGCCATACTTGGCGATGCTCAGGGGTTACTTCCCGGCTCTGCACTCAGCAATTACTCCTAGGGGTGCTCGGGGGACCCTATGGCATGCCGGGGATCGAACCTGAGTCGATCACATGCAAGGCAAACTCCCTCTCTGCTGTCCTATTGCTCTGGTCCTTATCAGAAGCTTTTCTGGGCCTCGCACCACCTCCCCACTCGGGCCAGGAGGCTGTGGCCACAGGAGCTGCCCTACCTGTGGGTTTCAGAGGAGAAAAAAAATGGACAAGGAAGTCAGTGGGGACAGAGTCCCTGCACAGGGCAGACTGCAGCCAGCGTGGGCAGAGCGGCTGTGGCCCTGGGGTGCCCCCCCGTGCATAGGCTGGAGGTCGCACCCTCTCTGTGCCAGTCCCAAAGCAGGGGCTGCTCCTGCAGGCTGTGACACGAGCCTGGATTGGAGAAAGGAGCATGTCGGGTGCCGGAAGCGGGAGCCCAGGGCCCTGAGAAGCATCTCGGTGGCCCCTTACACACACACCAACCCCTCCCCCTTCTCGACACCCCCAGCGAATGCGGCCCTTACACCACTTCAGAGCTATGCACTCCAGACCCCCGGGGCAGCTTCCAGGGAAAGCAACTGCTGGCAGGACGGAGTGTCCCCCCGGAGCATCCCACCAAGAGCCAGGGGGATGAGGGCGAGGCATGAGGACACACTGGCAGAGCCAGAGTCACCCGTAGGCTGCAGCTGACTCCTGCCTCCCGGCACGACTCACGTCCAACAGGAACCAGCGAGCTGCAAGGGCTGCCTTGAGGGGTGCTCAAAGGACAACAGGTAGAGGACACTGGACGGGCGGAGGCATCAGGTGAAGTCGGGGTCTGGCCCTCCCGAGGCCGCTGTGGGTCCCGGCAGGAGCTCAGGCCTTGGCGCCCAGGTGAGCTGGGATTCTCCCCATCTGCTGCCTCTTCCTATGGACGCACACAGGAAGTCGGGAGTGACGTAGTTCAGGGGCGTCCCCCCCCCTCCTGTCCTGTCCACTCCCATGACACCGCCAGGCTGGACAACACGACTGAGAGCACTCCTGGATCCCCAGTGCTGCTTGAGGGTCTGGGGGCCCCTCCTGGCAACCCCTGGCCCCCAGGGCTGGATAGGTCAAGATTTGTCTGACCACGGGGTGTGGGGCTATTATTACCCCTGGCAATGCCAGGGCTCAAGCCCAGACCTTGCAGGTGCCAAGACCCTCCTGGGGCCGAAGCTCTGCGCCAGCCTACAGAATCTCAGGAAGGAGGCGCAGGGAAGCGCTCAGCACTCGGGCCGGGGGATAGCGGTTCTCCAAGCGGGCCCAAACACAGGCTCTCTTTCTCTGCACCTGGTCACCTGGGTCTGTTTCTCAGAGGACCGTTTATTCCCTGTCCCTGTATTTGGGTTCCTTCGGGTCCCCCAGGCCTGTAAGGCACCCGGGCAGTGCCTCGCTGCCCTCGGGCCTCCCGGTCCCGGCGGAGGGCGGCGGCGGCAGAGGGGCCCGTCGATAAACAGAGCCCTAATGGCCCACCGGTTTCCTTCCGAGGAAATGGGCTTAATGGAGAAGGCGCTATTGATCCTCAAGACCCTGTCTCGGGGTCAGCCTCACGGCGGTGCCCCCTTTCAACGACTGGGGCTAATGGACCGTGCTTTCAGCCACCACTGGTGGCCTGCTGGAGGGTGGGCCCCAGCGATCGATGGGCCGGCCAGCCCTCGGAGTAAGGGGGGGCGGGGAGGCACCCTACAGCCAAGGCCGGCCAACAAGAAGGATAATGCCATAGGGCTTTTATAATAAAGATAATCAGGGAGGGGAGAAGGAAAAAAAAATCCCTGAGTTATTCTGGGGCTGCCAGAGCCCAAGCGTGCTGTCTCCCCACCCCCCTCGCTCTTCCCTCCACAGGACTATTTTCCAACCCATAAAGAGCCTATTAAGCAGCTCCCCTGGGGGGGGGGGTGGTTAGCAGAGGAAACGCGGCTTTGGTTCCCGATGTTTTTCTGCGCAAGGCAGGCCGGGCGGTGCAGACGCAGATCTTGTTTTGTTCTCTCGGAAGAAGGGGCTGGCCGGGGCTCGGGCCCACGCTGGATGGAGGGGGGCAGCGGTGTGTAATTGGGAAACC
This sequence comes from Sorex araneus, assembly GCF_027595985.1. Lineage (NCBI taxonomy): Eukaryota > Metazoa > Chordata > Mammalia > Eulipotyphla > Soricidae > Sorex > Sorex araneus. The sequence goes on along the minus strand of NC_073304.1, from coordinate 173,293,102 downwards.
AACCATTAGACCCTGGGCGGGATGTAATAGAACACCTTTCTTTTTGCACTGCCAGCTGCCGCCTTTGGATCAAGACGGTACCCCCTCACACACACACCCACGCCGCCACCCCCCCAATAAAAAAACAACGCGCCTTTACACCCAGGCACCGACGGGATGGAATTCCTCCAGAGCCAGGCTCTCTCACTTGCTGTGGGGCCATGGACAGTTCCCCGCTTCCCTTCTTTCCCTGGAGGCCTAACTGGACGCCGCAATGCCCGCCCTGCAGGGGAGAACGACAGAGCACAGAGCTCAAAACAGCGTCTGGCAGAGAGAGAGGCGCTGAACAGAAATAACGCCCGCACACACGCCCATGCCTATTAGCTCACAACCCTGGCGACTGCTTTTTCCTGCAACAAATGGCTAAGTTCCAAGCTGGTAGGAACTGTTTAGGACCAAGCATCCGCGTGAGGCTGGGAAATGACAGCTCGGGGCAGAAAGCCCCAAGTGTGATCCACGACACTCACTGCACAGTGCCCCCCTCCCCTCCCCATCTCCCCTCCCTCATGCCTTCCACAATCAGTGCAGGGAGAGTCCGACTCCCTTGAGGTGACCAGGGCGGCCCTGGTGCCCCCCCACCCCACATTACTGAGCCAAAGTAGCATCCCCAGACCCTTCCATGGAACCATATGCCCCCCGATGAGTCCCCCATTCCCTAAGGGGGGAAAAAAACTGAACATCCGAAGTTTCTACAAGGTCCAGGTGTCTGCAGTCAGATGCCCCCTGCCCCCCGCCTGAGGGGGCTGCCATGTTCCGCCATGGAGCCTGCTGATGGCCAACAGGGAGCCGCCTCTGTTTGGCCCAAGAATGTACAGCCCGTGGGGACAGTGACCTTGGACCATGTGCAGGCGGGAGGGCGCTCTGCTCCCACCCAGGCAGTCCCACCTCTCCTGGGCCTCCCGGTCCCCGGGGTCGCATTTTCTGCTTTGAGGACAACATCCTCTCTGGGCTCCGACCACCTCTGTGCAGCCGCGTGCTGGACACGCGGGGACAGCCCAGAAGGTCAGGGTCTAGGGTGCCAGCCTCCTTGTGGCCAGGGGCTGGCTTCCAGAAGCCCTAGCTTGGGGTCAGGCTCCCTTGGAGGAGCCAGTTTGGGGCACAGAGTCTGTCTGTCTGTCCCCAAGGGCCAAGTCCAGCTGCTCCGGGCGCTGAGGCCCCCTGGAGCCCAAGCAGCTGTGGGGGAGGGCACAGGCTGACCGGAGCCCCGAGAAACCCAGCGTGGATATGAGGAGCAGGAGTGGGGGGTGGGGGAACATGGGACATTGCATGTGGGGAGGCAGTACTTCCGGGGGGGGCCCTGCCTGACGGGCGGCCTCATCTTTTCTCCCCACTTTCCTACACTCACCCGGGAGCTTCCTACCAACCACCCACAAAGCAAGCAGCACCCCAGCACAGAATCTCCACCACAGATGAGAAAAAGGGGGCACCCCAGCCCGAGGGGCTTCTGGGGACTGGGCTGAGGGTGATGGTGGGGTGGGCAGAGGAGGGGGGTCCTTAGGCTCCTCTCCACAGCACTAACTACAAGGACTCTGCAGGGGGGCTGCGAGCCACCCAGAGCCCCAACAAAGGGACCAGAACCCACCGAAACCGGTGAAGGGATGCCTGCCCCACCTTGGGACGGCCGATGCAAAAACAACACCCGCCAAACCTGTTTATCTCCCCAATTCTTTCACTCCTGAGATTTCTGCCGGGCGGGATCTATCTCATCTCTGTTCTCACACCCCCTCGTGCTTTACTGGCTGTCCGTCCCACGGACCCTCCCCGCGGGCCCTCTCTGAGCGGTCACAGCGCTGCTTTTGACAGGTTGGGTCCCCAGAGCCGCCGCCTCTGCTTTTCCTTGCGTGGTGGAGCTCGGTGCTGACGCCCCACTGGCCTTGGGAGTGTTCTCTGCGTTGACGGAGGACTCGAGTTAGGTTGGGAGGTCAGCGTCTGCGCGCCGTGAGAGATGAAGAAATGCAGACCCGCAGGGCCACAGGAGTGGCTGGGGGCGCTCTGCAGGGTCCTGGTGTGTGTGTGTGGGGGGGGGGGGGTGGGACAGCAGCTTCTCGCCTAAGGGCAGCTGCCAGCTGCTTCCCAGACGCCTTCACCACCCCGTCACACGCCACCGAGACCCTTCATGGCCCCGTCAGTTCTAGCTTGGTACCAGTGGGGCAGGGGAGGAGGAAGTGGCCAGGATACAGACTTCGGGGTAGGGGTGGAACCCATACCTACCCTCTCAAGGGGGGACCCCACGCGCCTCAACGCCCAGGGCCTGCCCAGGTAACCCCTGCTGGCGACTGCGCCCAGAACACTCAGCCCAGAGTCTGCCTCCCCCACCCCCGCTCTGCCGACTTCAGCTGAGGTTTGGGGGGAGAGGGTGGTGCAGAAGAGCTCGTGGCTGAAGCTCGGGGGACCCGAGCACAGCTGGAATCCCAGACAGCGCGCCCCCACCAGCCGCGGCTGCGTTTCCTGAAACCACTTTCTGCTTCCGCTTTCCCGGGGACACTTCCCATCCGACAAACAGCCTCGCTGGGCACACTGGGACGCCCGCCAGCCCCACACCCTCCGGCCATCTGCAGCCCTCGGGCCATGGTCTCCTTGCCACATGGTCCCTGCCCCCCACCCCCTCCACAACCCCCAGGGGTCTCAGCTATCCTACACCTGGGGAGGAGGTTCCATGTTTGGGAAGCGGGAAGTATTCACTGCCCCTTCCCCCTCCCCAGAAAACCTTACTCAAAAATTGTGGCTGGTTCGTACATAAGGTTTGGGAGCACAGGGAGAGACGGCTCAAAGTGCTGGAGCACATGAGGGACCCCCAGACGCCACGCCCAGCACCACTGGGAGAGATCCCACTCCACAAAGAGAGAATAACGTGGGGCTGGAGCCACAGGACCACGGGAGGGTGTTTGCCTTGGACCTGGCCAACCCGGCTTCAATTCTCAGCATCCCAGAGGGTCCCCCGAGCACCACCAGGAGTCATTCCTGAGTGCAGAGCCGGGAGTGACCCCTGAGCATCGCTGGATGTGACGGGGGTGTCGGGGGGAGAGGGAGAGACAGAGACAGAGAGAGACAGAGAGAGCAGAGCTGTTTGCCTGCTGGATTAGGAGAGCTCAGAGCACTCAGTGCCCGTGCCTGGGGACAGAAGGACAGAGAACCACACATGAAGGGGGGAGGGCGAAGGGCCCCGAGGACCCCACAGTGGTCTATGCCTACAGCATCTATCACGCATACCCTGGTGCGGCACGTGTGGGTGCACACCCTGTGCGGATCCATCCTGAGCCCATCCAGGACCACGCGGGCCCCTGGCTCTCCTGAGGGTGAAGTTTTCTCCAAAGCCCTCGGCTACTGCTGAGATCCAGGGTCGCGTGGCTGGGCAGAGACTGAAGCCAGACGGGGCTTGACTCTGCCCCCCGGTGCTCTGTGCCCCTGGCCACCTGAGCCTCGGCTCTTCGTCCTTGGCGTGGCTCCTCCCGGGTGCCATGGGCGGCTGCTCACTGGCCGAGAGGCCTTGAGGACCCCCACTTCCTGGGGAGGGCGCCCCTCACCCTGTCTGTGGCACGGCTGTGGCTCCATGCCGCAGAGCACTTCCGTCTCTAAGCACCCCCACACTGGGGGCGCCCCCGGCTCTCCCTCAGCCCTGGGAACAGCTGGATGTTCCAGGATGGGAGCCGGCTGGTCACAGGGACACCGGGAGGGTTGAGCCCCTGGACACAGGGGCATGGGGGCGGGCTATCAGGAAAAGCAGTGAGAAGGGGGCGGGAAGGAGCACTGTCCAGGATCTGGCAGGCATCCTGCTCACGGAACAGCATCTCTGCTACTCCCGGGTCAGGCGGGGAGGTCGCTTCTCTCAGTTACACAGAGGGGCTGCGCCTGGCAGTGCTCAGGGGGCCCGCGTGGTGCTGGGGCCCGAACTCAGGACCTCACACAGGTGCTTGGCCACGGGGAGTGCTCCCCCCGTGCTCCAGATAGTTATTCTGGATTGTCTGTGGGCCACGCCCAGCCGTGCTCGGGGATGTCTCCTGGCTCAGTGCTCAGGTCCCTTTCAGGGGTGCTCAGAAAACTCTGCAGTGCCGAAACAACCTGCATTTCCGGCACTGGAGCCTGGTTAGGAATTTTCCTGGTCCAGAAGGATCGCTCCATGGTTGGAAGCCTGCCTCACATGCCGGGTTGGGGAAAGGCCTCTGGGATAAGAAGGTACCCATTGAGTCAGTGACGCTTGCGGGGGGACGGGAGATGTGTGCTGAAAGTAGATAAAGGACCAAACACGATGGCCTCTCATGATGCCCCAAGTAGGGAGAGAGCCAGAAGGAAGGTGCTTGCCACAGAGGCAGGGGGTGCGGTGCGGTGGGGGTGGCGGGAGGGGTACTGGGGACACTGGTGGTGGGGAATGTGCACTGGTGGAGGGATGGGTGCTGGATCACTGGATGACTGAAACTCAATCATGAGAGTTTGTAACTATCTCACAGTGATTCAATTTAAAAAAAAAAAGTTTTCCTGGCCCTGGAGATGTTTCCTTGGCCATGAGGAAACAGGCTGGAGAGAGGGAGGCAGTTTGGCGGGGGGGGGGTGGGGGTGAGGTGCGGGGGGTCACAGCTGACAAAGATACACACTCAGGGCTCCGTGGAGGGCACTGGGGAGAGCGCAGCACGGCTAAGACGGGCGCAGGGTCTGAGCACACCACGCCCTCCCTCGTACCCGCACACGGAACCACCTAGCCCGAGTGACTCAAAGTCGCAGGGAGTCGCCCGCCCCCGTCCCCACTGGATCCTGTTGCATGTTTCTGGGCTCTGGGTCTGACTGCGCTGGGGTTCAAGTGCACCCCCCAACACCCAACACCCGCAGTTCCTCCGATGCGGGTCGGCCCGGAGTCCTCATAGGTCAACACACGGAGGCTCTTATGCCTCCAAGCAGGTCCCAGGAACTGAGTCTCACCCGTAACCAGCCCAGGAACTGTCCCAAAGGCCTGTGCCCGGTGGCCAGTGTTCACCCGGTACCAGAGGAGTGGACATGTGATGGGGACACGCAGCTTCCATAACTAGCCCCGAAGCCCAGGAAGCCGAGAGTAACCGGGGTCAAGTGGATGACCCCTCCCTCCCTCCCCCCGTTTCAGCCCAGGTGGCCCCTGAGTCACGAGATGTACTGTTGCTTCTCTTTGATCTATATTTAAATCCAGTCTTCAAATAACAGGACCTTGAGCGCAAACGGAGGCCAAGTTGACTGCTGTCCCCCCTCCAAGGAGGACCCTAAATGAGTCACTTCCCCCTGCCTGCTTCCCCTGCGCTGATAAGGCTCCTTCCTCTTGGGGGCGGAGAACCACTTCTGCACGACCCCAAGAACCATTTTCTCCGGCAGCCCAGGCTTTGGCGGTGGGACAAAGTGAGGGGTTCCCACTGTCTGGCCCTCAACTTCCAGAAAGAAGCCAACCCTCATTTTCCTTAATAAATAAATAAATAAATAAATAAATAAATGCCGTCGAGCAGGCAGGGCACTTGCCATGCACATTGCTGATCTGGGTTTGATCCCTGACACCCTGAGGCCCACCTGGAGTGATCCCTGAGCGCAGAGCCAGGAGTAAGCCCCCAGCACTGCCGGGCGTGGCACCCAAACAACTTCCCACAAACAAACCGAAGGGCACAAACCCCTCAGCGTCCCACTGGCCAACCTCGCCAGGCCACTGACTCACCCCACGTGGCACCCAGCTCACGGGTTTCCCTGAAGTCCATGCAAAGATCTTGCCAGTGGACTGTGACGGGGAGAAATCACACAGTCCAACTTCCCCATTCTCAAGAGGCCGAGGGAAAGACGAGCCTCCTGACAGCCACGGACAGGCATGGGGTGCTGCCAGGCAGACCCTCGGTGGCCCCCACTCCGGTTCGGCCCTCCGCGGGCACTTGCGCCCCCATGATCCTCCGGGATATCCTGTCTCTCCAGCGGCTCCCGCCGACTGGCATCACTTCAAGGCCCCTGCAAACCCCCCAAGTCCCTCCTGCCAACCCCCCACCTGAGGGGCTGGAGCCATGGCACAGCGGGGAGGGCACCTGCCTCGCACATGGCCCACCTGGACTCAATCCCTGGTGCCCCAGATGGTCCCCCAGCACGACCAGGAGTGAGCGTGAGCCCTGAGCGCCACCAGGTGTGGCCCCCCTGAACCAAATAAAGAAATAAAACCTCACAAGCTCCTGTGCCTGCCCGGGGTGGGCGCCTGGGGGGAAGGATGGAGACCGAGATGTGAATGTTCTGGAAACGCTGGTCCCACTGCATGCACCAGCTGCTCAGACGCCCCGTCTGATGTGGGCCGGAGAGGATGGCTCGCACACATGGGGCCCTGCTCTGTCCCCTGCCTGTCCTTCTACCCCTTCAGACCCCTCCTGTTCCCTGGACCTCCCCCCAACTCAGCCTTGAGCCCCATCATCCGTGCCTCGGGGATCGGCTTCTTGGATTCCCTGGGTTACCCAAAGGCAGATAGGGTCCCTGCCATTGGGGGTACTCAGCGTGCTCGCTGAGTGGGGGTCGTCTGTGATGCCCGGGGGCCTAGGGAAGGGTCACAGGCATGTGCCACTGTGTACCTGCATCCACAGTGCCCGGGACACGGGCGACATCCTGCCCAGCAATCCTCGGCCCCAATGTGATCTCAGGACCGGAACCCGGGCGCCCTTCTTTCCAGAATGACCCCAATTTCCTAAGGATCGGGGATTTTCACTGGGTGTCTGCAAAGAATGCAAGCCACACTCAGCAGTGATCACGGGGAAAACCGTCTCTGGTCTGGCCCTTAGCCACTGGGTCCCGAGTTCACTTCTCTTCTGGGTCTTGTTGCATAAAGACAGGCCAGGGAACACGGACCTAACCACCTCTCTGGCTAGCCAGTCAGCTGCCTTCTTCTCCATTTATCCACCCATCCACCCATCCACCCATCCACCCATCCATCCCACCTACCTATACATTCATCCCCCCCACCCAGCCATCTACCATCTACCCCATCCATCCATTCACCACACCCCCCCTCATCCACTCTTCCACCTTCCATCACGCTGAGCATTTGAGAGGGATGAGGCCCAGAGCCAGGCTTTGGGAAACCCAGGGATGGACCAAACCTCATTCCTGACCTCATGGGGCTCATCGGCGGCAGGAGACCAACTCCGGCCCAGAAATCACAATGTCACTTAAAAGTGGGCTGGGGGCTCTCAGTGGGGAAAGGCTGGAGTCTGAGGGGGGGGCCTGATGGAAGCCTGCAGGCAAGACAGGAGAAGGAACAGCAGGAGAGATGATGCAGAGGCTCAGCGGTGACCAATAATGTCCTGCCGTGGGAAGGGACACGGCAGGAGAAACCTTAGAGGTTCAGGTTTTTCACTGGAAGAGCTTTGTCATTGCCAAGAGGCTGTGTGTGGTTTAATAATATCGCACTCGTTTGTGGAATATAAAGTAACATAATAGGAGAATTACACCTAAGGATAGTAGAGATAAGGGCCAGGACGAGTCTCCACAGCTTGGAAGCCGAGCTCATGTGCTGAGGGAAAAGGCAGGTGGGATGGAGAAGAGACCACCAAGTAAACGATGCTTGGAGGGCTCGCTCGGGATGGGAGATGTGCGCTGAGAGTAGAGTATGGACCAAACATGATGGCCGCTTAGTGTCTGTATTTCAAACCATGGCACCCAAAAGGAGAGAGAGAGTAAGAGGGAATGTGTCTGCCACAGAGCAGGGGGTGCGAAGGGGATGGGGGTGGCGGGAGGGACACTGGGAACATTGGTGGTGGAGAATGGGCACTGGTGGAGGGATGGGTACTCAAACACTGTTCAGCTGCAATGTAATCACGAAAGCTTGTAAGTCTGTAACTGTATCTCAGGGTGATTCATTAAAATTTAAAAAAATACAAAAAAAAAAAGATGCAATGTAAAAAAAAATAATATCGTGGAAAGACAACCTGGAAGATGCAGAAACGTCCTTTTTCAGCAGGCAGCTTGAAAAAGCCCGAGTCTGGCTTGGATATCGTCAAGGAGGGAGCTTGGGGAGGAATCCGCTCCTTCATAGCGGCTACCAGCCCTACCCTGCTATGGAAGGGCAGCTGGCACGGCAACTCCCCCTCCCTCCAGGTCCCGAAGACCACGCACCGAAGAGATCCCTGCTAGGTCTCACGGGCCTGCACCCCATCAACGCCTGCCCAGGGCACTGCCGGACCCTGCTGGCCTGCCAAGAGCTGAGGGAGGCACTGCAGACAGACACACAGCCCAGACACACGGCCGCCCTTCAGGCCAGACCTGGAGATGGGGAAGCAAGAGCTTCTGCCTTTTCCTGGTGGGTGGGCCGTACCTGGCGGTGCTCAGGGCTGTCCTGACTCAGAGCTCAGGGGAACATACGGATGGAACCTGGGTCAGCTGCGCAAACAAGGGCCTTCCTCACTGGACTCTCTGCCCCCAAGAGTTTCTATCGCAGGGGAAAGCCAGGTCTGGCCCCGGCTCTGTGCACGCACCAAGGCTCGTCCCCATGCCTTGGCCGGTGTCTCCAGACCCGGTGGGGACATCCCTCTACACAGTCACACAGACACACGCTCAGTACACGTTGGGGCCACCACTGCTCACCACACTCCTGGGCAACACGCTCACACACACATGCACACACGCGATCCCAAGCACCACCAGCAGCGTACCCGGACACTCACGTCGTGCACGCAGGCACGCGCATGTTTCCCCGCGCCCAGTGGGAGGCGCTGGTGTGGCGGCACTCATGTTTCCATCTCGGTGGTTCACAAACAGGAAGGCTGGCGGGGAGGGGAGGCGGCGGAGGCCAGGCTGGGGGCCCAGGTGCAGCGGCCGCGCTGAGGGGCCGTGGGCCTGCGCTCTGCCCTCCCCAGGACACCTTGCCATGCCCCTCACTGCCACAGGCACGCAGGGCTCCCTGGGCCAAGGCTGTGTGTGGGCAAGGAGGAAGGGAACCCCGAGGCCCCCTGGCTGCCCGGATGGGGCCCCCCACTCTGGAAACTCTCTGGGTGTGGCACTGCCCGGGCCCCCCTGGGCTGCTCTGCAGAGGCTCCTGTTGGGGCCTGACCCTGAAGATGACCGGGTCTCCGGGCCAGAACCAGCCCCTTCCTCCACCTTCACGGCAGCTCTCCAGGACGTGGGCAAGGCATTCGTGTCTCAGAGGGTGGGCCGAGGGCCCCGGAAGCAGACCGGGGGTCCCCACTGTCCAGTTTCAAGATCGTCCCAGCTCTCCCAGCGGGTTCTGCACAGGAGGCGGGGCCAGGGCGGCCAGCTGCAGTGGCCAGGGCCAAGTCTGACAGGAAGCAAGCTGGAGGGAGGGAGAGAGGACGGGACAGAGCTGCTCAGGGGCCCTCGGGGTAGTTCATGGCTCCCACCCCGTCCTACTCCCACACACGTGCACACGGCACCCCCACATACAAATACCATGCCACACATATAGCATGCCACATACACAACAGGCATACCACATGAGCAGTATTCCACACACAACACATACCACATGCATAACACGTACACACAACATGCATGCCACATGCATAGCATGCCACACACAGCATGCATACCTCATGCATAACATGTACACACAACACATATGCCACATGCATAGCACGCCACACAACATGCATGCCACACGCATAACATGACACACACCGTACTACACACATAAGCTGTGGAAGTGTATGAGAGACCTGTCCTGCCTCGTGGTCTGGCTGGTTTTGTGTGTGTGTGTGTGTGTGTGTGTGCGCGCGCGTGCACGTGCACGTGCTCTGGGATGAGCATCCTCCCTGCAGCCTAACTGCCCTGTGAGACACAAGGAGGTGGCTGGCCTGTCACAGCGAGACACCCCTGCACCTCCCCAGGGGAGCAGCCCGGGAGTCTCCCTCCACGCCCCTCCCTCTCCTGAGAGGCTCTCCTCAGCCTTCAGGCCTTTTGCTCCCCAGGGAGGCGGAGACCGTGAGGAAGCAGACCCTGAGACGACTTGGCCTGGCCCAGCTCCAAGTGTCCCTCGCCCCGTCTGCTTCTGTGGGGGCAGGGAGAGGGGCTCTGGGCTTCCAGCCGGGGGGCCTGCAGATGCCCCACTCCCCCCTGTGTGGGGTGATACATGCACTCAGGTTCTAGAAAAGAACCTTCTGGAAGCGCTCCAGAACAGGAGGCTTGCTGGCTGCCTGGGTGGGTGACTGACCAAGGAATTGCTCAAGGCCAGTTTCACTGGTCAGCAAAAGGGTCCAGGAAGTGGGGCGGGGTGGGGTGGGGTGGGGCGGAACCGCCGGGCCACTCACCCCAGCAGCCAGGCCACCCAGGAAAGTTCACGTTGGGGGACGCTGTGGGCGGGAGGGGGAACAGCTGTCTCGCCCGAGCTTGTCGAGGCAGCATCGCGAGTCCCATCCAAATAGGTCAGCTCTGCCACAGGGGCTGCGCGAGTCTCCGAGTGGACGGTCCGCACAGCCCGGGCACACTGGGAGGCCCCCGGGGGCCCACGGCCCTAAGGTGAGGGGCTCCAGCGAGCCCCGCCACCTTCCATCACCACCATGCACGTGAGCTCTGCACGGCCTGCACAAGGGGGAGGTTTAAAATAAATTAATTTAAAAAACAAAAACAACAAGTGGGAGGCTTTGGTGACAGACTTCAATTTTTCCTTATATTTTGCTTTTTAAAACCCTTCGTCAATGTGTTTGCGTGGAGACCAAGCTCATAGTGTTCAAAGTCACTATTAAACAAAACAAAACAGAATCCGTGTTGTTCACGGAACTGAAAGAAGACTTGCTGGAGTTTTCTTTTTCCTACGCAAACTCCTACAGAAACCAGAATCACGGCCCGGCTCCTGCCTGCAAACGCACTGGCAGGTGAAAGCCAGTCTGGATTTCTCGAGTTAATTTTTTGTGGTGGTGGTGGTCAGGGAGGGGTGATGGGGGTGGGGGTCTGGAACAAAGGTCAAGGGGCGTAAGGTCACTCGTGGAGCCTAGGCCTCTCTGTGTGGGGCTGACAGTCACTGAGTGGACCCTGCATTCTGGGGGCCAAAAGGGACACTCAGTGTTATTGGGGAATCGTGTGGTGTCCGGGAGGGAACTCAGGGCCTTCACATGCAAAGCACATGCTCTGACCCTCTGGGCTATTTTCTGCCCCCTCAATGGGATGTGGAGGGACAGGGACTCCCAAGCAGTGCTCAGGAGTCCACTTCCAGTGATGTGGGGCCTAGAGTTGCTGGCTGGGCTGTGTGACCCCTCAATATACATATACATATACACACTACACACACCACACATATATAGAACACATTCAGATACACACACATGTATACACATATACACACATCACACATCATACATCACACATATACACAGACACACATACAGATATACTCATATACACACATACCACATGTCATACACCACACGTATATAGACACACAAACATATACACATTACACCACACAAATACACATATACACACTACACACAGCACACATCATATACCACACATATATAGACATGTACACACATCATATACCACATAGAGACACATACACACACCACACACATGTATACACATATACATGCACTACACACATACATCACACATATATAGATACATACAGATACACCACACACATATACACACATATGCACATGCCACACACCACACATCATATACCACACGTTGACACACAGATACGTCACACACACATATACACATACACACACCACACATCATACACCACACATATAGAAACATATACATATATAAGTACACCACACATATACACATGCTGCACACGCCGCACATCATACACCACACATATATAATGTCTCGTGTGGGCATTCGGCCAATGAGAAAAGTCAAATAACGCCAGAGCGGCCACAACCGAGCCCTTCCCCCACTCGAGTCTGGTTCCTCTCCTGTCCCACGGGTCTGGGGGAGCCCTTGGGAGAGCCCAGCCTCTCTCTTCATTTGGGACCCCCACCCACACCAAGACTCACATCCTACACACACACACAGCAAGGCCCCCAGCCTGCCAGGAGCTCCCACCGGCCCGGGGGCTCAGGCGCTCTCTGTGGCTGCTGGGCGCAGGACTGACCCCCACGAGCATGTCTTGGCTGAAACTACAAAAACGCCAGAGGCTGCTCTGGCAGCTGCACGGAGCGTGAGGCTCGGAAGAACCACAGAGCGTGGCCTGGCTTCCCCGCCACCAGCCACTTCCTGACGGGAATGCGGCCGGCGGCCGGAGCCCACCAGATGCCAGGAACCAGGCTGTGCCAGTCTCAGCGCATCTGGGCCGAGGAGGGGGCAGCCTTCTCGCGGCTTAAAGGGAGAGGGCAGCGCAGAGCCCACGGCCCAGTCCCAAGCCCACAAGCTCCGGGAGAGTTTGGCGGGAAGGAAGGAAGTCCGGGTCGATTTGCCGAGTCAGGGAGCCAGCGCAGACAATTCTGCCCGACGGTTTTTGTTTCTTATCAGGCACCGCTGAGGGCTACTCCCAGCTCAGCGCTCAGGGTGTAATGCAGTGCACGGCAAAGCATGCAGCCCTGTCCGGCTGTCTCTCCCTCTCCCTCCCTCCCTCTCCCTCTGTCCTTCTTCCCCTCTCTCTCCTCCTCTCCCTCTCTCCCTTCTTGTCTCCCTCTCTCCTCTCTCCCTCTCCCTCTCCTTCTGCTCTCCCTCTTTCTCTCCCCGTCTCTCCCTCTCCCTCTCTCCTACTCGCCCTCTCTCTCCCTTTCCCACTCTCCTACTCACCCTCTCTCTCCCTCTACCTCTCTCCTTCTCTCTCTTCATCTCCCCCTCCCCCTCTCCTTCTCCTTTTCCCTCTCCCTCCCTCTCCCTCTTCCCCTTTTCCCCCCTCTCTCTCCATCCCCCCTTCTCCCTCTCCCTGCTTCTCTCCTATCCACTCCACTCTTGAAAGGTAACTTCCTACAGGGCAAGATTAATGCTTTATTTCCATGCACCCAAAAAGGGAAGGACACAAAGTTATGTCTCCTGGAGACTCGGAGAGAACAGAACCATCAGGTCCATGACTAGGAGCGGGAGGCGGGGGCGGGGTGGCGATGAGAACTATCAGACCGTGGTGTTCACTGATGCCCAGCACCCAGGCACTCGGCACAAAGTGCTCACCAGCGGTCAGGAGAAATGGCATCATCCCCCTTTCGCCCTCAGGAAAACTGAGTCTCGAGGTTAAGTGAGCAAGTCAAGGGCTCACAAGTGGTTTTCTGCTCTGTATTTAAAATACTTCCACCGGAGGCCGCAGGGCGGAAAGGTCGTATCTGAATCTCTCTCACTCTCGTCCTACTGTTAGGAGCAATTTTCCGAAAAAATAACCCCCAAACCCCACTAATTTGAGTTAAGCCTTCCACTCCTTTACAAGTAGTTAGTGGCCCTGGGAAGAGAAGAGAGAGCCAGCAAAAATGAGGCCACAGACGGGCCTGACTCTTATAACAAAGGAGTCAGAAGCATACAATGGAGAAAAGAAACTCAATCACCACTTAACATCACACACAAAAATGAATCCAAAGCAGCCAACCCTGGCTGGTTCCATCCAAGCACTGCAGATGGTCTTCTGAACTCTGCCAGGGGTGATCCCTGAGCTCAGAGCCAGAAGTAAGCCCTGAGCACCGTTGGGTATGGCACCAACAAAAACAAATGAAACCCAAAATGGATGAAAGGGGCCAGAGCAACAACGAAACGTTAGAGCACAGACCACACGTTCGGAATGCCCTGAGTTTGATCCCTGATAAGCCCTGGGCACAGAACATCAGTTCTCATCACTGGGCCCTAGAATCACCCTGTAAGAAGTAAATTAAAGACTTCAATATCAGACCTAAACCCAGAGACTACAGAGGAAAAAACGGGTGATACCTGACAGAACCCCAACATCAAATGTGTTTGGAGATCCAGGTCCAGAGAGAGAACAAATGGGACCACGTCTAGTTAAAAGGCTTTTACAGGAGCTGGAGTGATAGCACAGCGGGTAGGGAGTTTGCCTTGCATGCGGCCAACCCGGGTTTGATTCTCAGCATCCCATATGGTTCCCCGAGCACCACCAGGAGTAACTCCTGAGTACATGAGCCAGGAGTAACCCCTGAGCATCCCTGGGTGTGACCCAAAAAGCCAAAAAATAAATAAATAAAAATCTTTTACACAGCAAAGACACTATACGGAACCAAGATGCCACCCAGCTATTCAGAGATGTTTACATCATACATCTGACAAGGGCTCAGTATTCAAAATATAAAAAGCTGTGGTTTTCAGGTGTTGGTCTATAGGTGTGAAACGGTTATTAAAAAAAAAACCCACTGACATAAAGAACTCACACAACTCAGCAACAAAAAAGGAAACAACCCAATTTTAAAACAGCCAAAGGATCTGAATTGACACTTCTGCGATGAAGGCCCAGAGATGGGTTCCTGCCACTTTTCACTTGGGAGGGACCATAGAAGTCTGCTCACCCCCACAAGAACCGCCTGTGTGGCAGGCGGGTTGGAGGCAAGTGGTGGTGGGAATGTGGAGACGAAAAAACTCACTGGTGCATGGTTGGCAGCAATGTCAGTGGCTGCAACTGAACTTCATGGAAAATAAAGGTCTGGAGTTTCCTTAAAAAAAAATATATATATATAGGGCTGGAGTGATAGCACAGCAGGTAGGGCATTTGCCTTGCATGCTGTCAACCCAGGTTCGATTCCCAGCATCCCATATGGTCCCCCGAGCACCGCCAGGAGTAATTTCTGAGTGTATGAGCCAGGAGGAACCCCTGTGCATCACTGGGTGTGACCCCAAATGCAAATATATATATATGTATATATACATACATATAAACGTAGGGCTGGATAGCACAGCAGGTAGGGCGTTTGCCTTGCATGCTGTCAACCCAGGTTCAATTCCCAGCATCCCATATGGTCCCCTGAGCACCGCCAGGAGTAATTCCTGAGTGCATGAGCCAGGAGTAACCCCTGAGCATCGCTGGGTGTGACCCAAAAAGAAAAATAAGAAATGTATCAGAGAGATGGCCAGTGGGCTGGACACATAACACATGCTTTGCACGCAGGGGGCCTAGACTCAACCCTCAGACCGCACGGTTCCTCCTGACCATGACTGGGATCAAGCCCCAAGCACTGAGCCAGTCGTTACCCCCAGGCACCAACCAAGCGTGGCCCCAAAACCAATAGATGTGGTGTGTGCTGGGGAGGGGAGCAGAGAGGGAAAGAAATCGAGAGTCCATATGGTTCGACAATACCACTCAGGCATTTATACAAAGGGTATGAGAACATGAATTGGGAAGAGTTTTGCACCCCTTTGTTCAGAGCAGCATTCTTCAGAGTCACCAACACATGGACTCAACCCCCATCAACAGATGAGTGGGCACGGAAGCTCTGTGGGACTCTGCTGTTAGAAAGACGAAATGGTGCCCCGTGGGACAGAACGGGCTGTGAGGTGAGGTGTGCTCAGGGAGGTAGGTGAGGAAGAGAACGATGATTCCAGGACAGTTTCCGTCCGACGTGGGATAGGAATGACTAAAGCAAACAGACTGGCAAAATAATGACTCCTTCACTTGGCCAGGGCTACGGTGGTTGGCAGAGGGGAAGCGGTGTTGGGGGGGGCGGGAATGAGTCCAGGGGTCATTTTGGAGGTGTGACTCTGAGCCCCTTGAATTCAATCATGCTGGAAGCCAGTGAGAGATCAAGAAGGAAAAAAAAAATGCAAACATGGACTCTCCCCCCTCCCCCACTCCGTGCCCCAGTCCCGGAATAAAATTTAAACACCTAACCCTTCCCGACACCACGGGGTGACTTCGTCCCAGGTTCCTTCTGGGTAACTCGCCTGGGACTCTTGTTCCTCCTCAGCTAGTTCTTCTTCCTCTTATAGCTTCGATTCCTTCCTCTGCCTAAGCAACGGGCCCAGACCCTCCGCCTCAACTTTCCTTCTGATGAAAGGCCGCAGCTTCTTTGTTCTCTTTGGTTTTTCGGGGCCACAACTGGGGGTGAGGGGTGACGCATGCTGCCGTCATGCTGAGGATGAAACTTGGGGTCTCCCACTGTGCTCTGCCACTTGATTTCTTTCTGGGGCCCCCCCGCCCCTAAGCCACATTCTTGTTCGGCACCTCAGCACTCCAACGGCCCCCAGTCGTTTTTTTCCACATCAATAATAATGTGGAAAACAAATGACTAACACATACCGGGCCTTCAGGCCCTCGTCTGAACACAGGGCATTCCCCGTCATCGACAGGTGAGGTTCCGAACACAATGAGTCACCGGTCGCATCTGCGAGGCTCTCGGCGCCTTGCCTGGCCCAACTGAAATTTGCTGTTCTGAAGGCAGAGACTCCTCGCACAGCCACTGACCCTCACAGCACACCCGACTTCTCTTTCTGAGTATTTGTTTGACTGCTGGGCACATACTGGGCACGGGCACCTCCTCCCAGCATCTCTCTGTCGCACTCTTCTCCGCCTGAGTGAATTACAGGGTTCGAGGCATACCCCCACGGCCAGTGAACAATCTCGTTCAGACGTCTCCTTGGTTGGGAGAACCTGGACTCGCCCCGCCTTCACCCCCCCCCACCTCAGACCAGGAAGAGCCGGAAATGTGGAAGACACTGAGCCCCCCCTCCTGGCCCTGAAACTCTTGGGGTGAGCTCCCCCCTTTTCTGAAAGGAGCCAGAGGAGCTCTGGGACGCGGCAGGAATCGACGTGTGTCCTTCTGTAATGTAATGAGTCCCATCGTTGGGGGAAATCTAACACAGAGATCACCCATCTTCCCCACACCCCTTCCCCCGCTCAGCTCCCAGAGGGCCCCAAACAGGGTGGCCCAGAACGGCCTATCTACCTCCGCACCTGTTCCCTCCTGGCTCCAAATAGCTTCATCTCAGCTGCCCAGTTGGTCCCGGAGTCCCTAGTGTTTCTTCTCTGGCACAGCTTTGACGTCACAGTTATTACCCTAGAATTTAAGATTTGACCCGAGCACCCCAGCCTGAGACTTTGGAGTCTCCAGCCAAACACCTTTGCCATGTGGTAGCCACAGAATCCGTGCTAAAGCCCAGTTTCACCTCGCTGCGCTGCACCATCTCGACCATTTCTCTCCACCCCCCACCCCAACACACACACACACACACACATCTCAACACCCCATCCCTGAACTCTCTCTCTCCATCCCTGCCTCTTGTGCTTATCTTAGCAGATGCTGGACCCTGGGCCCAAACCTTATATCTGTCTTCCACATACTTTTTCATCTCCAGGTCAAACATTTCCATGTACATACATTACAGAGGGCTGGGGGTGGGGTGGGGGGTTAATGTGAGTTTTACTGGTTTTACTGTTTCGGCCTATCAGGCTGTATTTTCCTTTTGGAGACCCCAAAGAAGACAGACAGGGCAATGCTCTTTTCTTCTTGGTATCTCTAGCCTCTGTCCGATGTTAGGCGCCCCATAAATACTGCATGAAAGTCTAGATCTTTGAGTCTGGTGGCATAGGATCTTCCTGTCCAACCTTCTATATTTCAGCTGAACGATGAGGTCGCATATTTGCTCTGGACTCTGCTTAGTAGGGAGAGGAACAAGGCACTAGCTTTTTCTCACGGTTGGCGAGTTAGCCACTGTAACCCTTGCTGTCCGGACTTCTGTGGGGAGTTGCAAACGAAAGCAATTTAGTGAGCCAAAAGCCATGTCCTGAGGATATTCCAAGGACAAGGCAGCAGGCACTCTATGCCCTGTGACCATTATCTGTGGAATGGCTCTGAGGTCATTCTGCCGACAATGCAAGTTCCCGTTCCGCTTCCACCCTCGCCCCCTTCAGCGCAAATCATCGTAGACTGTGAAAACACTCAGCCAAACCTTGACTTTTTATGAATAAAAAGAGGCAGAAGAAAAGCAGCAGTTCTCTAAGAAAGGCGGAAAAATAACTTTTTAAATGGCTTGAGGAAGGACAGAATGAATATACTCAAAAGTCTGGTGATAGGAAACAGGAAGTTCAAAAAAAAAAAAAAGAAAAAAACAAAACCACCCCACTGATAAGGAAAGCCATAAAGAGAAATGCTGACCCAGAAAAGAGGGATCTGAAAACGCAGAGGGAGACTTTTTGACACAGATGGAGGATCATTTCTCCAGGGCTCCCCACCCCCACCCCGCCCCCTGATAGGACCAGAGGCGTAAGACTCAAACTCATCATTATTCTCCTAGACAAGCATGTCTGATGAGGGGGGGCGGGGGGATGATTATTCACTCCAGTGGAATTGCTTTAATGAAAGTGTCTTGATGAAAGCTGCATCCGAAAATACTCCTCCGGTGACGAGGAGTTATTTCAAGACGTGTGCCCAGGCGGTGCCCGGGAAGTACACAGTGTCTTCAGGAGGCTGGACGGAGCAACATGCTGACCACTGCCCTCTCCCCCGTCTCTTGGATAGGTGGGTCCCAGCCCCGTGGCTCCCTGGAAGCCCCAACAAGTACAAAACTTGGGAACCTCGGCCTGCACCAGACTGGGGGGGGTTTGGGTGGGGGTCCTTCCCTTCTCCTGGGCCAGCCCCACCCTCTTGCTCTGTGGCCTCCTCACCGGAAATGCCCGTTGGGCATCCCCCTCAGCAGGAGGCCTCTGGTGCCCACTCCGTGCCCATGGAAGTAAAAAGCCTGGGAAGTTTAACACTCCAGGGAGGAAAAATTAGACGTCAACTGCCCTATCCAGCCGTCCCTTCTCTTGGGCAAAATTTGAGAGCCAAGTCAAAAATGTCACCTCCCGGGACACTTCATCTTCATCCCATCCTCCTGGCAGCAGCGTCGATCTCAGTGCAACCCCCACGGTGGCCCTATGTGCGACATCCTGCCACATCCTGCGGAAACACCCCGTGTGCTTCCAAGCGTCTTCCTGAGGACTCAGGAAGTTAGTATAGAGGCGAGCACAGTGCTAGGTGCACCTGGTTGGAGTCAGTCCCTGCTCCCACGTGGTTCCCTGAACATCACCTAAAGGCCCCAAGCACCTGTGGGTGTGGCCCTGCTCCTCATCCTTGGACCCCTGCATGGAACCTTAAGCCTGACTGGCCGAGAACAGCTGGTGGGGCTCCAGGGTTCACTATATACCCGCGGGGAGTCCTATGCCCCGATGTGTGGATAGAAAACTGGCCCATAATTCGGTATCGATGTCAGAACAGCCTCACTGCTCTGCGGTCAGGCTCACTGGCCTGCGGGTGTTGCTTCCTAAAGGGCCTCCCTCCCGCTGAGGTCGGCGGCTGTGGACGCTAGGTCTGAATGGACACAGAGGGAGGAAGGAGGACGGTGGTAGATCGCTGATCAGATCAGGCAACACTGACGAAGAAACAAGAGCCCAGTGTGTCGGACAGCAGGAATGCAGATGCTGGATTGGGGCATGAAGCTGCATGAACGCATAAAGCGGATGTGGAGGGACAGATCCAGGGATGTCTAACTCCCGGCCTGTGGATGTGACGACACCCCTTTCCGAATCAGAACCTTCCCCCAGCCACGGCCAGACCACTTTCCCCAAGCCACACGTATTACACTGGGCCCCAGGGAGTCCCAGAAATAATGGCGCCTGAAGAAATCCCTCTGCATCGGTTTCGATTAAAATTTAATCGGGGTTTGAGATGGAATGGGTGGGAGGGGGCTAAGGGGAGCCCTCCAGCACATCTGCAGTGGGTGTGAAGCCACTTCTGTTCCCCCCCAGCCCCCTGTTCCAAGGCCCTGGTCATTTCCTATTTAGGGCAAGACCTTTTGGTAGAAAGAGAAGGCAGCGGATGGTGTGACCAACACGCTAACCCCAAAGGCCTTCACCTCCGTTTCTGTGGGGTGAGATGGTAGGTCTAGTGAGATGACCAGTAAGCAGAAACTTCTAGGGAACGGGCCGGGAGTAAGGGAAAGACACTTGGAGGGGTGGAAGGAGGGAGAAGGGGTAGAACTGAGTCCAACGACGTGAAGAGGGGAGAGTGTCAGTTTTGGAAACTGTGATTTGTAAAACAGAGCTCACAGTGGGGTGGGGTGGGGTGGGGTGGGGTGGGGTAGGGTCCGGCCAGTCTCCTGGCCGAGCCAGGACACAGCCCATCACAGGGAGGGGGCCTCGGACACACACACACACACACACACACACACACACACACACACACACACAGGTCACGCAGGTCTCTAGGGCACACGGGCCGACTCGCAGGCCTATTTTAAGAGCCGGCTGGAGTGGGTGGGTGAGGCACGTGGGGTCTGGGAAGAGGGAAGGTGGGGAGACGGGCGGGTCCCACCTCCTGTAAACACAGGAAATGAGTGCGGCCACCAGGGCACTTCACAAGTCCCGTTTTACAAGCCGCAGGAAATCCTTGGGGAGAACATAAGCCTACCTGGAGGCCAGAGGAGGTGGGTGGGGAGGGAGAGAAATTCCTGACCAGCAGTTTGGCGCTGAAAGGTGCCGCACCCCCACCCCTACCCCCTACACACACACATACTCCACCCTACCCCAGTCTGTGTGTTTCAAAGTGGCAGATGAGCCCGGTCAAAACACAGGATCTCTCCTCCACGCTGATTAAATAAATCCACCCCTCGGTGGAACAGAGTCACAAGACCTGAACTGGTGACCTGGGGGTGGGGACCATCGGGGAGGAGGTCCCAGGGCACTGGAGGCTGCAGGCAGCTGGGGGCTGTGGCCTTGAAGAAGCTCCCAGAACCCGAGTGGGAAGTGTCCAGGCCGCGGGAGGCGCCCCGTCACAGCGGGGCACTGCCCTCTCGGGGACTGGCGCTGCTTTCCAGGGTTTGATCTTTGCAGTTCCAGGCTCCGAGCGAGCGGCGGGGGTGGCTGGAGCCAGCTCGGAGCCAGCAGGCCCGTGCGCCAACTTCTCCCTGCGCCCCTCTCTCTGACAGGGGGCCTGGAACTCGAGTCTCTCTCCGCCCTGTTTCTGAAGGGAGGAGGGTCCCTTCTCGCAGCGCCTGCTGCCCCCCCACCCCCGTTCCCGGGACTGTTCTGGTTGGCAGGCACATACTGAAGCGCCCCTCAAAGCTTTGGAGGAGCCAAGCCTGGTCTGGGCACTAGCTCAGTGCCTGGTCCACCCTCAGCCCCTCCAGTGCCCCCCCCCCCACAATAAAAACAAGCCTCAGGGAAGCCCAGGGAGACCCAGGGGGCTGTGCCGTGCCGGGGGAAAACTGTCTGGGGGAACAGCAGCCCTCGAAGACCCAAACGGCTCAGGACGCTCAGACAGAGCGGGCAGTGCCCAGACACGGGCCACTGGCTTGAAGATGAGCCTGGCCCGCTCCGAAGGGACACAGCACAGGGCTCAAAGCCCGTCTGAGCCGATCTGCATGAGGGAGACTCGCCCAGGGGCACCCCAAGGCCTCCCAGGGTCAGCGCTCCCAAAGGGAGGCTGCCCACGAGAACTTTCCAGAAGGGAACTCTGGGTCTCCCCCCACGGTTCCAAAGTCCGAGAGAGATCCGCCCAGGACAACCTGGTGTCCAAACTGGGCAGGAAAAGGCTCCCCGACGTGGTCATCGCCCAGGGGACGTGCCCCCAGCAGGCGTCCGTCCAGCCCCACTCCATGAGGCTCCGTGCGCCTTCCCAGTCCCCCGGGCCATGGCAAGCTGAGGGTCCTGGCACTCACAAAGGCAGCACTAACCGGGTTTGGACTCGAGGGCAGAACCCAGCTCCCCACAGCCAAGCCGAAAGGTCTGGGCCAGAGGCCTGGCCCCTGCCTGTGAGCCGACTCACGCCCGGTGCCCGCTGATCCCAGGGAGACCAAGGCCGCGGGGCCCCACTGCCCCTCGGAGGCGACAAGCAGGCACAGTGTGTAGGGGTCCGTGCCCACGTGTCAGGGGAGTGTGACTCTAGAACGGAAGGGAACTGAGAAGGGGCTCGCCCACCCCTCGCTCCCCTCCCAGCCTCTCCCGAGAGGCAGGAAGTTCTCTCTGGACATCCTTCCACAAGGGGAGCTAAGGGCAGCCCAGCCCCAGCACCCTGCTGGGCCGTAATGTCCATGCCTCAAGCTTCCGTGTGGCTCAGCTCCCAGGCTGGAGAGGAGAAAGAGGGACATGTGTGTGTGTATGTGTGTACGTGTATGTGCATATGTGTGCATGTGTGTGCGTGTGTACATTTATGTATGTGGGTATGTAGGCATGTGTGTGGGTGTGCCTGTATGCATGTGCTTTCATGTGTGTATGAGTGTGTGCACGTTTATGTGTGTTTATGTATGTATGTATGTATACACATGTGTGGGCACGTGCCTGTGTGTGCATATGTGAGCATGTGTATATGTGTATGTGTATATGTATGTGTATGTTTGTATGTGTTTATGTATGTATGTATACACGTGTGTAGGCACGTGCCTATGTGCATGTGTATACGTGCATATATGTGAGCACATGTGCACGTGTATGAGTGTGTATGCATATATGTTTGTATGTGTTTATGTGTGCATGTATGCACATGCATGTGTGTGCATGTGTATGAGTGTGTATGTGTGTATGTGTGCTTGTATGTGTTCATGTATGTGTGTAGGTATGCACGTGTGTGTGGGCCTGTGTGGGGGCATGTGTGTGCACGCACACGCAGCAGTGGGGAACGTGGCAGGATTCGAGGACAACCCAGTGCACACGGCCCTGGTAGAGGCCAGGGAGGCCAGTGAGGCCTGGAAGGTGTCAGAGGGAAACCGGAGGGAAAGAAAGCGCAAACGTGGCTCTATGAGCAGTGGCGGTGGGTAGGGCCAGGGGGCAGAGCACAGTGGTGGGGACACAGCCCGCACCCCCATGACAGCAGCTCAGGCCCAAGCCCAGACTCGGCGGGGCCCAGCAGTGCCGTCTGTGTCTCCCAGCAGCGGGGCTCGGCCGGGGGAGCTGGTGGCTGCTTCCCTGCAGGGGGGAGGGAGCAGACAGTGCGGGCTGTGTGGGGGTGCTCCCCTGCTCAGCCTTCCCCAGGCCTCCGCTCCTGCCTCCCACGCAGACCCTGTGGCTCAAACACTGGCACTCACTTCTTCCGTGTGAGTCTGAGGTCGGGAGGGCAGGGCGAGGCCAGGCGGCACGGGGCCAGCCGGTGCAGCCGGGCCGGGCCGCCTCCCGCCAGAGCTGCCGGCTGCGTTGAAGCCATCGCCAAGCTTTAAGCCGGGACACAGGAGAGGAGGGTGCCGGGTCCCTGGAAGCCCAGGCACGCTCGCCCACACTGCACAAAGCGCCCCATGTCCCGGGTCTGGGCTCCCAACTGCAGGAGTCTGGGCTGCAGGGGTGGGGGCGCCTCTGGTCAACACAGGGAGCCCCGCACGGTGCTGCTCTCCCCGTCCTTCTCCCTGTCCATCTCTCCTCCTCTGCCCGCTGCAAGGGAATCGGAGACTGCGGTTCTCTGGGGGGACTCAACAGCTGAGATGCGCGTGGACGAGGGAAGGCCGCGTCAGGGGCCTGCACGGGTCCCTCTGGGAAGTGAGTGGACTTGGGGTCCAGGAGAGGGGAACACCCAGGGGGCTGCCACCTGCCCAGCAGAGAGGGGCCACAGCGGCACCCCGGCCTGGAGTGGGGAGCTGGGGAGGGGGACGGCGGGGCGACAGACTAGGAGGAGACGCTCACACACACGGCAGCAAAGGGAGGCCACGCCGCGCAGATGATCGGGTTGGGGACGGAGGCTCAGGCCCGGCAACCGACTCCAGACTCACCCGGAAGAAGTGAGCTCGGGTATTTGAGCCACATCTGCAAAAGAGGTTAACAGCTTCCTCATGTGTCTGAGGAACACATGAAATCGCGCGTACAAAAGGGCTTTGTGAGCTCAACAGTGGTTTCCAAGTCTGGTTAATTGTCAGAATTGCCAAGGAATTTTTTTTTTTTTAAATTACAGATTTCTGGATCCTTTTCAAACCTACTGAATTAGACTCCCCAGAGGCAGGCTCTGTGTTTCTCTCAGACGGCTGGCACCGCTTGTGTTCTGTGACATCGGAAACACAGAGCAGTGCTTACAAGGGGACGGTTTCTAGAGAAGACTTGGAGGTCGCTCCCCGCCGACTCACGGAGAAAGGGTGGGGCAGAACAGATCTCCGTGGAGAGAGAGAGACGGGTCCTTTTCTGCCATGCAGTCCCCTGGTTGGGGGGACGGAGGTGGAGATGACCATTCTTTACACACACACACACACTCACACACACTCACACTCTCACATACACGGTCTCTCCCTCACAACTCTCACACACACACACAGACACACTCACATACATTGTTTCTCACACACTCACACTCATACACACATACACTCACACACATTCACACACTCACGTACACTGTCTCACACACTCTTACACATTCACATACATACTCTCACACACACTCTCTCACACACACACTCAGTCTATTTCTCACACACACACACTCTCACACATACGAACACTTTTTCTCTCTCTCTCTCTCTCTCTCTCTCTCTCTCTCACACTCACACACACACACACACACACACACACACACACACTCACACTCAGACCTAGCAGTGAGCACAGAGCAGGATCCTGATCACCGAGGTTGGTTCCTTCAGACAAGGCCACCGTCAAAGATCAGGGATGGGGTGCAAAGTGGAGCAGGAACCCGCACCCGTTCAGGGGAGGCAGGAAAGCCTGGCCCCCTGCACCAAGCCTCCGGGTCTGCCGAGGCCCCCTCCCTGTCCCTGGGAATGCCAGGACAGTCAAATGGCAACAGACACGAAGTGCTCAGAGCAACCCCCAGCCCTGGCCCTCCACGCCACGCAGACACACACAATGGCCGTAGGCATGAACCACCAACATGGGACACTGCCCAGAGAATGAAAAGTCGGGAAGCCCATGCCAGTGGCCAAAATGGACCCCCGCTGAAGATCAGTCGTGACCCCCAACATAAACCCTTGCTCTCCTAACAGAAGCCCCCCAAGGTGGGGATGCCGCCTTTCTACATTTCACCCAGGAAGAGCGGGCCGCAGACGGGACCCAGACGTGGTCTGGAGGGGCAGCTGCAACTGAGGTCATGTGAGGTGACTCGGGCGCCGAGGGTTAAAAGGGAGCAGCCCCGCCGGGGTGGGGGGCAGGAAGGAGATCCTGGAAGGCAGTTTCAAAACCACCAAGTAACAAATGTAGCTCCCACCTCCCTCCCACACACCCCTGGAAATAACTTTAAATAAGGCATCTGAGACTGTCTGCGGCACAGGCAGTCTGGATTAAGGGCTTTTAAAGGGACACCCTTGCAGGAAGCCATCCGAGGCTCCCGGAATTCCCGGGCACGTCCACCCGAAGGCAAGCTTGGTGTGAGCGCGGAAATTCCAGAGCAGTAAACACTAACCATGAACATGGAGCGAGGGCTGAGGGAGACCAAGGCCCCCATTTTTTTTTTTTTTTTATTTTCAGATCAAACCCAGTGATGCACAGGGGTTACTCCTGGCTCTGCACTCAGGAATTACTCCTGGCGGTGCTCGGGGGATCATATGGGATGCTGGGAATCAAACCCGGGTCGACTGCCTGCAAGGCAAATGCCCTACCTGCTGTGCTATCACTCCAGCCCCCCGGGGCCCCTTCTAGATGCCCCCTTCTTCCCCTCCCGTGCTGAAGGAGTGGCACTTGCGCCAAGGGATCGGAACCCTCCAGAGCTTGGCGGACCTTGGAACTCAGCTAAGCGGCCACTGGCTCTCTGTGACAATGACCAGCCTCACTAGCCCCCGGGGAGGCTGCCCTCACCAACCACGTGACACCTTCACCTTCTGGCAGTTTATCTTCTGGTGGGGGGGGGGAAGATGAGATAAACGAAAGGTGGGCATGCTCACCCCCCTCCCCCAGCAAGGTCCCAGGGAAGAACAACATGGGAAAAGGTCAGAGGGAGGAGGCAGCTCAGTGGGCAAGGGGTGTTGGGGGGCCCCGCGTGGCAGCAGCCCCAGCAGGCCAGAAGGCCTGAGGCAGAGCAGCTGTGTTACTCAGGGACCCCCTTAGCCACGTTCCGCGGCCTTGTGGCTTCAGCTGGGCGAGCAGGTGAGAGAAGAGGCTCAGAGGTTGGGAGGCAGCGTCCTGGGGCTTGCTTTGGATCCACTGCCACCGTGATGTGGAAATGACAGGGCTGCATCCATTGATGGGTACAGTGAATCTGTCCTGACCTTAAAAAAATAAATCAGAGGCTGGAGCAATAGCACACGGGGTAGCCTTGCTTTGCACACGGCCTGACCCAGGTTTGATCCCCAGCATCCTGTATGGTCCCCCTGAGCACCGCCAGGAGTAACCCCAAAGCATCGCTAGGGGTGGTCCCGTAACAACAAAAATTTGTTTTAATTTAAAAAACTTTTTTTTTAGTTAGGGCCATACCCAGCAGTGCTCAGGACCACCAGAAGCGCCCCCGCCCCCGGCATTGGTCAGGGGGAGCACTGCAGAGTCAGGAACTGAACCCAGTGACTCCATGTGCTGGGCCTGTACTCCCCGCACCCTTGTTACACGTCATCATTATTTTGAGTTCCACTGTGTGGTGCTGGGGGCTTGAACCCCGGTTTTAAGCCTGCCAGGCACGTGCTTTATCATCATGCCCCAGGCACTGCATTGGGGCTCTATGGCTCTGTCCATGGGGAAGGCCTGTTGGAAAGAAAAATGAGTGCAGGGGAGGGGGGTGGGTGGCAAGGGACGCCTGGCCACGATGTCACAGGATGTTGAGCTGGGAGAAGCCGCTGCCTTGGGACACGAGAAACTGCCCGGGAATGGAGGGAGAGGCCACATGCCATAGAGACAGGCATGTGGCATCCACAGGATCCTGACCAGAGAGGGGGCCAGGCAGGGGCCCATGGACGGCAGGTTGGCCATGGGGAGCTGAAGCCAGGAGCGGGGGTGGGGGTGGGGGAAAGGCCGGCTCCAGCCTCAGCCAGCCCCGACCTGGGCGCAAGAGCAGCAAGTGAGGCAGGAGGGGCAGGCACAGTGTCCAGCGAAGAACGAGGTCTGGCCTTACCAAAAGCCATGGGGTGGAGGGAGGGGAAGCATCCTGCATGGACACCTGACCCGGAAGCAGGTGACCTCAGTGAGACCCGTCGTGGCAAAGGGCAGGGCAACAAAGCCCCACGTGGAATGAGCTAGAAGAGAAGTGGAGGGCGGGAGTGGGGACAGCGAGACGGTCGCTCCACGCCCCAGGAATCTGCTCCACCCGCTTTAGGTTTTGCAAGAAGAGAAAGCGCTCCCGGGACCTCTGGCTACGGCCCCTCTGACCAGCGCCGGTCCCCCCCGCCTCCCCCTAGACACTGGGACGACAGAGACGCTCCGGACGGTGTTCATGACGCAGACACACGCGTGTCCCACCCGGGAGAGAAAAGACGTGGCACTGGAAACGGCTGAAGAGCGTCAGGTTCTCTCCGGCTTCCGGAGCAGTCTGGCCATCGGCAGCTCGCAGGTGTGGCTGCCAACCTTCCCCCCTCGACCCTCCCCCTCCCCCAGACTCCAGGAGCACAGACGTGGAGGTGAGGGTACCAGGAGGGAGACCAAGAACTGCAGGAGCACGGGATTCCTGTCCAGAGACGACTGGACTTGCCTGGAACAGGGCCTGCGGGCAGCCACCGCCGCGGGGCGGGCCGTGAGGAGGAAGAAGCTCATTCCAGGCAGGTCAGCCTCTGGGCCGGGCTCCGAAGGAACAGTTCTCCGCTGCCGGCAGCCTGGCCCACCCACGGCCCTGAGCCACGTGGGTCAAATTCTTCCCACTCGAATCTAACCCAGATCCTGACCCGAGCCCTCTCCGTGCTTCCGGAAAGACCAGCCCCGTGTTCACCCCTCTGCTGCATCCATGGCGAGAGTTTATCTGGGGCCGGAGGAACGAGACAAGGGTGAGGTGTCGGGCTCGCATGCGGCCAGCTCTGGTCGGATCCCCGACATCAGAGAAGTGATCCCTCATGCCGGAGCGACAGGACAGCGCGGGGCGGGGGGGGGGGGGAAGGCACATTTGTCGTTCACTTGGCAGACCTGGGTTCGATCCCTGGCACCCCAAACGGTTCCCCGAGCACTGCCAGGAGTAATTCCTGAGCACAGAGCCAGGAGGAAACCCCCTGAGCATTGCTGAGTGTGGCTCCCCAAACATCACAATAAGGAGTGATCCCTAAACGCGGGGCCAGGAGCAAACCCTGAGCACCACAGGCCTCCCCACCCACACCCCACAAAAGAGAACTGAGACTGATGGTAGGATGTGGGGTAAAGGGAAATATGATTCTCGGGAGTCCGCAGTGTAATCTGCATTTACACATCTCACCCGCATCTCTGTGGGGTGGAGGCTCCTACCAGGCTCCTACCAGGGGCTCCGAGGTCAGAGGACCTGGCCCAGGTCACATGGCACAAGGCTGCAGCAGCACCGGGAATCGACCCCTAGCTGGCCTGAGTCCCCTCCCGCAGCTCACGCTGCCCTTGGGGTGGACGCCTATACGCGCCCCTCAGCCTCGTGTCCAGGTCCACTCTCGGGCTTGCTGGCTTATAGCTCCTGAGAGTTTCAGGGCCTGAGCACTGCCGCCCGGCCTGAAGGTGGTCAAGCTACAGGAGAACCCTGAATCCAGTTTCACCCCCACACTGGCCAGCACTGACCACTGACCTCGGTGGGCCTTGTTTAACCTACTGCCGGGGCTCGGGGTCAGGCGACTGGAACCAGATAAGCAGCTTCATGAGTGCACAGGCCACCTCTGACCAGGCTGGCGGGGAGGGACGTGCACCCCAGAAATGCCCGAGAGCCGAGGTCCTCCTCCCCCCCGCACCCGCTCCCCGGGAGCAGAGGCTGCTGGGGGTGCGGAGGGGAGGGAACAGGAAGTCATTTGCTGGTGGTTGACCAAGTCCCCTGTCACTTGGCAGAGTCACAGAACTGTCACGACAGTTACAGCGGTTCCTGGGGGTCAGCCTCAAGGCACCTGTGGTGTCATCACGGGGTGTGCAGCAGTGGAAAATATAATGGGGGGGGTTCCCCTCTGGGCACAGAGCACTACAGGAGCTAATTATAGCCTCCACCTCCTGCCCCTACTAGGGTGATCTGCACTGGGGCCATGGGGCCACCATTTATTTTTGTTTGATTTTGGGCCACACCTGGCTGTGCTCAGGGATGATTCCTGACTCTGGCTCAGAGATCCCTCCTGGCGGTGCTCAGGTGACCAGAGGAGGTGCGGGACCGAACCCGGGTAGGCTGTGTTCAAGGCAAACGCCCTCCCAACTGTGCTATTGCTCTGGCCTTCTCCTTGTGTCAATTTCTACCTCTTATGACTACCCCACCCCCAGCCCCACCCACCTGTATGTGGAGGGGAGCCCTAGGGACCAGGCAGGGGCCCTCTTATGCCCACCCCCCCATCACTTCTCTGGGTTCTGGAGCTCTGATGTCTGTGCTGGGGGTCTTTCCCCTGAGCAGCGGGGAACAGCAGGCAGGTGGGGATGGATCTGCACCCCTCGCCTTGCTCACAGACACTCAGCTCCTGGGTGGCCCGTGGAGTGTGTTCACGGTGGTACCGAGGGGGTGAGCTACTACGTGGAGGGAGCCCCAGTCCTGAGCGGCGAACCCAGCCCGTGCCCCCCCAGACCCACTGCATCCTCCCTTGTGCCTCCCCGCTCGCTCCTGCACACCTTTCTGGAGCGCCCCTCTGCCACCTGATGTCTGGGTTGGCACAAGCAGACGGATTCCAGAGCGCAGCGGGTATGGCTGTGTGCCCTGCACGGCAGAGACGGTGCAAACCTGGCAGCCTGGAGCCAGGCTTCCCGGGGGAACCGGGCTGCAGGGAGCCCAGGGCGACCCACTCAAGCTGCTCCTCACATCCCAAGGTCCCCTTCTCCTCAGGGGCAGCCTCGAAGGACCAGAGAGTCCCCTCCCCCACTCCCCAGGAAGATCCACTGGGAACGCCTCTGTTCTTGGCGCCTCTGCCCAAGACGAGCGTGTCATCCCGAGTAGAATCCCCGGACCAGCCAGGCACCCCGAACCTTTATCAGGTGGCGCCCCGCCTTTGAAAGAGGGCAGCTTTGAAAGAGGGTCCTCCCCGAGCCGGGGGCCACCGAGGCGAAGGCTGCCGGCTGGGCTCGCCCGGCGGGCTGCGGAACCTGGCAGAGCCAGGAAGCCATATGTTGTGTTCTGAGACTCAAGCATAAACTTAGGCTGGGTGTTTGGATCTGGGTTTTTTAATGATTCCTTGTTTGGAGAGAGAGGAAAGAGGGAGGGGGAGCCCTAGGTGTGCGCGGAGGAGAGGGAGAAGGAGAGGGAACAGGAGAGGGAGAGGGAGAAGAGGAGAGGAGGGGAGGGGAGGGGAGAGTAGGAAAGGGGAGGAAAGAGGAAGAGGATGGGAGAGAAATGTGGGGGGAGGGGAGAGGAAGCAGAGCTGGTCCATGGTCCGGCTTCCTGGGGACAAGGACAGACAGACACAGGGAGTGCTGAGAGGGGAGGGGCTGGCTGTGACTACGGACTCTTCGGGTCAGTTTCTCCACAATTTCTGCGCGATGGTTTTCCGAGCCATGCATGGGCTAAATGACTCTCCAGAACCATTTGGATCCGAAGAACACCACTCTCGGAGCCCACGAGGCAGGCAGATGGACCTCGGGCAGGTGGAGAGACGCACTCACATCTGTCCCTTCGGGGCCCGGGGCCAGACCCCACGATTTCTCCTAGTACAGCGCAGGGAACTGACACGGAGACTCTCCCTCCACTGCTGTTGTCAAGAGAGAGTGCCAAGGGCCAGAGAGACGGTGCGCAGGGAGAGGGCAGGCGGGGAGGTTCAGACGACCCAGCCACTGTGTGCCCCCAAGCACCAACACCTCAGCCAGGCACCCTGGACCTGCCTGGGGTGGCCTGTGTGGGGGAAAGAGCCAGAGCTGAGCAGAAGCTGCGTCAACCCGACACGCCTGCCACAACACACAAAGCAGCATCTGCCTGCTTCATTCCCGTTCAACCCGGGGAGTCGGGAGAGCCCTGGGTGGGTGGGGGAGGAGGGGGGACTGAGCGTGACTCCCCCTTCCACTGCCAGTCAATCACCCCCCAGAGGGGACTTTCCCGGGTGCTATTTACATGCCAAGACTTAGTCTTTCGTGTCTTCTAAACGGCCTGGGGATGTGCCAGTCCCCTCTCCGAATGGGGGTCGGGCAGACCGGTGCAGGGCCGGGGCTGGAGGCGGGTGAACTGAGCTCCCCGCACTGCCGGTATCCCCAGATGACCAACCGGGGTCACGGGAACTGGTAACCAGGATCCAGAGCCAGGGCTGTGCTCCACCCAACGCGTCCTCCTGGCATCACATTCTCTGCCCAAATTCCCAAATGCCTCTCAACTGCGGCCGAGCTAGAAGTCCCCGGGGGGCCGAGGAGGGTCCTGAGGCTTTCCTGAGAGTTCCATAAATACGTTTAGCTGGGATTGTGGAGAAGATCAGAACCCCAGGGCCAACAGGGAGCCAGTGAGGGGGAGAATTGGTGAAGCCCACTCCCAGGCGAGGCCGTGTCCCCGGTCTGGCCAGCCCAGCGGACACAGGAGATCCACCAGAGATGTCGGGGCAGTGGCGGAAACCCAATGTGCCCGAGCTGGGAAGGAGGGGGTGTCACTGCGAGAGGCACCACAGCAGCACTGTGCAAAGCCCGTCCCCAAGCCCTCGGACACCATCACAGCGCCCTTCTGAGTCACTCAAGTCCACAGTCAGGTCTCATGCTCTCTGCCTGGCCACTGCTCTTGGTGCTGAGGAGGTCTCAGTTCTTCTGTCCCACAAATCTGCCCCATCAGAACCCCGGGGTCCAGCTGTCCTGGAGATGCTGGACTGGGCGGGGCAGGCGTCCAAGGACGCAGGTCCAGTTCCTGTCGGGCGGGGAGCTGAGCAGTGACCAGGACAGAGAGCAGGGGCTCCGAGCCACTGGACACATGGCTTCTGTCTCCGCTCCTCCTCTGGGTGACGACAGGGCGTTATCATGCTTTCTGCCCTGAGAAATAACCCAGGCCCAGACGGGGGCTTTGCCTGCGTCCCCGGCCACGCGGGGCCAGGTTGAAAGCCAACACTCGCACAGCTGACGCTATGATCCAGAGTGTGCATCCAGAAAGGCTCATCCTCAAGCTGAAACTGGGCCTGGCAGGACCTCGCGGAAGCCCCCTGGCGAAGAAGAGTCCCACAGGCCGAGAGCGCCGGAGTGGACATCCTCTGTCGGAGGATGAAGGCATGGAAGCCACTGGGAGGGTCTCCCCAAAGCCCGTCCCTTTGCAGAACGAGCACGGGGTCCCCCAAGGATGAGGGGCCTCGAGCAGGGTCAGTGGGGGAGCCTGGGTTTGGGCCGCCCAAGCGGTTCTTCCCTGGACGGTGCCCGTGAGGGAGATGACCTGTGTCATTCTGAGGGACACAGGACTTCCTTCCGCTCCTACCCCAAAGTCTTGGGGTGTTTTCCTCCAACAAGTGGGTACCGGACCCAGGCAACTGCTGGGCAGCCTGACAGCAAATGGCCAGTGCTGCCGGGAGAAGACAGTGTCCCCCAGTGGGTAGCCCTGTCCCAAGGATGCTGAGACCATGGGGGCAGCGGGGGCGGGGGGGGAAACAGTAGTAATCTTGGACACAATCGGGAGGGGGGGCACTGGAATGACCCAGAGGGTCAGTGGGAGATAGCTTCTATTTGTTCTCTTGTTTGGGGTTTTTTTTTGCACTTTTTTTTTTTCTGCTTTTGGGGTCATACCCAGCAATGCTCAGGGGTGACTCCTGGCTCTGCACTCAGGAATCACTCCTGTCAGTGCTCGGGGGACCCTATGGGATGCCAGGGATTGAATCCAGGCCGGCCACGTGAAAGGCAAACACCCTCCTCACTGTGCTATCGCTCTGGCCCCTATTTGTTCTCTTAAAGAAGGGAGATTTCCAGGGAGACTCAAGAGATTTTGAAAGATACAGGGCGGCAGACCCCTGGAGTCTGGGAATCTCTGATGTTCTAGAAGGTTCCAAGGGAGGAGGACATGGGCAGAGAAGGCGCAGTCTAGTTACCCCTCCCTCAGGGCGGTGGCCTGGGAGGACAGGGAACAGAAAGTCTTATCTGTCTGGTGACTTACTGGGTGAAAAGGTGGGACCTCAGCACAACCCCGAGAATTTGCATACTTGTGGGTCAAAGGGCTTGAGAGACAGGAGCTGGTGGGGTAGAAGGGATCACACGATGTTGTCAGTGTTTCCTTTTCTCCACCTGACAATCGGCGTCTAAAATCCCCACTGCCAGCGATCACGGTTAGTTTGTGATCAGAAAGAGTAAAAAGACAATCAGGCTTTACCGGCCCAAAGACAGCGAGCCCAGGCCAGAACCAAGAGCCAGCTGCCCCCGCACCCCCAGGTCCGCACCACTCACCCTACCTTGGGCTGACACAATGTAGGGGGGTCTCGGGGGCAGAGTCCCGAGTGAGGAATATGCTCTCTTGGCCCTGCTGGAAACGGGGAGATTATTCAGAGGGAGGCAAACAGACCCCTTCTGTGTGGCGTAGGGAACAGGGTCACCCCCACGCTGGTGGCACGGTCTCCAGCTCTGCCCCCTGTCCGCACCAAGGTACCCACGGAGGTCTGGCGGCCCCTGCGTGAGGGCTCGGTACCTCCCAGCCCACGATTTCCACGGCGCCCACGCACACAGCCGGAAGCCGGCCTGACAAGTTCTACTGGCTGCAACACCCCCCTCCCGCCAGCCGGCCCTCGGGGCCCAGGGCAGAGCAGAGCCCCCGTAGCCAGGGGACCGAGGAAAATGCCAAGTGTACACCCCAGCCTACGACCCGGGTCTCCAGGCCTTCCTGGAAGGCATGTCCCCCTCGGGCCAGATGCACAAACAAGGCCCTTTGAGAGCGGGGCGAGGGAAGACGCCAAGGCACACACAGAGGCGCCGTGATCGCTCACCCCTTGTGCAGCTCCCCCCAACTCCCGAAGTGCCGAGCCTGCAATCTGAGGATGGTGTTGGCAACTCGAGCTCTGGGAGTTCAGGAGGGAATGCCTGCTTTGTTTGCTTGCTTGCGTGTGTGTGTGTGTGTGTGTGTGTGTGTGTGTGTGTGTGCGTGTGTGTGTGTGGGGGTGGGGGTGCTTGTGTGGGGAGGCGGTCACCCCCGGCAGTGCTCAGGAGCCCCCACAGGGCCAGGAATTGAGCCCAGGCAATGCATGCAAACGTGCTCCAGCCTGTTAAGTGCCCTGAGGGAGCGTGGTTTTTTTTCCTCTTTTTAGGGCCACACCCAGCGATGCTCAGGGGTTCCTCCTGGCTCTGGACTCAGGAATTAGTCCTGTCCGTGCTCAGGGGACCCTATGGGATGCCAGGGATTGAACCCGGGTGGGCTGCTGCAAAGCAAACGCCCTCCCCGCTGTACTATCGCTCCAGCCTCGGGGAAGCAGTTTTCAAAACTCTTTTTATTTTATTTTTTGGTGTTGGGGCCGCACCTGATACTACTGCCCAAGGCTTTGTGTGCAGGGATCACTTCTGGTAGCGCTTGAGGGGCCACACTGGTGCTGGGGATTGAACCCAGGTCTGCCTTTACTAGGCGAGTGCCCTACCCACTGTACTCTCTTTTCGGCCCCTGGTTCGTCTTTCTTGTTGAAGAACCTTTGGGCTCCTGACCACTCGCCATCAGGACATGAGGTGCAGTCCCAGCAGGAGGCACCTGTGTCCCGGGGGAACTTGTGCAGACCCAGGATCCAGCTAGGGCTATGGGCAGGTGGCTCTGTGGTAGGTGCTCGGCCCCGGGCATGGGGCCCCAGGTGCGATCCCTGGCAACACAACGAAAGACTGAAAGGCTCTCAGCCCTCTGCTTTCGGTAAAAGAACAAGTGAGAAGCTCTCAAATTCCCCCACGAGGCTGTTTCCCCCCAACCCCCGCCCGGGCCCCTGCCCCCAAGGCCTCTCCACCTCCCCAGTCATGAGTGGGTGCCCCAAGAGTCGGAGAGATCACCTCAGGGATGCCCAAGGGCCGCGTGCACACACCAGGATGCATGTCTTGGGAACCGAGCTCGGTGGAAAGAGCAAGGCAACTGCCTCACTTGTGCAGTTTCTCTGAGAAAGTGCCCAGTATGAGGCCAGCGCGGTCACTGGCCCCCGGGGCGCAGGCGGCAGGTTGGAGACTGTCTCCACAATGGGAGGACGTCAGGTCCAGCCGTGGTCGCAGAGCCACTTCCCCCTGGGACCACCTCAAGGACCTGGCTGGCGCCTGGGCGGTCAGCCTGGGTCCCGGGGAGTCTCTGTGCATGGACTGGCCGGATGTGACCGGATTCTCACCCGTCGGCACCTGCTCCCTCCCCCACCATCACCACAGGAGCCTGGCGCCCTCCTGCACGCCCGCTGACCACAGTCTGCCTCTCCTCGACCCCCACTTTACACGTTCGCCTGGACCCTCCACGGCCTCCTCTGAAAGTGCAGCCCCCGAAGAAGCCATGAACCAAGTTCTCTCCTTTCCAAAACCACAATCTGAATCACTGTTTGCAGAGGCCTGGAAGCAGCCTCAGCCTCCCCCGGACCCTCACTGGCCTTAGAGCCTGGTGTCCCCCCATGCTCTGCTGCCCTGGACTCGGCATCCCATAGGTGCATTTCCTGTGGCCTTTCACGGGGCAAAGGAACCGAGCTGAAGAGGAACAGGTACCCTTCGAGGCTGGAAATGGTGACCTCCTGTCCGCCTGTCTTTTCAGGGGTGGGGGTCCCTGGGACATGGGACTCAAAAGGTTCTGTCCCTCCATAGCCAATGAGTCGGGGTCCTGACAGGCGTCAGTCACCTGTGGCCAAGGACTCAGCCTGTCCAGCTCCACACCCCCTACTCTGGGTTCCCAGGGTCCACGCATGGCATGGAGGGCCCTTGAGGGCACTCAGTCTCCCCGGGACCCGGAGAACCACAGGAATCTTAGGGGAGCCATTCCTGAAGCCACGAAAGCCAGAAGCCCAAAGACCCCTGAGGACCATGGACCACATGCATCCCAGCACCCAGGGGCCCTCCTGGGGTCCCAGCCAGCCCCTCTCCCTACCTCAGCAAATGCACTTTCCCACTGACCTATAGAACTGCAGCCAGTTCCCACGTCCTGCGTGGCTGGATGGCGGCTCTCTCACAATGAGGGCCTCAGAAGCACAATAAAACACAACTTTGCAGGGCCAGAGTGATAGTACAGCCGTGAGGGCTCAATTCCCAGCATCCCCGATGGTCCCTTCATGCACATCTAGGAGTCACTTCTGGGTGCAGAGCCAGGAGGAACCCTTGAGCATCACTGGGTATGACCCAAAAAGCCAAACAAACACACACACATACACAAAAAACCCTCAAGCCTTTACATGTATGCCCAAGCCTCGGTGCCTCAGCCAGCCTCCAGCGAGTCTCAGGGTCCAAACGTTTCTCCTGGGGGTGGGGAGGGCAGAGCAGACTGGAAGGTCCTGAGCAAGGCGGGGGACAGGGCAGAGGACAAGAACACCCAAGCCTGGAGGTGAATAGTGCCAGGAGTCGGGTCCCTCACAGCCAGTGGGAACAAGCCTTTCTAGTGGGCCCCAACTCCACACGTGCTTCTTAAGTCAACAAACAGTCCAAGTGCCCACCAGATATTTTTTCTCCCATCCTCCAATGGGTAAGTGTTGGCAGACTGGTACTTGTTCAGAAAATAAAAAGAATTTTCAAAGGACAATGGCCCTTCACCTTCGTTGGGAACATTGGAAATAATGGTGATGGGAAGATACACTGGGGTGGGATACTGGTGTTGGAATACTGAACGTAATAAATCAGGAACAACTTTATAAAAAATTACATTAAAATTAGGAAAACAATGACCCTTCACTGAGGCAGGCTTTAGGGGTGACAAACTCCCAGGCGCATACAACTAACCACCCCCTACCCCCCAAATTAACTCCTAATTAATATCCCGCAGTGGCCAGAGGCCTTCCCCGGGACACACTATATACGTACAAGATGCTACATGTTAGAATGAAGCAGGATACAGTGCTCAGAAAAATCACACGAGAGAAACTGAGAAATGCATTTCTGCATTTGCTGAAAATGAGTCACACCAAACAGGGGTCCCTCAAGGCCTCTGTGTGTGCACGTCACTTCCTCCCTTAACGGGACTCACTAGCTCCAAGAGGAGTCAGGGGACTGTTCAACCCCCGCCCCCAACTTCAAAGTGATGTTCTAATGACATCACATCTTCCCCCACCCCCAAACTCTAAAACATGTATTTTCGGTGGTGCCAGGGATGGAATGCAGAGCCCCAGGCGTGCCAGGCGAGGGCTCCAGGGCAAGGGCTAGAACTGCTTGCAAGTGGGGCTCCCAGAAGTCCCCACGCAGACCCTACATGACGAAGGCAAGAGGTTTTCATGTCTTCCAGGGACTGAGCCTGATCAGACGTGCCCACAGTTGGCCTCCCCAGAAGTACTGCACAATTCTCCGCTTTCCTCGCTCTGTCCTTGCTGCTCGGGATAAAAGCTTTCTTCGCACACAGCCGTGCTGGACTTGGATTTACACCAACACCAATGATTTAGTTATCCAAGGAATGAATGTCACTCTTCCCCATGGGTCCTAGCTGGCAATGCCCAGCCCACCCTCCACTCCCCACACAGCAAGCTTGCCCACTTATCTGGGCATCCATTACAGCATCTACTAGCCACCCGTCAGGACCCAGGGGGACAGGAAGTGAGGAACACTCCGCAGAGACTATCTCTACCGGGAGTGAGATGCAAGCCGGGAAAAACGACTATATGGTGGTGGTACAGGCTTAAGGAGACCTACGCAGGCCCCAGGCCCTCAGCGGAAGGAGGAGGTCCACGGTGAGCAAGGGCCGTCAAGAGGGATAAGGCAAGTTCAAGGGCAGAAGAGTCCTGATCTCAGCCTCCCTCCTCTCTACCTTAAGCTCCTAGGGAGAAACAGGGCAACCTGTGGGTGCTGTAGAGTGTCTGACTGTGTCACCCTGTGCTTTATGGGGAAAGGCTGCTCCTGTCCCCAGGCCCACCGGAGGCAAGTTAGAGAAAGAACAAGCTCCTTCTACCCACCCGCAGAGGCCGGAAACTGTGAGGACTAACCGAAGAGCACTGAAGGTCAAGAGAGCAGTTGAATCTAAAAGGCTCAGGCCCCTCTGCGTGGCCGGCCGGTGAATGCCACTCTCAGGAGGAAGACTGACACAGGTGGTGAGGTCATTTCCGCGACCTTTGCCTGACCGG
Source organism: Sorex araneus (assembly GCF_027595985.1). Classification (NCBI taxonomy): domain Eukaryota; kingdom Metazoa; phylum Chordata; class Mammalia; order Eulipotyphla; family Soricidae; genus Sorex; species Sorex araneus. The sequence goes on along the minus strand of NC_073304.1, from coordinate 173,255,125 downwards.
AACACAACACACGGCGCCGTCTGCGTCCCCACTCTAAGCATCTCGGGAAACCCTTCAGGCCAAAGGGCACCATCAGAGACCAGTAGACCATTTTCCCGCCATCCCTTTGCTTCTGCGGGATCCCGCAGTCATTTGATCATGTCCCAAGACCCTCTGAGAAGCCGAGGAAGTTAAACCGGGTCTGGCAGAGTCATAGGACCGTGCAAATGACCACAGGTTCTCGGCGAGATGGATCCACAGGGGCGGGCGCCAGTGTCCTTTCTCAGATGATTCATTCTGGTTGCAGGTGGAGTGCAGACATTCTGGGACAGTCCCTCCTGCCTCACGGCCTGGCCGTCTCACCTCTGTCTGGCAGCAACGGCAATGCCAGCCCTCAACACCCCCCCCCCCCACCATTACCGTCAACTTCGAAGGTCAAAGAGGAAAGCAAATATACACCCTCAAATTTAAGTGGGACGTATAAAATGAAAAAGCAGGCGACATTTTGTGTTTATCCACTCAACTATAACAAAAAGCAATCCAAGACACCAAGAGAGAGAGAGGAAAAAGAAACCAACCACTGAGGTCTGTATTTCCGGTCAAGACCCAAACTGAGGCAGAAGGAGCTTTGGGTTCAGCTGGTTTCCAACGTGCAGGAGGGCCAGGAAGATGGCTCAATAGGCTGAGCACACGCTTTGCCTGAGGGGGCCTAGGGTTCAATTCCCAGCACCGTGGGTCTGACATAAAAAAAAAAAAACCAAACGGTAAAGTAAAATAAAACCTGGAGAAATGGGATCTCAAAGCAAATCTTGTAACTTCCTGGCCAGGTGACCGCTCCTTCACCCACGCCCCCACGGCAGTGTTTGGGGACCTGAGAGGACCCGGAGCTCCCCAGGACCACGGTGTCTCATCCATCTGACTATCTGCAGGTCATCTGGCCTGGTCTGAGTTTGAGCTCTGCTTCTGGTCAAGAGCCAAGAAAGGTCTCCATTTGGCTCTGGTCCAGCTTCATAAACATTCAAACAACTGAGCACTGCCCTAGTTTCTTTCGTTCTGCACGACATATGGGATGATACCCTCAGAGCAATCGAAGAGTAATAGGAACATTATGGAAAATGTCGACTATAGTTAAGAACTGCAGTGGGCAGCCCCCTGGTTCATTTCCCCCCACCCCACCACATCTGACCATCTGAGCACTTCTGGGGCTGACCCCTGAGCACAGAGCCAGGAATAGTTCCTGAGTACCACCAGGTGTAATCCGAGCTCTCTCCCAAAATGGATGGCTGAAATCCTTTGGAGGGTAGGATGAGAATTACATTATCTAATTTTATGTCATTTTCCCCAGAAGACTCAATACAGACTCCTCACTAACACTGTCTATATAACTTCACATGGGAACTTTAAAAACCTGGGATCATACATAAAATTGTGATGATACCTCAGAACACATACTGTTGGCTGAATAAACAACATTTTAGTTTGGTTTATTCTTGGGGGAAAGGAAGGGCAGAAGTGGCAGCTGGGACTTCTTGGGCCTCCAGTTCTATTCCTGAGCACGTCCCCACACCCAGGCCCACACTCCGCATCCTGAAGCCACACGTGCAGGTGACGCCTGGATACAGACATCCATATACACCCTCCTCTTTACTGGCCTGTGTGCACCCCAGCCAGTCCCCTGGGTTTTCTACGCGAAACTGTTGATGGAGGGCATAGTCGATCTACAACACACAGGCCTCTCCTCGTGTTAGAATTTTGGATGATGGCTCCTATTTCCAGGCGGGTCACAGAGGAGGGGACCCAGGGAGGGAAGGGAAGGGCAGGGCCCAGTGGAAAACAACTACCGGAGCCACAGCCACGTCCTGTGGATGGTTCGTGAGGTCTCCTGCCCCCTCCCACATCTCCAACCTCACACACCTCCCATACCTCACACGTCTCCATGTCTCACGTAACTCCCACACCCCCCACACCTTATACCCCCCACACACCTCCCTCACTTTACATCTCACACACTTGAGATACCTCACAAACCCCACGCTTCACACACACTTCCCACATTGACACACCTCACACTCCACACACATACCACACCTCCCACACTTTACATATCTCACACACTTCATACACATCACACACCTCCCACTTCACACATACTTCCCACACCTCACACACTTCACACTCCGTACACACTTTCCACACCTCACACTTCACACATACTTCCCATACCTCACACATCTCATACTCCACACACTTCCCACACCTCACACACTTTATACACCACGCTTCACATACCTCATACACTTCATACCTCACGTGCATACCATACCATACTTCACACTCAACACACTTCCCACACCTCCCACACTTCACATCTTACACACCTCCCACACTGCCTCATACACTTCACACTCCACACACACTTCCCACACCTCTCACGCTTTACATACTTCACACACTTCATACCCCTCCCACACTTCACCCTCCACACATACTTCCCACACCTCACACTTTACATGTGTCATCTACTTCATATACCTCCCATAACTCACACTCCACACACTTCTCACACCTCCCACAGCCCCACATCTCACACACTTAACATGTTCTACAGACCTCAAACATTTGTATGCCTCACCCACCTCATACCCTGACACACTTCCCCTATCTCCCGCACCTCCCACACTTCACATATCTCACACTTGACACCCCACACGCATCTTCCACATCTCACCTCACACACCCCCCATAGCCCCCACACCTCACATACTCCACACTTCAATGCCTCCCACATCTCCCACCTTGCCAGACCCTCACCCACTTCACACACCCCTCACACCTCCTACATTCCCACACCTCACACACCTCCAACCTCCCACATGGGTGAACCTAACAGCAGTGGGTGGGAGCTCAGGATGACTGGTATTGGGGTGCTGGGCCAGCCGCCAGCTGTGGGCAGCTGCACACACCACACACAGCTCCCAGCGTTGGGCCTCCTTACTAGCTCATGTGTCCCCCCGACCATACTCACCCGCTCCCCAGCCTTTGCTGTGTCACCCCAGCTCCCTGAGGCATGAGCCCTTCCTTCCCTCGGCCAGAGCTGCCAAGGCAGCTACTCAGAAACTCCAGTGTAAGAGCGTCAACGGGGGGCATGGAATGTTCTGGACAGCGGGGAGCCTCGGTGGTAGAACTCAACAGCCCATGTGAATTGCAGCACAAAGTTCCTGAGGAGGGCCGGCTGTGCCCGGGCCCGCCGCCCTGGCCCGCAGGTGTGGCGGGAGAGGACGCGGGTGCCGTGGGAGCCGAGCTGTCATTTCAGATTCCGTCCTGGTCGCGGAGCCCCGGGGCCGGCCGGGCTGGCTTGGCAGCAGGCAGACCTGTTCCGTGGCAGGCCCCGCCACCTTCCTGCCACACACGCAGCCGGGGCCCAGCTCTGGTGTGTGAGGATCTGGGCTGTCACCTGCCAGGTGGGGGTGGGTGGGGGGAGGGCACTCTGCCCGGAAGCCACTGGGAGCAGAGCGGCAGGCCCAGAAACGCTTTCCCTCCGCACTGAACCCGTGTTCTCAGCGACGGCCATCTCCTGTTGGCTCCGTCTCTGAGGTGCAACGCCTTATGCCCCGTGATCATCTCACACCGCACCGCGCCCGCCCTACGCCTCAGCCATCACGACAGAAGCAGAAGTGGACGGTTGGTCCGAATGGTCAAATGAGAGCCAACACGAGGTGGGGCTGGTGGAGGCCGGGACGTGCCCTGGGCTCCTCTGCCACCCTCGGACACTAGCCAGAGGGCGTAAGACTTTGGTCTAAATTCCCTCTGAGTCTCTGGGTTCCGGGCCCTTCTGTACTGGGGGACTGACCCTTTACCTTTTCTTACAGAGGAGTTTGTACACAGGGAGATGACAAACCAGGCACCCTAGGGCCCTGCACCGATCCCCAGAACTGCCAGCAAGAAAAGAAAAGAACAAAAGGTGTTGGCAGGGTCAGGGGCTTGGAAAGTGTTACTGGAATATTCCTGGGACAACAACAGGCTGTGATTCCTGGCCGGTGATTGGGAAAAGCGCCCGATCGTTTGAGTGCAAACATTTTAAGTGCTCCCGGGTGCCATTTGGCACTCGGACAACCACCTCCACCATCCCCCCAAACGCTCATCTTCAAAGTCGGGGGGCTAATTCCATGACGGGGTGCTGACATTCTCCCCCTAAAGAGCTGGACTCTCTTCCTCTGCAATCAACAACTCTCCCTCCAGCTGACCCAGCAAGAGCCGCCTAGGCCCCCGTGGCCCCGTCTTTGGGTGAAAAACAATACCATAAACCACCCTGTTATTTGAACAGCCAGAGCAGGGCTGGCAGGAGGAAGCCCCGCCCACGCAGTGGAGAACTGACAGCCCCTGTTGCAACTGATGTGAAAACAAGATAAGCAGAAACATCTGTCAACAGCCCTGGCCTCTGTGGATTCTACAGCGACGGGAAGCCAGGCCAGTCACCTGCACGGCTGCCCGGACTCAAAAGGGAGCGCAACCCAGATGACGGGATCCAGGCACTGCGCCTGAGCTGGCCGTTAGCTGCAGCACGTGTAGCTCCGTGGTGGAGCACGTGCCTTGCATGTAGAGGGTTCAGGGTTCAACCCCTAGTGCCACCAAAAATAGAATAAAAGAGGGTTGGGGGGGAGGGGTCACACCCGGCAATGCTCAGGGGTGACTTCTAGTTCTGCACTCAGGAATTACTCCTGGCAGTCCTCAAGGGGTAAAATCAGGGACATGGGATGCCAGGGATCGAACCCAGATTGGCCGTGTGCAAGGCAAAACGCCCTCCCCACTGTACTATCTATCACTCCAGCCCCTAAAGAGGTACTGAGTAGTGGAACTGCAAAAAGCATGAAGGTCCTGCCTCAGAGCGGAGGAATCTAAAGCCTCTGGAAGCCAGGCTAGGAACCGCGAGCTCAGTGTGTTTCTGTTCTGATCTCGCCCCATCCCCCAGCTGACACTCTGCGTAGCTCTGAATGACGCATTTGAACCCTCCCTTTGGCTTGACGGGGACCTGGGCATCCATGCACGAACAGAAGTGCTGCAAAGCGGTTCCATTCTGAGGGGTGGATTGGGGTGAATGAGGGTCCAAGCGATGCATCCCAGGCTCACAGCAGACCCTCAGGCATGGCTCAGGAGCTGCAGACACTTTAGGAACATCGGGACAGAAGAAACATTGTAAGGAACTGGAGAAAGCACTTAGCGCCTCAGAGTGACGGACAAGGTTGGCTCCACCGCCAAAGCATCCTCTCCGGGGGAGGAACAGAGCGACTGCCAGGGATCCAGGACAGAGCCGGGGAGGGGTGTTCACAGGCCCCAAGCAGGCAGTGCAAGAGCTTCCGGCTCCCTGGAGGCACCATCAGCTGAGTGATGGCGAGAGTGAGCGGAACAGAAGGGAGACGGGCAAGTGTTTGATGTTTAAGGCACCCACTGGCGAATCGAGCAAATGCTAAATTCCGGGCTCTATTCTGGGAGGTGGGACCTGCAAACCCACCCAACACACTTCCCACTGGCACTCAGGGCCCTGGCGGCCAAGCCTCCTGTGTGTCTTTGACTGTGGGGCTTTTCCTGCCTTGCTTGGCACACAGGTTTCTAGAACTCTCGGATTCAGCCGCCTTAAACTCTGGTTTTTGTGTCCTCTCCGCCCCCACCACCAGCTTGGCCTCTAGGGTATAATTACTCAATATTTTCTGTGGGAGGAAAGGAATGTCTGGTTGGAAATTATTTTCTAATTCGTATTTCTTGACTCATATCAATTGCCAAAGTACCTGGAGTCCAGGTCAACCGAAACAGAAGCATGTTAAATTGATCGCTGACCTATGAAGGTGCTTACTACCCGCCACCCTCCCTCTTCTTTAATTACCCCACAACGCCAGGGGTCAGGTGCGCACATTCATGCCAATTTGCAGATGAGGAAATCTGGGCTTAGGGAGGTGCAGTCTGGTCAGCGGAAAAGCCAGAAGAAGGAGCCAGACCTGAGAAGTCCTGAGGTCAGATAGACACTCTGGCTGTCCTTCTGCACCTTGTGTGACCCTATGGTCCTCCTCCATGATCAGAAGCCCAATTTTGGGTGGGGGGCGGCTCCGACTGGGCCCTCTGATTGCATGCAGGAGCCCCCAGACAGACCCAAAGTGGAAAGCCCATCACTTAGCATCTGGGTCATCTGGGTGACGGGGTATCTTCCTGTAAGGGGCGAACGGTGACTTCGACACAGATGAACTCAATGAAACACGCTCTTAGGGCCAGGGAGTGTGGCTAAGGACAGCTCATGCCTGGCATGTGTAAGTGCCCAGGGTTCCAGCTCTGGCACTGCCAACATCTAAAACAAACAAAATGCCCCATTTCTAAAAAAAAACAATAGCGGCCAGCCCGGGGCTTGATCCCCAGCATCACATATGGCCTCGCGAGCCCTGCCAGGAGCGATCCTTGAGCACAGAGCCAGGGGATGGCCTGAGCACTACTTCGTGTGACCCAAAAGAGCAATAATAATAAAAATATTTAAAAAATTGTCTTAAGGTTTTAAAGCTGAAGGGAGTCCAGCTGTGCCCCAGAGGGAGGAAAACCTGTCTTGGACCATTTTTTTCTCAGTGCTGACATCGCTCCTGGGTTCTGAACTGCAAGACAACTAGCTGCCTTGGATAACAAAGACCAGCTTCTTGTCCCCAACCAGGGAGAGAGGGAACGTGGACTTGGGTGCAGACACTGAAATCCTAAAAGCAGTGGTTTTACCCTACAAAAACCTACTAGCTTCGAACATACGCCCCAGGTGGAGGAGGGGAGAGCAGCCAGTCACTCTGGAAAAGCTCCGTCCCCTGCCGGATAAGGTGCAGAGAACCCATCTCAGCCAGAAGACACAGCCGTGGGGATTGGCCGTTCCACGGCCACACTCGGGGGGGACCCAGGCTCCGCTCTGGGAAGAGAGGCTGGCCTGTCTGGGGAACAAGGGAACTGCAACCTCTCACGCCAGCTCCCTTTTTGTTTGCTGGAAATAACCTTTGTCTAGGGAGAAAAACCCCAGATTAGGGAGGGATCCCCAAGGCTCTGCCATGCACTTAGCGTTCTAGGACCTGGAACCTGTTACTGAATGTCCAAACGTTTAGGTTTTCAGCGCATGGGGCTTTGCACTCTCAGAAGTCAGTGACCTGGACCCAGACAACACCGTCTCCTCTCATCTCCGAAGGCCCTAGGAGACAGAACATCAGGCCGAGTGACATCAGGCCTGCCCCGTCTAAGGGCACCACACTCTCGGCAAATGCTTGCCCGTAGCTATGACAACTCTGTGTGGCCCCAGCCTTATCATTAAGGCACACAACTGTATTTTTGTTGTTGTTTGTTTTGCTTTTTGGGTCACACCTGGTGATGCACAGGTTTGATCCTGGCTCTGCACTCAGGAATTACTCCTGGCAGTGCTTGGGGGACCATATAGGATGCTGCGGATCGAACCCAGGTTGGCTGCGTGCAAGGCATAACCTACCCGCTGTGCTATCACTCCAGTCCTTAGGCACACAACTGTACAATGAAAAGACAAAGATGAGTTTTGGAACCCGAGGGGGCTCGGTCCTCGGCAGCCCTGTTGTGTGCTTGAGTGGGTCACAGAGGGAATCAGTGGAACTGGGAACCCAGAAGGTTTTGGACGGGGATGCACAGGTCAGCGGTTCTCTGTCAGCCACAGTCCCATCTGCGGGTTGACGGCCCCATAACCGGCTGGCTTGAGCAATAGCTCATCTGAAAGGCCTCTGCGCTTCCGCTTTTCACCTGACCTGCTTCCCCCTGGCCTGCAGTGAAGCCATACACCACTCCACAGTCTTGGGAACACAATTCCACATCTTAACTTCGAATGCAAGAAACAGACCCGTCAGAGAGTAGGCCGACCATCAAGCACCTGTTTGCAGGGCACACCGGGCCCCTGGCACGAGGCTGCGTCTGTCCTGGGCTGGATGCTTAATAGACCCCCCCCCTTGGGAACTTTTTGAAGGGGGGATTATGATCTCCCCTCCATGAAAGAGCCAAGCAAGGCTTTTCCTCTCCCGCTGCTATTGGGGAGACCGAAACATGTGTGTGAGAAATGTTCATCACCGCCAAATGACCCAGATTTCAAAAAATAGGCAACTGATGAAAATGTATGTTCCTCTAATAGCATATTGGAAACGCACAGGAAGATCACACAGAGGCCAAGTCCATGTCTCCTGACATCACAGCAAGGTGGACGAAGATGGAGCTGGGCGTCCAAGGGGCTCCATCCTGCAGGCAGATGCATCCAGCTGGTAGGATGAGGGTGGCTGTGGGATGCTGGAGATGCGGGCCCCCCTCCCACATGCCTACCTGGCCTTGCACCTCGCCGCTTTCCTGTTCAGGGGAAGCAGAGAGGGTTGGCGGCTAACCTCGTGTTTATCTGAGAGCAGAGAGTGCGAGGCCTTCAGTGTGCAGCCTGGCCGATCACCTCCGAGGTGTGGGCCTTTAGAGGGGCCTTTGCATTTTAGATATACAGTGTTTATCCCTCCAGCCTGAATCTTCTCCTAACACCTAGTTCCAGGGTGTCCCTGGGCTGGACTGTGCAGGCAGCCCCAGCCTGCCTGGAGACGCCAGTGGGGGAGAGCTACCCCCTGGCCTGGTTTCCGAGTGACGCCTCTACGGAAAATGCTCTGGCTGGGCAGAGTTTCTGGAACCCACTGCAAGAGAAAGATGCTCCTCAACCTTCCCGGTGGGAAATGAAAGCTCAAAAAAGGCCGATTGGGGGGCGCCTGGGGTCGGCTGGGGTTCACTGCTGTGCCCAAAAGTGGCTCCCGTGGACCCCTTGGTGCCTGGACATTCCCCCATCATGGGGGACCCTCACTGCCCTCTACTGCCGACGACAGGAGTGGGGTGGGGGGCGGCGGCCGCGGGTCAGAGGCGGGTCAGAGCAGGCAGACAGAGGCTCCACTGTACCAGCCGCAGTTAAGGACTGAAGAAATCAAAACCACCACAATAAATTATTTAAAGAAAAGCAATTTGCCGGGGCCTCAGCGTGAGTCCACAGGCCCTGAGGAGAGTGTGCCCTGGGCTGTCCACCCGCCCAGGGCTGCCCTCCTGGCTTGGGTCTCGGCAGCTGAGTCACAGCCGGTGGCTTTTTGGACAGTTGGGAGAGAGGGAGAGGAGAGATGGGCCTGCTCTGCCTGACAGCTGGGCCACCCCGGGTGGCAGTGATGAGTCAGCCGTGCTGCTGCTGCTGCTGCCACCGCACTCAGAGCACAGGCTCTGGAGCCTTTGCAGGGCCCGGAGGCGGCCCGGAGGTTGCCCGGAGGGAAGGCTGGTGTGGCGGCACCGGGGATGTCTCAGTGCCCCTCCTGAGAGTGCTCAGCAACCTCCCAGGCCCCCTCCCAGACTCTTTGGGGCAGCGCGAGGTCCCCTAGTTCTGCAGGGATCGAGCTAGCAAAAGGGAAGAGCACCGTGTGCATGTGTGTGCATACAAGCACCGGATGTGTGTGCTGCATGAACATAAGCATGTGACGCACGTATCAGGATGTGTGCATGCACATGTGAGCCTATGCACTGTGTATGCATGAGTGTTATGTGAGAGTATGTGAAAATATGTATGAGCCTGTGGGCATGTGTACGTATGTGCATGCTCATACATGAGCACTGCACGTGAGCGCAGACACACGTGTACTGCACAGGTATAAGTATGTGTGAGCAGGTGAGTGCTGTCAGTATTTCTAAGGATGTGTGCACACGCACAGGTGAACATGTGTATGTGTGTGAGCATGTGTATGAATGTGTGCACAGGTGACATGCCACCCAGGAAGCTGCTGTGACTGTGTCTCTCTCCCCCTCGGGGCCTCTCCTCCTGCTGCTGGTGGCTGGGTCCAGGTGTCAGCTATCATTTCGTTTTCCCAAGAAAGCCCACAGGCTGGAAGGTTATTGATGGAAGGCAGGGGACAGGTCTCCTAAAGACTGGGGTCCAGCAAACGACAGCTCCCGGCTCTGTACAAGCGCCAAGGGAAGAAAGTCTTTATGCTTTGTTTAGTTTCATGTGGTATTAAAAAAGAAAAAGAAAAAAGGAAGGAAGGAAGGAAGGAAGGAAGGAAGGAAGGAAGGAAGGAAGGAAGGAAGGAAGGAAGGAAGGAAGGAAGGAAGGAAAATTCTTGTGGCAGGTGAAAATAACAGAAAATTCAAACCACAGGGTCCAGGGACAAACTCCCTAGAACCAGACCGCCTCACTTGCTCAGACATCTTCCATCTGCTTTTGCAAAAGCAAAAGTTAAGCAGTTGCCACGGCGACCGTGGAGAGGCCAGAACCTAAAATATTTATTCTTGGGTTTGTTCCAGAGCTCGCTGACCACTGGCTCTGGCTCAGTGTGCCCCCAACGCTAATGCAGCCTGGACGGCCCGGGGAACGCTCGAGGAAACGGAGCTGCTCATTTCGTTGGTCTGGGATGGGGCTGTGCATCTCGCGGGGGCTCTTGGCCGCAGCTGCAGCCGCTGAGCTGGAGACCACAGCACGGGCTTGGGCAAGTCTGGCCTCTCGGGACCGTCCGTCCACACCATCACCTTCCTTGCTCAGGCCCTGTGGCACCTCAGCAGTCATCAAAAGGAACTGGACTCCACTGGGGGCCAAACCCATCCTTCCTGCTCCAGTCATATGTGTGCCCAGAACACACGCCCTCGGCACCCCCCTCCGGCCCCCACACGCTACACACACTCGCCTCTTTGCCTAAAACATCGCCTCCATCCCACACGTCCGCCACACGCCCAAGGGTCCAACTTTTTGCCTTTTGCACCCCACCGGAGGCCAAATAAGTCGCCCAGGACCACCCAGCACTCGAAGAGCTGAGACGCCAGCCCCTTCCCTGAGCTCAGGGAGGAGGGCGAGGGCCCACGGCACAGGGAGCGGCACCTGGGCCTGACCAGAAGACGGGCCGCCAGGGGAGGTGAGAGGAGCCCGGGAGAGGCCGGCCGTAGGCGCGTCACCTGTCCCTCTGTCTTCTGTGGCCTGTTTCTTCATTCGTCACCTGGACCCGGAGGAATGTGGGCCAGCCAGCCGGGCCTCGGCAGAGACCACAAAAACAGGGTGGGCAGCGTGACCCTCAGTCAGCCCAGCCACTGAGAGGGCCGGGCAGGACGGAGGCAGCAGGATTGGGAAGAGTGTGGACGGGACATTCATGGTGTGGCCAAGCGCCCACCTGTCCGGACAGCATATCAGCCCGCTTCTGCCCCCAGAGGGCTGAACTCACAGGCCACGACTGTGGCCTCACTGGGGACCCCTCCCAGGCTCAGGCTGCAGCTCCATCCCCCCACCCCAGCCTGAGGGAACTGGGAGACAGGGAGGAAGTCAGGCTCGGAGGCAGCGAGGGGGTCACTGCATGCTCCCATAGGCTGCGTGTCCCCAGAGAGGCACGGGATCTCTCTCCCCTGTCCCACCCTGCCACCCCCAGGGAGGAGCCCGGCCAGGCTGCTCCTCCTCGCAGCCTTGCCCTGCTGGATCGTGATCCAGGCCTTCAGCTTCCAGAACAGTGAGGAGACAGTGGCGACTGCCTGGGCTGTGTAGCCCTCAGGGCAGTGACCGTGGCAATCAGCTGCAGGTCGAGCCCCTTCAGCCCTCGGCCCAAGGAAGGCGGGGATGAGTCCAACCAGGACCCAGGGGTGACAAAATTAATGCGACATTAACGAAGAAAATGATTCTAGGGGGCTGGAGCGATAGCACAGTGATAGGGCGTTTGCCTTGCACGCGGCCGACCCGGGTTCGATTCCCAGCATCCCATAGGGTCCCCTGAGCACGGCCAGGGGTAATTCCTGAGTGCAGAGCCAGGAGTGACCCCTGAGCTTCACTGGGTATGACCCAAAAAGCAAAGCAAAGAAAATGATCCTAGCACCAGGAAAAGTAGAAAGATGCACGTGCCAATGGTCCGTGGGCATGCGTTCTGGTGGGCAGGGACACAGGTAGGGGGGCTCTCCAGGGGAATGACGTTACATGGCAGGGGGGACACCGAGGGGTGGGGGAGGTGTGGGGACACAAAGGCTTCCAGATGCCAGCGGATGGCGGGGGCAAGAATGGGGCCAGGAAATGACACCGTTTTTTTTTTTTTTTTTCTTGAGGCCTCCAGCTTCTTTCCTTCTGCTACTAACTCAACTTTACTCAGGGCCAGCCTCATATCGTTTTGGCGGGGGCTGGTTCCGAGACCAGACCCGCAAGCCTGGGGGTGGTGTGCGTATTCCAGTTCTACTGCTCACTAGCTGCATGACCTTGGGCAAATAAAAAAAAATTTATCGTCTCGGGGCATACGCAGCCTGGGCCCATGTACTGCTTGTACCCATACAACCGAGCACAGGTGTCACTGGCATCTCCCCTCTTGAGATGTTTGTGTCCTGGGGTTTTCTCCGTCCTTGGAGAAGACCAGGTTCTCCCTTGAACGCGTTACTCTCTCTTTTTTTCTCCCTCCTTCCCCCTTTTCAAAACCACCAGATAAAATCTGCTTTTACCGAAAGAAATAAAAACACTCATTGACTGTTTTCTCATCTGTCAAATGGGTGCAATAATCATTCCTGTCTCAAGAGAATTGTTATGAGACATACACAAAACGATGGATATGTCTGAAGTGTCTGTCAAGTAGGGTGTGGAGTACCACAGCATGGGGTAAAGCCTAGCTGGGGAGATTTGCTGCCCGGGATGGCAACGATGGGAATGAAGAAGGTGAGGGGCAAAGACATGAGGAAATCAGTAACAGGAAGGGCAAATGAGAAGATAACGGGCGCTGGTTGTACAAGAAAGCAGAACAAAAGAGAAGAGCGTATCTAGGCACTGCCCGGGTGGAAAGAACCCAACCTCCTCCCCCACAACCATCCTGATCCCCAGAACCTATGAGTATGTTCCTTTCCAGGTCAAGAGAGACGCTGTTTGCAGATACGATAGCGCTAAGGACCTTCCTTGTGCTGGAGGCAGGCCCTTATCATGGAGAAACTGAGGCAGAGAGTTAGGAAAGGGGAGCTGGAGAGCGACATTCTCAGGATGGGCAGAAGGCCAACCAGCCATGGGACACGGGGGAGCTCTGGAGAGCCAGAGGCCAGCAGACAGCGGCTCCCCACCCCCGCCCCTCCACACACACCTCCCAGCACTGGGCACTACATTGCCTGGACCTGAGCAACGATGCCCGCTGAGCTTCCGACCTCCAACCTTCACAGCCACATGGCATGTGCTGATTCTGGCCACGGAACTGTTACAGCGTGTTCGGGCGTGCAGAGGGAACTAGGAGGCATGCCTCTGGCCACGTGCTGGATTTCACAAAACCTCTCGTATTTCATAAAAGCAACTTGCTCACTTATGATGACTCATGTCCCAGCATCTCCAAGGAGATGAAGTGGAAACGGGAGCTTCCTGGGGGAAGTGTCCGTTGGGACAGAACTGCCTCTCGGCCGGTTCCTCCGTGGCTGGCTCTCGTGGGATCGGCACCCGTCTGGGGCACGCCCCGATGACCCCCAGACGCCCCCCGCCCCGCCCTCGCCAGACCACCAGCTCACAGACCGCCCCCACGGGCCTCCAAGGCGCCAGGCCCCGGTATCGCCAGGCCCGGGCGGCTGAGTGACAGTGTCGCCCGTTGTGATTCGCATCACTCTTACGAGCTGGCCTCCTTTAGATCCATCCAGCCCCGAGAAATGGCGTGTTGAAAACCACATCCTCTGAAAGCCACAGATCCAGAATCTGAAACCCCCTGTCTCCTCCCCACGGCAGAGCACAGCCCCTGTGTGGGCGGGAGGGACCACGACACTGGGGCGGCCTTAACACCGACCTGCTCCTCCCCCAGGCACGACACCCCCACACACCCCCATTCTCAGGGGCGACCACTCCAGCCAGGGGCCCTCTGCCAGGAGACCTCGATTCTCCACCAGCACTGAGAAGGAAGCAGGATGAGTCTCGTCCAGACGCCGAGCGGTCTGTGCCAGTCCCCAAGTACAGTTCACACACAACCCCCCCCCCCCCGCGCCCCGTGCACAGGATCCACTTCTCAGAGCCCCGATCTGGGCTGGGGGGCAGCTCAGAGCATGAGCCTGAGGCTCCCGTCGACCCAGAGGCGCAGCTCTGCTCACGTGGCGGAGAAGGTGAGGGACGAGCCAGGTTCCGCGAGCAAGTCTTCTTCTAGCTCTGCGTTTCCGAGGTTCTAGCTCTGCAGGGTTCCCTCCCCACTCTATGCCGAACTACTTGATTTCAACAGGGCAAGCGGCAGGATGCTAAAACTCCGTCCTGCCTTGGTCCAGAGGCTCACAAATGCATCTCAGAACAGAGATGCTTTACTGCAGAGATGTCTCCGGACCCTCATTACTCAAAACTTTAGGATTCCAGGAGCATGCGGCCGCTTTCATCTCATGCGACTCATAACAAAGCAATCCAAAGTAAATTATCTAGCATCTGCCTGTGGGGCAGGCTTGAGTGGTGGTGGGGAAATTTGAAATAATGGTGGTGGGATGGTTATGGGATTGATGGTCCAATATTGAACAGAATCAATTTATTGTGAACTACTTTATGAAAAATAAAATAAAATAAAAATCTGTCCTGCCTCGTGCCTGACTCTCAAAGCAGAGGAGCGTGATGACGACGGTGTACGGGGTATCAGGGACTTGGCAGGGGATGAATCACCACCGCCCTCTCCCCCCCAGGGGGGTCACGTCTGTGACAGCGGAAGACCTACAGGTGCCTGAACTAACTGCGAGCTTCAGCTCTGACACACCCTTACCCCACAGGACACTATCTGATGTCAGATCCTTTGGCAAGCAGGGCCGGGCAGAGCTATCACTCCCTAGATCACCAACGTTTCAAATACAGTCAAGGCCTTCCACTTACTCCTTTCTTCCTGTTCCTTCCGAGGCACCATAAGCCCCCCCCCCATCCATTCCCCTCCGCACCCACACTGGTCTCGGGGTCACTGTGGAAGTGACATATTCCAGTGTACAAGCCCCCCATGACACCTAGAAACCTGGGGAGAACCTTCTCTCGGGAACAGAGAAGTCCCTGCGTGACCCTCCAGGCCTTGTGGACGGAGCATGGACAGAGGAAGAGAGGGAGGGCCAGGCTGGGAGTTCTGTGTGCCTCAAGTGCGGCCTGGGGACGGGCGACCCTAGCCTGACACACAGCCCCTGCCTCCGGCACTGACTGGCACGCAGTGACAAGCAGAGAGGATCTGTGGAATCGGGAGAAACGAGGGAAGGCGGATCTAGCCAGGGTGCGGGGGACCTTGGCAGTTTCCGGGGAGGATGAAGCTTGGCAGTTGCAGCCCTCAGCGGAAGCTGCAGTCAAAACAGCATCAGGGGTCCAGGTCCCCAGCAGTCCCCCGGGTTGGGGAGTCAAAGAGGATTTACCAGAAGCCTCGGAGAGCTCTGGAATTCCCCTCTGGGGAACCGTCACATTCACGATTCTACCCACTTTGAAAATGCAAAGGAGAAAAACTCAGTAGGCTGGAATTGATCGCAGGAAGCCTTGATCCCAGTTTCCTTGTGGGCCATCTGTCCCGTCCAGCCACCCCTTCGCCTTGGGCCCTCCCCACCTGTTGACCTCCCCAGCTTCTTCCCGGCGGGGGGGCTGGGTCTCTCCCCTTTCCTCCACGTGGCCCCCACATCCATCCCCAAGTCTCTCGCTCTAGCTGGAACCCTCTTCCGAGCTCCAGAACTCGACGCCTGTACCACTTGGGAGCCCCTAAAACATCTCATGGACCAAACTCATCACCCCTTCCTCCCGGCCCCCTCCTCAGTTAGCACTGTCCGCATCCCTCAAGCCTTTCGGGTTGGAGATCCTGGCCCACCCATCTTCTTCCCGACTCCAGTTGTAACTCAGCTCATAAATCCCATCGAGGGCTCCTCCTGACTCCCCCGCCGGACGCCCAACTGAAGGGGCTTCCATACCTGGTTCTCTGCCCCCCACCAGCTCCCTGCTGTCCGTCAGCCCCGGGCATGAGCTGGCCCCTGCTATCACCTCCCACACCTCCTCCCCTGCAGCTCTTCCCTTCCCTCTCCTGGTCTACAAAGCCTCTGGTCACCAGTGAAGACCAGCCCCCTGGCCTCTGCTAAGTCCAGCCCTCCAGAGGCACCATCCTTTCTCCCATGGTCCTAGAGGATTTTCCCAAACCTCTTCTATGGCACTAATGAGCATCAATAATGCTACTAATATAACTGTTCGTGTGTCCATCACACTTATGATTTATGTCTTTCCTTTTTTTTTTGCAGTGGTGGCGGGGAGTAGTTTGGGGCCACACCTAGCAGTGTTCAGGGACCAATCTCGGCTCCATACTTGGTGGTTTCTCCTGGTGGTGCTGGAGGGGACCAGGTGGTGCCAGGGATGGAACCCAGTCCACCACGCTCTCTCACCAGCCCTACATCTTTTCTTCTTGAGGAAGGCTGCAGGGCGATCTTTACTTCCCTGCCAGGCTCCTGGCAGGATGGGGCCCCTCGGGAAATGCCCAGTGGAAGAAGGAATACACTCGTGTCCACTCCAAAGTGAGGTCCAGCTCTGGGCTCTGCTGCTCCTCTCAGTGGCCAGAATCTTCTCCTTTATCTCAGGGCTGAGAGTAATAGGGTGTTTAGTTAGGGTGGGGGCGGGGGCGGGGGCTGGCATGAGAAGCGGGGTTGATGAACGGGAATGGTTCGAGGACCTCAAGCCGGAATGGCCAAGTTGCCTCTCTGACATCATCTGAATGCACGGCTGCAACCAAACATCACCTGAACGTCTGATCTCCCCTTGAGGAGAGGATTCACTTCAGGGGCGCTGTCTGCACAGGACTTCCTTCCCGTCCTCTCACACAGATACCGCCTCTAACTCATGCAGAACACTCACCAAGTTGTATCAGAGTTTCCATCTTGCACACGGCGTAGTTGGTCCCCCGAGGGTGGAGATATAATCTAATTATCACTGCGCTCCTAACTCCCATTATAAACTAGCGGAGTTGCCCAGAAAGAACTGGGGAAGGGTTTATACATTGTCTACAACTGGCGTCACCCAAAGGCAGCATTTTCCTTATCATGTTCTTCAAAGACCGGAGTTTTCAACCCAGGTTAGGGGAGGCCCTCAAATCAAGGTGGTTGCCCATGGAAGACCGAGACCCTGACTTCACAGAGGGATGCAGGGGTGGCCCTGCTGGCTTCAAAAGATGGCGTTTCCTAAGGCTTCAGGAGGAAGAAAGAGGAGGAGAGAGAGGAAGAGGGGAGGGGAGAGAGCCAGGGAGAGAAACGAAGCCAAGAAAGCGAAATGTCTGCGGACCGAGGGAACTTTCCAGCACAGGTAAAACCTGCTGAAGTCAAAAAAGGAGACTGCACAGGAGAAACGTTTGAGAACGGCTGACAGAACAAAACAGCAGACACCAACAAGCTCAGAATTCCAGCAGCACGAGTGCTCACGCGTGTGTGCGTGTGCATGTGTGTGTGTATGTGAGGGGGGGAAGAGGGAGAGGGAGAGAGAATATGTACATCAGTATGTCTGTTTATACTGGCAATATGAACACATACATGATGTGTATACATTGGACGTACATGTGTGTGTGAGGGGGGTGGAGATAAATGAATCTGAATCATTCACAAAAGCAGGTTTCTCTGCTTCTCTTCCCAAGAACAGAGCATAAACACTGAGACTGGAGAGACAGCACTGTGGCAAGGGCGCTGGCCTTACAGGCGGCTGACCCGGGTTCAACCCCCAGCATCCCATAGGGGCCCCCATGCATTTTCAGAAATGATTCCTGAACTTCCCTGGGTGTGGTCCAAAACAAACAAAAGCCCCAAAAATGAAGTTGTAAACATTTAGAAAGCAAAAGCACTGTGGATGCTCCTAAATGGGACAGAGCCACCTGACCCACACAGCCGCTTTATCACACGGCCTGATCAGGTGAGGGACAACTGAGCCATCGCTGCGCCTCGGTGCTAGGGCCTCCCTGGAAATTTCCATATGGGGCGGGTCCTTCAGGGCTTGTCCCTCCCCTTAGCCCCTCCCCACCCACAGCCCTGTCTGCGGCAGGAGCCAGGGGTCCTGAATTCTTATTACAATAAAGTTTATGATTCCCCAGGAATGGTTACCTCAACAGCTGGGGGGGGAGGGCTGCCAACAGGGGAGTTGGGCCCAATTAGGGTCCCAGCCGTGCTCCAGGCAGGAAGATCCTCTCCTAAATCAGCCCTGTGCTTGCAGCGTGTAAGAAGGTGATCAGTGGTCCCTTCTCTATCCCAAAGGGACCTCTAGGACAATGATGGTTGGAAGAGATGGCTCTGGATGGCAGATGCATGCTGGAAGCGGCTAGAAGACCAAACACAATGGCCTCTCAGTGTCTGTACTGCAAACCACAATGCCCAAAGTAGACAGAAAGAGAGAAAGAAGAAAAGTGCCTGCCCTAGAGATAGGCTGGGGTTGGGGAGTGGCAGGAGGGAAAGAGGGGACGTTGGTGATGGGAAATGAACACTGGTGGAGGGATGGGTGTTGGAACACCATAGGACTGAAACCCGATCATGAACAGCTTTGTAACTAACTGTGTAATTCATAGTGATGCAATAAAAAAAAAATTGAAAAAAAAAAAAGGTGATCAGGTTCCCAGCGGAAAATGATACTCATCCCGGTGGCCCTTCGTCTCCCACACTGTGAAGCCTCCACTGTTTCTTCCCTTTATTTACTCTCCAGAAAACCAACGGTCACAAAGAGTTTTCTCTCACGGCAGTAGAGAGGTATCGGACAATAAAGCACTGGGAGAACAATGCGAGAAAAGCCAAGTATTCCAGGATGGAAATTCATTCAGGAAGCAGGGAGAGCATCTTGGTGCCAAGGGCACTTGTACCTACCACCCCGAGTCACCAGGAACGACAGGGGTCTTAGAAGTGAGTGGCTTCAACTCCCCCCCCCCCCCCACCCCGCACACACACACCCTTCATGCTTGGGAACAACAGGACCGGGGAGAGGAAAGCATGAGTGTAAATGCCCTGTGAGGAGAGGCCAGGGCCAGGGAGAGAGAGCAGGGCTGAAGCAGGAATGAGGCGAGGCAGGCAACAGACAGGGCAGGGAAGACTTGGGATAGGTATTATACAGGACAGGTAGTGATGGGACAGGTTATTTCACAAGACAGGTGCAATAAAGGGGCAGGTATTATATGGGGCATGTAAGTATTGCAAAGGACAGGTATTAATGGGGTGGATATTACAAAGGACAGGTGTCATGAGGGGCAAGTATTATCAAAGAGCAGATACTCTAAAGCACAACGACTCCATGGGACAGGTACTATAGCGGGAGATACGATAAAGGGCAAGTATGACCCGAGACAGGTACTACACTCCTGTATGTTCACACTCAGGGGCGATTAGGGGCAGATACTAGAAAGAACAGGTATCACGCGGGACAGGGCATTCAGGCCACATGACGGAAACTGAAGAAGGGGCTGGAGGAAAGCCGTAAGCAGGCTCTGCTGTGGTCAGGAGCATCTGAGCCTGCCCGGGATGGCCTGGCCAGCCCCTTTCTCAGGCCTCAGAAATACTGCAGGGCCTCTTGCTGCTGACAAAGTTCTGGCCACAGGTGGCCCCCACAAAAGCACCAAGACAAAGCGGAAGGCCAGGGTGTGTCTCGGGGCGGACGCCTCGTATTCAATTTGTTCAGTTGGCCCGAAGCTACGCCAGAGATAAGCACCTCGCCCCAGAAACCACAGGCCAGCCGAGAGACCTGAGGGCGGCGGCCGGAGCCAAGGCCTCCGCAGAGCTTTGGCCTGTTTCTGCACCATCCCCCGGCCTCGCTCCTGGCCCAGAACCATCTCCAGGGGGGCCCCTGCACGCACACATTCTCCCTCCCCCATCCCACCGACCTCCCGCCAGTCTTGATGAAGGTGGACCCTTAGGTTTTGAACTTTGGGGCCAGGAAGGAGCTTGTGAGTATGCAAAGAAAACAGTGCATGGGGGCCGCAGGGATCGGGGTGGGAGGGGAATTAGCCCTTTTGAGTTTCTGCAAATGTTCTACCTGCTGTCTCCCTACTAGCCCCTTATTCCAGCTCCCAACACACCGACTCAAGCCATAAACATCCTGTAGAAGGTACAGCTTCTCAGTCTGTCACGTGGCAGGCCCGGCCACACCCAGCAGGTCTCCGCTGCACTCCAGTTCACAGAACAGGAGGGGAAAATGGAGCACTGTTCCAGAAGCAGCGAGCCGAAAAGAAGACCCTCAACTCACCTCCCAGGCCCAGGCCACCCAGCACAGCTGTCAGTCACTGACAAACAGCAGCATCACCCCATCCCTAGGGCAGGTGGGGAGCCCCAGGGCACAGCCATCTGTCAGTGGCTGGGCAGGGCATGGCCGGGCTGGGAGCGCTCCCGGGCCCAGCCAAGGCTTTTCCTAGCGCCTTAACAGACCGAGGTCAGCGCAGGGCAGAAACCAGAGCTCCAGCCGCTGTCCTTCCTGCACAGTCCTCCCACCGCCATCCCAGAAGCCATCACTGCCCCCACCTGCTCCAAATCTCCCTCCAGCCTTAAGGCCAAAGAGGGCGACATCCCAGGCCCAAGGCGTGGACAAGCCTCCCTTCCTCTAACCTGCCCGGCCCCACCCAGGGGAAGGCTGGTGGCCTCGGCCTCTCTGGGGTGAGGGAGAGGAGTGGAAGCCAGACAGGGACCAGATCAGAGACGGCCAGCAGCTCGACTGACCAGAGACGGAGGGAGCCAGAGGAGGAAAGCCCCGGGCTGCCGGGTCAGAACCAGCCATGCTGGGAACCGTGATGGTGCTCGGCCCAAATCTGGCCAGGCCCCGCGCTCTGGAACCCGCCAAGGGTACCAGCTGGCGGAAAAGGTTCTGCCGCTGTGCATACTCTGAATGCAGGCACAGATGTGTCCTACCCAGACCCTTGGGGACCTGCTGGGCCCCTGGAGGCCAGCTCAGGTGTGTCCTTCCCCGGAGACAGGCCGAGGGAGCATGACCCCGAAAAGACAGCCGGGGGTTAGGGAGACACTACCTCTGGGCATCTGCTCAGGAGACAGGAGGCAAGGAACAGAGCTCTCCTAAGGAACCCAGGCCTGCCCACCCCTGGACTTCAGCCCAGGGACGCCGATATGACCCCTGGCCCCAGAATTAAGAGAGAACAAACAGAAACAAGGAACCAGAGCAGCATCTCGCGACTGCGAACGGGACACATAGCGTCGCTCCCAGCGTTTTACCCACAGAGCCCCCCACTCCCGGAGCCTGGGCGCGATGTCCAGGGAGCACACCCACTGTCCAGGGTTTGAGTCTCAGAGGCCCAACTTCCTGTACTGACTGACCCTCCCCCCCTCCGCAACCAGCCATAGCCCCTTTCCAATCCTCTCTCCAGCTGGGTCAAAGGGGCCCGGCCTTTCTCACTGGCTGAAGGATGGGACCCTCCGTGGAAGCAAAGTGCTGCGGACAGTACAGACAGGAAGTGCACAATGTGTGTGTGGGGGGGGCGGGGTTGAGGGGGTGCTCAAGTGGGAAGCAGAGTTTGTCGCCACCTGCACAAGGACACCTGCTCTAGGTGAAAAGTAGTCCCTTTGGAGCTGGTTGGAGTTCTCCTTTGGTTCAGCATCTCCTGCCTGAAAAAGCAACTGTGGTCCCCATGCTGAATACGGACTCAGAAGAGGCAGGAGCGGGGCAAGGTGCTAAACCTGCAGGCTGGCCCCTGGACCTCTAGCCACGCGCTGAGTCTGCAAGCCCCTCTGTGCGCCCAAGCAAGGGTCATGGGACGAACGACCAGGAAGCTGGGGGTGGGGGCCGGGGGCACCTCCTCCCTGGAACGGGCCCCAGCGGGGACAAAAACACCAGCCAGCCCCTCTCCAGGGCCCCCAAGGCCACTCCGCCGGGTCCCCGCCGCGGTGGGCAGATTCTGTGTGTGCGAGTTTCCAGGCTGGTGAGGAAAGAACACAGTGGGATGGGGGGGAGGGGACAGGACACACGATCTTCTTCTTCGGACGGACGGAAAAAAGGGGGCGGAAACCCCCCCTGGGGAAGGCGGCTCTTCCTGCTCAAGTTTGCCCAACTCTCAAGCTCAGGTGCTGCGGGGAGCAGCGCCCCCCGCGGGGCCCGGGCCTCTCGGCCCAGGACCCCTGCCCGGGGGAAGCGGCCGCGGGATCATCGCAGACGCCGCCCGCCCGCCTCCTCCGGGCAGGAAGCGCTTCTCCTTCTCCTTCCCTCGTCCCCAGCAGCGCGCGCGCGGCGACACCCCCGCGCCGCCTCCTCGGAGCGCGCGAGCGACACCCCGGATCCCCCGGACACCCCGGATCCCCCGGACACCCCGAAGATTCCCCCCCACCCGGGCCGGGCCGTGCGCGGGGCCCCGAACCCCCCTCCCCTCCACCCTGCAGCCGGGAACGGGCCCCGGAGACCTCGGGACGGGGGTGTGGGTGGTGGTGGGGGACACGGCGGGGAGCCGGGGACGCGCGCCCCCGCCCGCAGCGCGCCGCCCCCGCGCCCTGCCCGCCCGGTGGGCACCCAGGGGGGCACCCAGGGGGGCGCCGCCGCAGCCGCCGCGGGCCCGGCGAGCCGGAGCGAAGCCGAGGGCGCGGCGGGCGGGGGGTCCACTTACGCGCGGGCTCGGGGGAAGCCCATGGACAGCAGCACGTCCAGCGCCGAGCCGTGCCGGAGGGTGCCGGGGCGCTGCTGGCGGGCCCGCCGCGGGGTCACTCTGCTGTACAGCTCCTCGCGCGCGGCCATGGCCAGGGGTGCGGGCGCGGCCGGGCTCAGCGCGCTGCCATGGCCCGCCGGGAGGGGAGGCCGCGCTCCGAGCTGCCCCCGCCGGCCGGGCTCGGGCGCTCCGGGGACGGGCAATGAGTAATTTTTGAATGGATCAAAAAGGAAAAGGCAGCCCGGGGGCCGGCCCGGCCGCGCCCGCCCCGCGCCGCCCCGCCCCTCTCTTAAAGCGGCCGGGCGCGCCGGGGAGGCGGGGAGGAGGCTTCTGGAACCCGGACGCGTCCCGAGCGAGCCGCGCTCTGTCTGGCTCGGAGGGCCCGCGGGGGGGTCTCCGGGTCCCGGATTGCGAGTGTAAGGGAGCCCTAGAGGGGAGTGCATGATCGGGGGGTGCCACCAGGCCATCCCCCACCCCATAACCCTCCAGGAAAGAGTCAGAGCCGTAGCACAGCAGGGAGGGCATTTGCCCTGCACGCAGCTGCCCCAGGTTTCATCACCGGCATCCCATACAGTCCCCTCCACCCCACCCCCAGCACCACCAGGAGTCATTCCTGAGTGGAGTAATCCCTGAGCACCGCTGGGTGTGACCCCCAAAAAGAGGGTGGGGGGAACACAACATCCAGAGGCTTACTCAGAGGCTATAGGGGTAGGGACCCCTCCCCTGGTTCTCCAGAGGGCCCTGGAGGGCCAAGCTGGCACCTTAAGTTTTCAGGCTGTTGAGAAAGGAGAGAAGGAAGAGAGGAGAGCCTTTGGAGCCTTCTGAGTCTAGGTGCTAAGTCGCAAAGGGGTCCTCTCCCTCCGAGCTGTGCTCAGCTACTCTGCCTCAGAGAAGGGGAACTGGACCTCACTGGACCTGCACCTGTTTTCACTAGAAAACAGAGCCATTGTCAGCTCCAGGGGGGCGTGGGTGAAGTGGGGAGGGGACCAGGGCCCAGCATCCGGACACCCATCCCCCCCTTCCGCGGATGCTGCTACACACAGATAAACCGTAACACTGCTGGGCCCCTGGGCTGGCAGCCACGTCCTACTGTAGTTAAGGAAAGAGCTGGTTGGGCATTAGAAGGACACTCCAGGGTGCCTCTGGTGGTCATGTTTGACATCTGGGAGGCCAGGAAGGCACCACTGTGTGCGCTGGACCAGTTAGCCCATGACCCCATCTTGGCATCCTTGTCACCTCGCCTTGGGGGACTGGCTGGGTTCTCCAGGACCCGGCTCCTCTCCCAGGCTGCGCCCAGGTGGATGGCCAACCCTCACGGAACACGTTTCTGCGAGGGCTTTAGAAAGCATCGAAAGGCTTTCGCATCAGCGCATGACATAGCTCAATCCCCTTCCCGCAGGGTTTCTAAAGATGCTCCATCCGGTGGAGGCTGGCAGTGGGCAGATAAGGACCACCAGGCCTTAAGCAACAACGTGCATCACTGTGTCCCCGGTTGTGTAAGGGAGAGGGAAAGCGCAGACTTCCGGGGTGGGAGCTTCTGCCAGAGCAGAGGAAGTGGCCTGCTGTCCTGAGGGCTGATTCTCTAGGGCACAAGTGGACGAACCGAGCCACTGGCCCACTAGCCTCCTTGGGAGGCACTCGGGGAAGGAGGCTGGATCAGACCCAACGTTCTGAGTCTCTTCCAAATGCTTGGGCTGAAAGTCCAGAGGCGTGAAGGCCGGCCAAGACATGATGGCGTCTGTGAAGCACATTACTGACTTCAAGCTCTGCCCCCGAGCAGAACTCGGCTCCTACTGGACACTTCCCAGAAACTGGAGTCTTGTTTGCTTCTTACCTCCCCGACTCATTTACCCCTAGACTAGAGTGGGAAGTGGGGACTGCCAGGTGAGCCTGGCCCACGTGGCGCAGGATGATGTTGAGGAAGATGGCTCCATTGTGTTGTCTGGGGCCGTGTCCCAACGTCAGGGTGGAAGATAGGGTGGGAGAACCAGGATTTGAACCTTTATTTATTTATTTATTTATTTATTTTTGCTTTTTGGGTCACACCCAGCAGTGCACAGTGGTTACTCCTGGCTCTGCACTCAAGAATCACTCCTGGCAGTGCTGGGGGGACCATATGGGATGCTGGGAATCGAACCTGGGTCAGCCGCATGCAAGGCAAACGCCCTACCCGCTGTAATATTGCTCCAGCCCCCGGATTTGAACCTTTAATTTGTGGCCAACTACTTATTGCCATTGTTGGGGTACTGTTAGGCATCCGAACAGTAGGCCGGGTCTAGATATCAATTGTTAAAATATCATGGTCATGAGCGTGTGCGTGCCTGCCTGTGTGTGCACCTGTGTATCTATTTGTGTGTTGGTGCCAAGGACAAAGCATGCGATGCAGAAGCTTTTCCACACCCCCAACCCTCTTGCGGGCATCTTTTGGATCATGCACTTCTGGTGAAGTGTCCAGTATGAAGCTGAGTTCTGCTCGGGTGCAGAGCTTGAGGTCTGTAATATGCTTCACAGACACCGTCTCTTGGCTGGCCTTCACGTCATTGGACTTTCAGCCCAGGCATTTGGAAGAAACTCAGAACGTTGAGTCCGATCCAGCCTCCTTCCCCTAGTGGACCAGTGGCTCGTTCTGTCCACTGCTCGCTCGCCTTGTGCCCTAGAGAATCAGCCCTCGGGACAGCAGGCCACTTCCTCTGCTCTGGCAGAAGCTCCCACCCCAGAAGTCTGCGCTTTCCCTCATCCCTTACACAACCCGGGACACGGTGATGCATGTTGTAGCATATTACCATTGTGGGCACCTTTTGGATCGCACACTCTGACCCAGAACTCTTGGAACCTTGTTTCTCCAGAAAAAAAAAAATCGAACTACCTTTCTCCATGCCTCTAGGCCAACTGTGAGAGGAGAGGATGGATGTCAAAATAGCTTCAGGTAGCCTGGGGGAAAAGCCACCATCCTGGGAACACTGGTTGGTCTGGGGCACGGGGACAGAAATACCAGCCTGGCTTCCTTGCTCGCTTCAGCTGGGGGCCGAACCCTAGCTGATTCGGGACCTGGGTTATCTGTCCTGCCAGGGGGAGGGCGCCATTGCAATTAAGATGCCTTGTGCTTGAATTGTGACTTCGAAAAGCCAGGAGATGCTTTGGAAGGGCGCACGGGGTTACAGCCGCTGGAGGGAGAGAGGGAGAGAGGGAGGCGTGCACTAGGCCCTCTGCAGCGTGGGCACACAGGTGAGGTGAGCAGCTGCTCAGAAGTGAAAGCAAGTTGCCATCCCCACCTTCCACCCCCCTGCGCCCTGCCGAGGTCTTATCAGCATCTTCCTCCCCCACAAACCACCTTTGGCCCCTGAGAGGGAACCAAGGGTGTGTGGCTCCGCCCCGCCTGACTCCAGCCTCATGTGGGCCCTTCTAGAACAAGCGGCTCTGCTGTGCATTCAAAATTCTGAGATGTGCCCTGGGTCCCTGTTTCTCCTTCGCTCTGTCCTCCATGTCCTTAAGAAGAGGCTTGAGCACAACAGCAGTGATTCCCCCCCACACCCCCCACCCATCCCCTTGATGTTTTTCAAGCCCCAGGATGCCTTTTAGGCCCTAGGTTTCTCGGGAGGTAAGGAATGAGAAGCAGTAGCAGGGGAAGGTTCTAGACTTGGGCCTGGGAGTCCACCTAGGAGTGGACTGTGCCTTGGAGGAGTCTTTGTCCCCTCTCTGCGCCTCCCTGTCTGTCCAAGAAGCGGGATGGGGCTAAGACAGGGGCTCCCAGGCACTGGGCTAAGGGCCTTTCAGGACCAGCGTGAAGTGAGTGAGGGACGCACGCCCCTCTCCTTTCCTCAGAGCCGGGCCATCTCTTCAGCTTCATGTGTCCAGTGAAGCTTTTTGTGGGGAGCACTGGGGAAAACATCACACTCAAGGATCTTGGGGGTACAGTTCAGTTCCAGGAGACGCCACTTGTGGTACCTCACTTTGGGACGTCAGTGGGGAGAGCTTGCTGGAGAAAGACACCCTGTGGTGTGACTGGGAGAACCCAGAAGGCCCTGTCAGGGCTGATGTCTCTGGGAGAGTCTGCGCTGGCTTTTGTGCCATGGCCGAGGGGCTGTTTCCCGCTGTGTCATACCAGAGAAAACGCCAAGGGCAGGGAAGAGAGCCTGGAGCTGCACTTCAAAGCCATGAACAGCCTCAGTTCTGCTCCACACTGAAGAAATTAAGCGGGAGGCGTCTGTTGCTGGTCTCCAAACAAAGCTCCCAGCACCACTTCCACTCAGGACAGCCGCCCCTCTCCTGCCCTGGGGCCCCCCATTGTCTGTGTTTCCTCCTCAGGACTCAGCCCACAGGGCCCTGCCCCGCGCCTGGGCCCACCTTCCAATTTCCCACGTAACAATAGAAGTGTTGTGAAATAAACAGTATCAGCTTAAAAAACAAAGCTTTCCCCCCTCCCCCATCTCTCCTCACAAAGCTTCCCTTTTTGTACACACAAGAGGAAACCTGCCGCAGCCAAAGGAGAAACTTGACTTCTAAGAAGCTGAAGGAAAGCTCGCTAAACTCAGGTGTGACCCAGAAAAAAACGCTTTGATTTCCAAAAGCGGATTCAATATTCATGAGACAGAGACTGTGGACAATCTAATCCTTTCAACATCCAGGGTCGTGGTCCGAGGTGCAAGCTGCAAGTTTTGAAGAGACGCAATGTCGATTTTGAAATTTGGCACAATTCCAGATGGGATGGGCTTTAACATAGAAGGCAACCAATCTCCATTCACGAAATATAAATACAGAAGCCTTCACCTGTAACAACAGCTCAGTAATCTCTTATACAAAGACTTACTGGCTCCGTGGGTGAGAGACAACAGACTTCACTAACTTTCTTATAAGGAAACTTTTTTGATCGTTCTGTTAGCAAATTATTGATAATAAGCGATATTAAATTATTGAACATAATTATTAATGGGAAGTTAGAAGAATTGGAGACAATGATGGAGGAAAGGTGGAATGGTGGTGGGATTGGTGTTGAAATATTGAATGCCTGTAACAAATCATCATGTTCAGCTTTGTAAACCACAGTGTTTATATGAAATGTAAGGGGAAAACTGCAAAGACAAATAAATTTAAAAAGAATTCTGCACACTGCATTTTAGTGAACTGTGTGGAATTGCATCCAGGGTCGTCGGATATATCTCCCCAGTCCCTGAATCATATTCAACGGAAACAAAAGTGCATATAGGGCACGCTCCGTCCTGCCCAGCCACGAGTGGAATAACATGCTGGCATGCTGGACAGGGTAGTTACCCCACTTTTATTCTGGAAATTCAAACATTAAAAGCACCAATAGCGTCTCCCCTTCACCTCTTTCAGCCCATCTAGGTCAACTCAATCTTTTTATTTTTCTTAAGATTTTTTTAAAAAGTATTTTTTAATGAATCACTCTGAGATACAGTTATGGACTTACAAACTTTCATGATCACGCTTCAGTCATACAATGATTGAGTACCCATCCCTTCACCAGTGCCCATTCTTCACTACCAATGTTCCCAGTATCCCTCCTGCCACCTCCTCCCCGCCCCCACCCCCGCTTCTGTGGCAGGCACATTCCCTTTTACTCTCTCTCCTTTTGGGTGTTATGGTTTGCAATATAGGAGAAGTAAGAGACCATCATGGTCAACTCATCTTCTACCTCCA
Organism: Sorex araneus; assembly: GCF_027595985.1. Classification (NCBI taxonomy): domain Eukaryota; kingdom Metazoa; phylum Chordata; class Mammalia; order Eulipotyphla; family Soricidae; genus Sorex; species Sorex araneus. Next base: position 173,226,941 of record NC_073304.1, on the reverse strand, counting down.
ACCCCCACCACACACACACACACACACACACACACACACACACACACACACACACACACACACAAGACCCCAGAAGTGTTTTGCCACATTTTAGAAAAAATCTCACTCAAGGACTAGGCTCCAGGTTTGGGAAAATAATCTAAAGCATTGGCCGCAGTTTCTCATCGGTACACTGGAGAGAGCGAGTGGGAGCAATAGGACAGCTGGTAGGGAATTTGCCTTGTGTGCAGTCGACCCGGGTTCCATCTGTCACAGCCTCTATGGTACCCTGAGCCTGCTAAGAGTGATTCCTGGATGCAGATTCAGGAGCAGCTCCTGAACATTGCGGAGTGTGGCCCCCAAACAAAACAAAACAAAATAAAATGGAGAGAGTGATGTGTGCCTCCTAGGAATTCCGTGACCAAGAGCACCCAGCACAGTGCTCCGTGCCTGCTGAGGGCTTCTGTTTTCCCTCCTCTCTGCTCCCCCTTCCTGTTCTTGTGACACCCCTGCAGCTTCTTGGTGTCAAATTAAACCTTAGAAATTAGAGGTAGATGAATCACAACCATGGTGCATCTGCAGCTCAATTTTAGCCAATCAATTCATCTTTAATGGAACAATAAACATTTCCAGCCCTCCCCCTAAATCAAAACTCAGGAAGTTGTCCGTACCCTGCATGATGCCAAATGCTCACTCCCCTCCCCACAGCCCAGAGACTCCCCTGTCTGACCCAGGCTTCCTTCCCAGAGTGGTGTTTTCTCACTGCACTGTCATGCAGTTGTGTTGAATTTGCAAGTGCTCCTAAACAGTCTGCTTAACTCTTTTTTGTTTTTCAGGGTGGGGATGACTGTTTGGGTCACACCCAGCATTGTTCAGGGATGACTCCTGGCTCTTCACTCAGGAATTCCTCCTGGCAGTGTTTGGGGGACCATATGGGATGCCGGGGTCGAACCTTATGTGTTGTGGGGATAGGACCCTAATAGTACAGTGGGTAGGGTGTTGGCCACATGCAAGCATCCGCCCCACTGTACTATTGCTCTGGCCCCTGCTTAACTCTTTTTTATTTTTTTGCTTTTTGGGTCACACCTGGCGATGCACAGGGGTTACTCCTGACTCTGCACTCAGGAATTACCCCTGGCGGTGCTCAGGGGACCATATGCGATGCTGGGAATCAAACTTGGGTCGGCCACGTGCAACACAAACACCCTACCCACTGTACTATCGCTCTAGCCCCCCCCCCTTAACTCTTTTTTAAAGATAATTTTGGGACCAGAGAGATAGTATAGTGGGGAAGGCACTTGCCTTGCACACGGCCAACCCAGGTTCAATATCCACTTGGCTTCCTGAGCTGAATATCATTGGTTAAAACATCAAGCTAGTTAATAAAAGGGGGCTGAACAGGCTGCTCTCTGGCATGCCACAGCACAACTCCCGAGACAGTTTGTGATCTGAGTTTGTGATCCAGTTGACACCTGGAACTCTCTAACAAAAGCAGCTGGTCTGCCATTGAAGGAACAGATAAAGCTACGCCCCCTTGAGAGGGTAAAAAGATATTGTCATTGGAATACCCTAATAGTACAGTGGGTATGGTGTTTGCCACATGCAAGCATCCAACCCACTGTACTATTGCTCTGGCCTCTGCTTCAACTCCCTGAGCATAGAGCCAGGAGTAAGCCCTGAACTCTGCTGGGTGTAGCCCCCAAACAAACAAACAAATAAACAGTGAAGGGTTTTACAACATGAAAGGGCATAATGCTGTTTATAGCTTGTGGGGGGGGGGGGCAGGAGACGTGCTCGCACGAGCTCAGTAGCATCTGATTAAGGACGACTTATACTGCTGACCAGTGGCTATTCATTGGTTTGAGGGCTTCAGTTTAGGCTCCCTCCTGTTAAGTCATGTGTGGATTATTTCTGAGCCTTGGCTCTTAAGATAACTGCTGCTATGAACATTCTTTGCATTCTTACAACTGTGTACGTAAGAATTTCCCAGGGATCTATCCCTAGATGGAGAACTGCCAGGTCATCTTTAATCTAGAATATAGCGCAGGTGGTTTTCCAAAGCAGTTACGCCAACTTAATATTCTCAACACAAGCACGTGAGAGATCTCTTGTGCTTGATGGCCTACAGACAAGGCTACAAGTCATTTTGATGTCATGGGCCCCCCTGGTGACTTATGTGAAGCGGGGAAGAGAAAGACAGTCACTTTCTCCCCATCCACTTCTGCCACCAGGGACCCAGGGTTACTGGGTTCTTGTCTTCCCTTGCAGAAAAGACTTTCAGGAGTAGACAAGCAGTGGAGTAAAACCGATTTTATTGGAGGTTTTGAAGGGAAGGAGGGAGAGTAAGTGGGAGAGTGGAGAGTGACGCGCTCAAGAGAGAAGCCGGGCTTCTCCAAGGGTGGAGAGAGCCCGGACACACATATCCCAGCATTCGACAGGAAAGCATGAAAGCACACATCTCAAGAGGGGAGATGCGGGCGACACATGTGCTCGGCTACGTGAGCACAAGCAACACATGGGCTCGGGCAGCATGTGTGTGCCCTTCCTTGGTTCAAGGTGGCTTTTATAGGGTATCTTCTCTGGATGTCTTGGTCTGGAATGCTTTGAAGCCTTCTCTGGGCTGCATAGCTAAAGTCAATCAAATTAAGGGAGGGGTCTGAGGGTATCTGAGAAATTGCCTTCATGGGGAGGGGTCTGGTCTCAGGGTCTTCTGCTGAAGGTCTTATCTCAGGGTCTTATTCGATTTTAGGACTTTTACTCCCAGGAATTTCATTGTAAATTTTGGTGGCTTTCTTCCCTAGAAGTTTCCTTGCCAGGGGACCCTTCCCTGCCTACATCAACCTGAAGACAAGTTGACAAATAAGAGCACCACACCTGCCATCTGCTTTCTTGCTTATTAGCTGTGTGACCTTGAGCATCACTTGCATTCATTCCACAATTGTTCACAGAGCATCTTCTCAGTTCTGGGGATGGAAACCACCAGGATAAAACCCCGATTCCCAGACACTGGTGATGCTTCCTCAGGGATTTATTCCTCGGGGCAGGGGACTTGGGGGCTGGGATAGGATGGATAGAGAAGCACGGCAGTGAACATACACACTTAACCAGGGAGGGGGAGTTAGTTGCCCACTGGGAGCCTAATCTCAAAGAGCCTCGAGGAGGGGTGTGAAAGGTCACAGGTCTCACCGGGTGCAGACAGAGGGACAGAGACAAGGTAAGTGAAGATTCCCAAAAGTAGAGAGAGAGTATGGGGAAGATTGTCTCCCATGGAGGCAGGGGGAAGGTGGGAAAGAGAGAGGGAGAGAGAAAGTAGAGAGGGGAGAGAGAGAGAGGGAGAGAGAAAGTAGAGAGAGGGAGAGAGAAAGGGAGAGGGGGAGAGAGAGTAAGTAGAGAGAGGGGAGAGAGAGAGGGAGAAAGGGAGAGGGAGAGAGAGAGAAGGAGAGAGTAGAGAGAGGGGGAGAGAGAGAAGGAGAGAGGGAGAGAGGGAGAGGGAGAGAGAAGAGACAAGTGCAGCACTCTGATATCAATTGGGTCAAGAACCTAAAGGGTCCCCTATGACAATGGTAGTTAGAAATAATCACTCTGGACAAGAAAGTAGGTAAAGGCACACACATGATCATCTTCCAGAACCTGTATTGCAAACCACAGTAATGAGCGAGCGAGAGAGAGACAGAGACAGAAACAGAGACAGAGACAGAGAGACAAAGAGAGAGGGAGGGAGAGAGAGAAAGTGCCTGCCATAGAGGCAGGCTAGGAGTAGAACAGTGGCAGGAGGACACTGGGGACATTGCTGGTGGGAAACATACTGATCATGAACACTGCATGACGGAAACCCAATCACGAACAACTTTGTCATTGTGTATCTCACGGAAGTTCAATAAAATAAATATAAAAAGGCAATGGCAGTGGGAGGACAAGGATGGGACTCAACCAAGAGCACATTTTGCTTTCTGGAAAACAATATGGACAGTCCTTCAAAAACTAGAAATTGAGCTTCCATATGATCTCGCAATACCACTTCTGGGAACATATCTCAAAGATGCAAAAAAGCACAGTAGAAATGACATCTGCACCTATATGTTCATTGCAGCCCTGTTCACAATAGCCAAAATCTGGAAACAACCCAAGTACCTGAGAACAGATGGCTGGTTAAAGAAACTTTGGTACATCTACACAATGGAATACTGTGCAGCTGTTAGGAGAGATGAAGTCATGAAATTTGCTTATAAATGGATAGACATGGAGAGTATCATGCTAAATGAAATGAGAAAGAGAGGGACAGACATAGAAGGACTGCACTCATTTGTGGAGTACAGAGTAACAGCACATGAGGTTGACACCCAAGGACAGTAGATACAAGGGCCAGGAGGATTGCCCCATAGCTGGAAGACAGCTTCATGAGTGGAGGGGAGAAGGCAGTTGGAATAGAGAAGGGGTCACTAAGAAAATGATGGCTGGAGGAACCAGTCAGGATGGCAGATGTGTGCCGAAAGTAGATAATGGACCAAACATGATGACCTCTCAGTGTCTGTGTTGCAAGCCATGATGCCCAAAAGTAGAGAGAGAGTATGGGGAATATTGTCTGCCATGGAGGCAGGGGGAGTGTGGGAAAGGGGGGGTTATACTGGTAATATTGGTGGTGGGGAATGTGCACTGGTGGAGGGATGGGTGTTTGATCATTGTGTGATTATAACCCAAACATGAAAGCTTGTAACTATCTCACGGTCATTCAATAAAATTAAAAAAAAAAAAAAGAGCGCATTTTGCCGGTCCTTTTCCTTCAACAAAAATAAAAATAAAAACATTGCGGGACAATGTATGAAATGAGTACAGTCTCAGTACTGGATACGGTTGGGGTGAACTTGACTTTCTGAGGCGTGCTACCGTGTTGCGGTGATGTGCGCACCTGTTCCTGCCCTTCAGCCGCAGACTGGAGTTCCATCTGGGAACTCTCCTTTCGCATCAACAAGCTAAAGGGACAAACGCAACGCAAAGAAGCAGAGCGTGCAGGAAGGTGGGCGCGGTGAGAAGTTGTGCGTTGGAGCGGGCTGTGCATCCAGGGGACAGGAGGAACTGGGACTCTCAGAACCGCCTGCTTTTCCAGGCCGGTGAAAATGTGGGCTGTTCCCGGCACTGAGGGACCCAACCTCAGACCTCACACATGCGTCCTCCTGCTGACCCACATTCCCGGCACCTGAAAAAGTTCAATTAAAAAACAAAAACTTCAAAGTTTCGGCACAGTGTTCCAAACGGGGCAAAGACCTTCGGGTGTGTCTCTGGCTCAGGAAGGCTTGCAGGAAAGCTGGCACTTCTGGGCAGGGGGTGCTCTGGGTTTTGGACGGAGCCCGCAGAGAACCCCCCCTCCCAAAACCAGAGCTGGAGTCCACGTTGCAGGATGGGATTCAAGAGAATGTTCAGGCGGAAGCTGGACCCAGAAGTTGGTGGTCGGTGTGCGAGTGCTGCGTGGGAGGTGGGGGGAGGGGGGAGGGGGAGGGCCTGGGGAGGAGCCAGCAGAGAGGCACAGAGGCGCAAGGCGGCCTTTCAACTGCTGCCTTTTGTTGTGGCGGCCTTGGCCCTTCTAGGTCTGTGGCAGGATGTGAAGGGGGAAGTGTGTTGTGGTCTCCGAAGAATCACCGTCCCCCAGGGATGGCGTGGGCGAGGGGGACTCTGGAGAGAGCCAGCGGGGGGCCCAGCTCCCCCCAGCCCAGGAGTCGGCAATCCCTGGCGCATGGCTGGGTTCATTCCTGGGGCGGGGGCGGGGGGTGAGGGGGTGGGGGTTGCACGTGGCTGCTCCCCACGGTGCTCCCCACTCCCCCAGCCACTTACTCTCAGGCCTGGTTCTCCCGGGTGGTGCAGTCACAGAATTCTCTGCTTGCTGGAAACGGTGCGCACACATGTACACCCGTGTGCACACGCATGTCCACACATGGGCTGTGCAAGTGTCGTAGGAGCAGCCCTGGTGGTGGGAGGAGGCCTGGCAAAGACCACACTGGGGTGCAAGCCTCGTAGGACGCGCGCAGGGCCCCAGTGTGGACCCCGGTGCGGATGCCCCCTCTACCACCAGCTTCCCTTGCCCCCCCGGGGGCGTCCCGGAACCCCTCCCTGACGGAGCCCAGGGTCTCTGCTGAGCTGTCCGTCAGTGCTCCCTGTTCCCTCTGCCAACCTGCTTCTCCTTCCTCTCCTCGCTGAGACAGAGGTGCAGACAGAGAGGAAAATGGGGCGTCTCTTGGAAGTTAGGGGGGAGCCAGGGGACTTGGGGGTAACGGGGGAGGCTGTTTTCTTTGTGCTCATCCCAGTGGGGTCTCCTCTGTTCCCCCAATACTCACTTCCCAGCACACCCTGCCCTCCCCCATACCCTTCCCTCTCCTTCAGTAGCCCAGAGGATACCGGGCGTCGGGGCGCGTGTGCACATTGGCACTGTTCCACACCTGTCACCCCACATGCCTCACCGCCCCCCTCCCCGGAGGTGACCCCATTGCTCACCCAGGGGACACAGGCTTCCCTGGGAGGGCACCACAACTGTAATTTCTAGAACTGGGGCTCCCCCAGGCACTCCACTTTCCCCCCTCTCTGACTCAGCACAGAAGTGGGGCATCCACAGAGCAGTTTCCTGCCCACCCCCAGGTGAGGCTGCCCCCCCAGCCTCTGGAATGATCTGGGGGGCGGGCAGTGGTACCCTCCGGCGTAACTGGGGGATGCTTTCTGTTCTCTTTTAGAAGATGGATTTCCGGGGGGAGCCTTCCGGGATATTCCCCCACCCCCACCCCTGAACAGGGTGAGGTCGGCCAACTGTTTGGGGAACTTCTGGGTGTAAGGGGGAAGGAACAATTGTCAGCTGCAGTTTGCACCTTTGCAGAACAGGAAAACAATGTTCTACATAGGGGCTGAGCGACAGTACAGCAGGGAGGGCATTTGTCTTACATGTGATGGACCCCGGCTCAATCCCCGGTACCCCATATGGTCCCCTGAGCCCCTCCAAGAGTGATTCCTGAGCACCGGGCCTGGAGTAAGCCCTGAGCACAGTTGGGTGTGGCGAAAATAAAACAAGAACGACCTGTGTGATATTGAAGAGTGTGTGCTGCGTCTCTGTGGGCCTGGCCTGACCCAGGCACTGTTTTTCGTGTCTGGGGGGGCTTTGGAATCCCTGTTGGACAAGCCACAAGGCCTCCCTCGAATCTCAGGGCCTTAAAGGAACCACTTCAAAATTACCTTACACATTTTTTTTATTTTGGGATGTCACACCCAGCAATGCTTAGGGGTGACTTCTGGCTCTGCACTCAGAAATCACTACTGGAGGTGCTCACTGGGCCATAAGGAACGCCGGGGATTGAACCCGGGTCGAGGTGTGCAAGGCAAACACCCGCCCCGTTGTCCTGTCGCTCTGGCCCACCATGCACATCTTAGTTTGCAAACTAGCGAGCCCGAAGCAAGGACATTATTCTTGTTGTTGCTGTTTGGATAGCACCATACACACTACAACTCAAGGTTCAGTAGCATCTGTAGCAGTTTGAACTTTCTCTGCTGTGAACGGTGTGACCGGAACTGGGAGAGTGGCCGCCCCACTCAGAATGGAGAAGACTCGATGAAAGTAGATGAAACGGGAAATGAACAAAATCACCTTTCTGACGCCAATTTCTGGGAAACATCAGTCACTTTCCCATAGCTTTGGCACGGGCTCTGGCTCTGTGGTAGAGCACATGCCTGGCATGTTGGGGTCCTGGGTTTCAACTGGAACTGTAGATTAGACACCCCCCACCCAGCACCACACCCCCCAACCCCAGTGCCACCACGTCCTGGTGGGCCCCAGAGCACCACCCAGAGATGCCTGACCACAGCAGTGACCATACCCCATCCACGTATCTGAGTTTCATTGGTTTTCCAAGTCTACTTAATTCAAAATGTGTTCATCCCATCCTATAAGAAACACGGGTTGAAAACATTCCTAGTTTTCTATTTTTTTTTTAATTATTTATTTCATTTCATTTCATTTATTTATTTATTTTTGCTTTTTGGGTCACACCTGGCGATGCACAGGGGTTACTCCTGGCTCTGCACTCAGGAATTACTCCTGGTGGTGCTCGGGGGACCATATGGGATGTTGGGAATTGAACCCGGGTCGGCTGCATGCAAGGCAAACGCCCTCCCCGCTGTGCTATTACTTCAGCCCCTCCTAGTTTTCTAATATTTAATGGCAGCCTGCCTGTAATGATGACACACCAGCATTGGTGAATCACCTGGCCTGCGGGCAATCTTATTTTCAGGTACATAGAGTCTGATGCTGGTATGTCTTTAAAGTTGGTTTGGGGGGGTCACACCTGGCAGCGCTCAGGGTTTACTCCTGGGTCTGTACTCAGGGGTCCCTCCTGGTGGGGACTAGGGGACGAAGGTCGGCAGAGTGTAAGGACAGCTTCTTCCCCGCTGTCCCATAACTCCTGGCCCCAAGAGGTTGGTTATAATGTTGCAGAAACCCAGCTCAGAATGTTGTTTCACTAGGACTGGGGCCATGCAATTGAAACAGGAGAGCTAGACCCCAAAGATACTCTGGAGGTGAATGTATCCTAAGGTTTTTAGGATTGAAACAACTTTAGTAGCTGAGTAGGATGCTTGGAAACTGGGTGCCAGAGAAGAGATGCTCATTTGAAGGAGAAATTTGCAGAGTCAGTGCCAGGCACCATTGAAAAGCGAGGCCAGACCCGGGCTGGGAGGGTGGAAATGGAACTTGGAAGAGATTCCTTCCCCCTGGATGTCAGACACCCACCCCCCCTGCCACCACCCCCAGCCCCACGAACACCAGATGGGGGACTGGAGGTGTCTGCACTCAGCATCTAGTGGGGTGACCTGGGTAAGAGAAGCACATCCGGAGCACTGAGCAAGGAGAACTCCGTGGGATGTGGGACTCCAGCCCTGCCGTGCTGAGCCTTCAATTAGACGGTGCTGCCGGGCGTCCCCTGCCCCCACAAACCCCGCTCCAGAGCGCTGGGCCGAGGATGCCGGCTCCCCGAGGCACACCAGCCTCCTGTACTGGGTTCCGATTACAAACGGTAAACAGCTAAACCGAAGGAGGAAACCATTTCCGGCCTGGAAATGGGAGACCATCTGGTTCTCATTGCACTTCCCCTGTCTTCTCTGGATTTCTTTCCTGCTCTCTGCCCTCTCTCCCAGCCCCGAGCACGCAGCTCAGCTGGGAGCACGGTGACCTTACTTGCCGACCTTTGCTCACACGTAGGTCTGTTTCTGGGGCTAGGCTGGAGAACGCCCAGATCCAGGGGGGTGGCGGGCTCCGTCCCTGGACCTGTGGCCCTACGCTGATGACCCAGACCCACTGAGCCTGAGCATCGAACCAACTGGTCCAGAAGGCGGAGGGTCACTAGGTGGGGCCCCCAGCCCTCCCCCTCCCCACCCCAACAACAACAACAACAACAACAACGAGAACCAAACAGGAAGGATTCCTTGTTGACCCTCAAATTACATGTCTTGGGGTAGCTCATCCCCCCCCCCCCCATGAGAATAATGTTTCTTTATGTCAAATCATTAATCGAAAGGAAGCGAGACAATAATTAAAAGGCATGTCTGGTTAAGTCAAGTCTAGAGTTTCCCCCCCCCCTTTTTTTTTTTTGGCAGGGCCACACCCCGTGATGCTCAGGGCTTACTCTTGGCTCTGTGCTCAGGGATCACTCCTGGATGGATTCTGGGGACCACACGTGGTGCCGGGGAATGAACCCAGCGTGGCTGTGCGTCAGGCCAGCGCGGTCCCAGCTGCGCTATTGCTCTGGCCCCGCCCGAGGAGTCTTTGGAAGGGCCTCGCAGATATGTCGTTAATAGAGTCATCTCGCTCCCCGCAGGGATCAGCAGCTGGCTTTTCCATCCGCTCCATCCGAGAAGCTGGCGCCGAGGGCCAGAGAGAGGCTCTGTGTGTGGGGAGCCTGCCCAGGCCCTGAGCCCTGCCAGGGCGTACGCCCAGTGAAATATTGGGGTTCGGGAGGCAGTTTCTTTCGGGGTTCGAGGACAGACCTCGCTGGTGCAACACCCTGAGTCTGAGTGTCTGCGTCGCCTGTCTCCCGTTACGGGGGTGTGTGGCCCAAGCACAGCTGGGCAGGGCGTGGGGGTGGCCCTGTGGCCTCCAGACTACCGGTGCCCCATGGCACGGGCCTGGCATGGCCCCAAGGCCCCAGGCACTGCTGAGTGTGACTGTGACAAATGAAATGTTGAGCTGGCTCAGCTGGGGCCGAGCTGGGTGACCGGGAGGGCGTCTCTGGTCGGGAGTGGGCAGAAGCTTCCTTCTGAAGCGGCTCCCTGTGCGTTGGTGTCCCAGGTCCCCAGGTGCAGGCCGTGAGCCCTGTCTAGCTCCCGTCCCTAGAGCCAGAAGAACGGACAAAATGCGTGTGCGATGTTTGACACCCACGTCCTGGTCCTCGTGTCCTCGGCAGTAGTGTGCCTGCAGACGGCACGGGAGGCCCACGCCGAGTGACTGGAGCCAGACAGGCCGCGCTTGCAGGTTCTCTGCTGAGTTCCTACCGCCATATATTCTCTCTCTCTCTCTCTCTCTCTCTCTCTCTCTCTCTCTCTCTTTCTCTTTCTCTTTCTTTCCTCCCTCCCTTCCTCCCTTCCTCCCTCCCTCCCTCTCTCCTTCCTTCCTTCCTTCCTTCCTTCCTTCCTTCCTTCCTTCCTTCCTTCCTTCCTTCCTTCCCTCCCTCCCTCCCTCCCTCTTTCTTTCTTTCTTTCTTTCTTTCTTTCTTTCTTTCTTTCTTTCTTTCTTTCTTTCTTTCTTTCTTTCTTTCTTTCTTTCTTCCTTCCTTCCTTCCTTCCTTCCTTCCTTCCTTCCTTCCTTTCTTTCTTTCTTTCTTTCTTTCTTTCTTTCTTTCTTTCTTTCTTTCTTTCTTTCTTTCTCTCTTTCCTTCCTTCTCTCTTTCCTTCTCTCCCTCCCTCCCTCCCTCCCTCCCTCCGTCTGTTCTTTCTTTCTTTCTTTCTTTCTTTCTTTCTTTCTTTCTTTCTTTCTTTCTTTCTTTCTTTCTTTCTTTCTTCCTTTCTTTCTTTCTTTCTTTCTTTCCTTTCTTCCTTTCTCTCTCTCTTTCCTTCCTTCCCTCCCTCCCTCCCTCCCTCTCTTCTTTCTTTCTTTCTTTCTTTCTTTCTTTCTTTCTTTCTTTCTTTCTTTCTTTCTTTCTTTCTTTCTTTCTTTCTTTCTTCTTTCTTTCTCTCTTTCTTTTTTCTCTTTCTTTCCTCCCTCCCTCCCTCCCTCCTTCCTTCCTTCCTTCCTTCCTTCCTTCCTTCCTTCCTTCCTTCCTTCCTTCCTTCCTTCCTTCCTTCCTTCCTTCCTTCCTTCCTTCCTTCCTTCCTTCCTTCCTTCCTTCCTTCCTTTTTGCTTTACACTTGCCAATGACAGGGGTTACTCCTGGCTTTGCACTCAGGAATTACTCCTGGCGGTGTAATTGGGGGACCCTATGGGATGCCGAGGATCAAACCTGTGTCGGCTGTGTGCAAAGCAAACAAACACCCTCCCAGCTGTATTATCACTCTGCCCCCAAGATTTTCTTTCTTTGGCTAAGAAAGAGTTCAGATGAAATTGGGGAGAACTGGAGGGGCTGGGAAGAGAGCAAACAATGAGGAACCTTTCAGCTACTACTTAATAACAAGGTAACAAGTGAAAAATTAGTCAGTGGTCTTATTTCTGCTAAGAGTCTGCGAGTGGAGGGTCCTGGGCCTATTTCTGGGCTTCTCGAGCTACCTCTGCTGTCACTGTGCAGGACAGCTGGGCCTCTGTCTCCTCTTTTTTTTTTTTTCTTTTTTGGGTCATACCTGGCGATGCACGGGGTTACTCCTGCTTTGCACTCAGAAATCACCCCTGGCGTTGCTCAGGGGACCATATGGGATGCTGGGAATCGAACCCGGGTCGGCCGCGTGCAAGGCAAACACCCTACCCGCTGTGCTATCACTCCAGCCCCTGTCTCCTCTTATAAGGCACACATTCCTTCTGTCCCATTGCCCTTCGTGGAGCAAATCCTCAAGTCAAAATTCAGTGTTGGGCTGGAGCGATAGCACAGTGGGTAGGGCGTTTGCCTTGCATGAGGTCGACCCGGGTTGGATTCCCAGCATTCCATATGGTCCCCTGAGCACAGCCAGAAGTGATTCCTGAGTGCATAAGGCAGGAGTAACCCCTGTGCATCACCAGGTGTGACCCAAAAAGCAAAAAAAAAAAAAAAAAAAAAAGAATTCACTGTCACAGTCATCAATTTGCTAGAGTGGGCACCAGTAACGTCTCTATTGTGAGACTAGTTGTTACTGTTTTTGGCATATTGAATACGCTGGAGCAATAACACAGTGGGTAGGACGTTTGCCTTGCACTCTGCTGACCCGGGTTCGATTCCTCCGCCCCTCTAGGAGAGCCCGGCAAGCTACCAAGAGTAGCTCGCCCGCATGACGGAGCCTGGCAAGTAGGTCAAAATACAAACACATTTTCCTGAGGCTGATTTGGGATGTGTTCAAGTATTCCCTAAGCTCTTACTACTTACAAATAATTACGTTCCTGCTCAAAGAAAGGTTTTTTTTCCCTTTCTTTCTTTCTGTGAATGCATCAGAACTCATGGAAAAACTCGTCAGTTTTGAACTGTATTGAATGCCCAAGTGTCCATTTGCTCTCCCCTGGTCTGTGCAAGGGTCTCGGGAGCCTCGGGGCTGTCTCCATTCCTCTTGGAATTCCTAACTCCTCCCTCCCACCCCACCAGAGTCTCAAACCACAAAGGCCTCCACTGGGGAATATTTATTAAATTAAGCTGAGCTGTGTCTTTTGCTTGCCTAAGGACACCAAACATATTTCAAAGATGGGAACTTCAGTCTCTACTTCTTTGTACTTCTTTTCTCTCACCCCACCATGATGCTCAAATGCTGGTCAATAAATACTTGATAATGTTGATGAAAGGCAATAGAACAGAGCTGACCTTGAATTCCTACTCCCAGCCAAGGTGCCTCCAAGGGTCCAGCTCAGGCAGATCTGAGCTCTGGTCCCTTCTTCTTTGCCAGGGCAATTCTTCACACGCACACACACACACACGCATCCACGCACATAGGCACACATGCAACACACATACATGCAAGCACACACATGCACAAACGTGCACACACACAATGCACATACATGAACACACACGCGCACACACATGCACACACATGCACGCACACATGCACTCACACATGCATGTACACAAGACCACCCAAGGATATACTGAAGACCGTGGTGGTGGTTTCAGAAAGTCTTTATAAGAATCTATAGTTTGTTGGAGCTGGAGCGATAGCACAGTGGGTAGGGCGTTTGCCTTCATGCGGCCGACCCAGGTTCGATTCCCAGCATCCCATATGGTCCCCTGAGTACCGCCAGGAGTAATTCCTGAGTGCAGAGCCAGGAGTAACCTCTGTGCATCGCCAGGTGTGACCCAAAAGGCAAAAAAAAAAACAAACCCAAAAAACAAATAAACAAACAAACAAAAGAATCTATGGTTTGTCTCTAGCTTTTATTTTAGCCTAAATCCTATTCACCAGAGAAATAGGAACCAGGTCTAGGCCCACCTTCCATCTAGAAGTCCTAGAACCTCTTATCTCAAGGAAATAGAAAAAACCCTTAGTTTATCACCCAATTTTAAGTTGTCACCAGCTCTTTCCCACTCTGTTTTCACTGGCTCCTCCCTAGTTAAACATTATCATGATTTTTGGAGCCCGGGAGAGAAAGAACAGTTCGAAGGCCCTTGCTTGAACACGGACGGCCAGCCCAGGTTCAATCCCTCGCACCGTATTTGGTCCCTCCAGCCCTGCTGGGAGTGATTCCTGGATGCAGAGCCAGCAGCAAGCCCTGAGCACTGCCAGATGTGGCCCCCCCAACCAAAAACTAAAATAAAAACGCTGGGAATTTACCCTGTCAGCTCCTTGCAGACATCTCTCAGCCTTCCTAGGTGTGTGAAGTAGGTTTCACAGCCACAGCAGATCCCACCAAACCCTGCTGAGGACAAGCTTGTAGAAACGGGGGCGGGGGGGGGGGGAAGGGGACAAGCTGGGATCAGAGCTCCAATGCCAGAGGCCAAGAATGTGGCCGTCTACACTGACCGCTCTGTCTGTTCAGGGGGTTCATGTATTCAAGTTCCGGTGGGGACTTTCTACCTTTCCCATTTTCTTTTTCTTTTTTCTTTTTTTTTTGAGGGGGAGTCACACCCAACGATACTCGGGTTGCTCCTGGCTCTGCACCCAGAAATTATTCCTAGCAGTGTTTGGGGGACCATATGGGATGCCAGAGATCGAACACGGGTCAGCCGCGTGCAAATCAAACACCCTCCCGGATCGTTCCGGCTGGCCCCTCCCGTCATTTCCTTTTCTCTGTCACTTCTGTAGTGAAAGATGCACCTACTGTTTGTCTTCAAGCCACACCTGCTGATGCCCGGGGCTTACTCCTGGCTCTGCACTCAGGGGTCACTCTGGATGGTGCTCACGGAACCCCACGGGAAGGCAGGGATCGAACCTGGGTTGGCGCGTGCAAGGCCAATACCCTCCCCGCTGTACTATACTATGACTCTGACAAGAGACTTATTCTCTTTTTAAGCCCGCAGCTAGATTGTCAGGGATGGGAGCAGCTGGTCTTCCCCGGTGTCTGTGGTGCAGCCACAAAGGGTCTAGGTGTTGTGGGTGGCTGGAGCGACCCCCCTCTCTTGAAACAAATGTTCTTCCCTTTCCCACCTCTCCACAGTTCCCTCCTTCATGCAATTTTCACAGTCGGGTTTCATCTGGGCACAAATACGACCCCTGGTGGGCTTCCCTGGGCATTGCAGGCCAAGGGGTGGTTACCTGAACCCCTCCCATTCTGTTTTCTGGAGACACCCCAGCTCCCTCCCTGTATCCCAACACCCTCCCTGTACCCCAACTCCCTCCTGTACCCCAACACTCTCCCTGTGCCCCAACACCCTCCCTGTGCCCCAGCTTCCTCACTGTACCCCCAGCTCCCTCCTGTGGTGCCTACAGTGTCTGCTGGAAGCAGCAACAGAAAAGAACAGCCCGTTTGCCAGGGAATGTGTCTGTGCAGAAACACACAGCTCCACACAACTGCTGCGCCGAGAGGAACATCAGAGGCTCTGCCAAGCCTCCCTTCCCGGCAGCCGCGTGGCACCAGTGACAGTGAAGCGGCTCTTCTGGAAAGGGCCAGCCGGCAGCCGCGGACCTCTGGTGTGAGAGCCCTCTTGTACATGAGCGGAAGGGGACAAAGGACCAGCCTCGCCAGGGTCAGGGCATGAAGTTAGAACGATGCCTTATGTTTTCAGGGAGTCTTCCTCCAGGACTGCTCCCTGAGGAAGTCGGCTGTAAATATCAACCCAGGCCGACTAACGTTCAGTGGTACTGGAAGCTCTTAGACGAAACCCATCACGAATATTTATTGTCTAAATAAATATCTGTGCTAGATGGATAATTTTTTATGATGATGGTACTTTATTTTTTTTTTTCTTATGGGTCACACCCAGCGATGCTCAGGGGTTACTCCTGGCTCTGCACTCAGGAATTACTCCTGGCAGTGCTCGGGGGACCAGATGGGATGCTGGGAATCGAACCCAGGTTGGCCGCGTGCAAGGCAAATGCCTTACCCGCTGTGCTATCGCTCCAGCCCCTATGAAGGTACTTCTACAGGAAAATTCAAGTACTTTTATTAGGCCTCACTTTTCCTTTTGGCCCCTACTAAGTTTTAAGAATAGAGATTGAGGGGCCGGAGCGATAGCACAGCGGGTAGGGCGTTTGCCTTGCACGCGGCTGACCCGGGTTCGGTCCCCAGCATCCCATATGGTCCCCCAAGCTCTGCCAGGAGTAATTCCTGAGTGCAAAGCCAGGAGTAACCCCTGAGCATCGCTGGGTGTGACCCAAAAAGCAAAAAAAAAAAAAAAAAAGAATAGAGATTGACAGTTCATCAAACAAACTTCAGTCTCTAAGTCACCTGTTTTTTTTCCTTTTTTTTTTTTTTTTCGGTGCCGGAGATCAGGGCCTCGTATGTGTTTGCTGTGTCTTAGTTTGGTGTCAGTGTTGGCCCAGGGTCCTGTCACCCTTGGCTGCGGTGTTCACACCCACTCCCTACTGACTGGACATTGCGTGTGGCTGGACGTTGCTGCCTTGCTGGGGATGCCAGAGAGCAGGGCTGCCGGGAGCATATGGGGGCACCAGGGATGCAACCCCCGACCGTCTACTGCGGCCAGGCAGGTGCTGGAGGCTACCAGCTATTCCTCTGGTATATGGGGGGAAGATGTTGACCTTTAGAGAGATACTCCAACAGACGGCAGCTCAGGGGCTGATCCAGATCTGATGTCCACTCCACATGGTCCCCTGAGCACCACTGGAGGAAGTCCGAAGCACAGAAGTGGGAGTAGACCGCCCCTCCTCCCCATGGTCCCTGGACCTGTTCTCCACTTGGGGACCTGTTCTCCATTTTGGCTCCGTCCTATGGTGTCAGCGCACTCTGGGCTCCAGCCAGACCGGTGACAACTTTCCATCTCGTCCTGGAAACTGGAGCGTGGGACGAGCTGGGGGCTGTGACTGGCACGGGAGCCTAGGCCCAGACCCACTTTCAATCTGCCCAGCGCGAGAACTTTTGCAGCCAGTTCCCTTATTGATCATTGGCCGGTTACATCCCTCCAAGACAAACATTAGCCCCTCCGGAGACAGGAGCGTCCTCAGCTTCGCCCAGGGAGACTCTTGCTGGGCAAGGCTTGAACGAGGGAGCCGGCTTCCTCGCAGGGAGCAGGGGGGCAGCCTACACTGAGTGTTTTCCACATTTATTTGGTTATAAAACTTCCCTCTGGCCCCCGCAAAGAGTGACTCATATGTTCTGTGGCAGTACTACGCAGCGCGTAGCTTTTGGTAAGTTTTTTTTTTTCCTTTCCCCTTCAGACATTTTAGTTTGCAACTAATTCATTTTTATTTTATGTTACCAAAAAATGAGTCTGTTAGAGGTTGGAACTTAAAAATAA
Source organism: Sorex araneus (assembly GCF_027595985.1). NCBI lineage: Eukaryota > Metazoa > Chordata > Mammalia > Eulipotyphla > Soricidae > Sorex > Sorex araneus. The sequence continues at coordinate 173,209,983 of NC_073304.1, read as the reverse complement.
ATCTCTCAGCAGACAGTTCCGAGAACAATGCTCAATGGCGCACTTCGTGATGCTCGGCTGTACGTGGTACGCCCCTTGCCTTCTCTTCTGAGCCCTTCACTGCCACTTCAGTTCCGTTACGGCATCTTAAAGGTGTCGGGGAATGATAAGACAGCGGGTGGGGCATTTGCTTTGCAAGCAGCCAACCCAGGTTCTATCCTCAGTATCCCACGTGGTCTCCTGAGCCCCGCCAGAGGTGACCCCTGAGTGCAGAGCCAGGAGTAAGCCCTGAACATCACTGGGTGTGGCCCCCAAACTAGCACTGCACTGTAGCACTGTCGTCCCGTTGCTCATCGATTTGCTCGAGCGGGCACCAGTAATGTCTCCATTGTGAGACTTGTTGTTACTGTTTTTGGCATATTGAATACTCTATGGGTAGCTTGCCAGGCTCTGCCGTGTGGGCGGGATGCTCTCGGTAGCTTGCTGGGCTCTCCAAGAGGGACAGAGGAATGAACCCGGGTCGGCCGTGTGCAAGGCAAACACCCTACCCACCATGCTATCGTTCCAGCCCCCAACTCCCCAAACTAATTTTTTGTAAAAAAGCATCAGGAAGGAACTCCCCATGGAGAGAAGTGGGGGTGCGTGGGGGCATATCCATCTGTCCAGGCTTCTCTCAAGGTCCATCTGCAAAAGGATGGCCACAGACACCTGTAGTACCTTCTTGGGGCGAGTCATGAACAGCAGGCAGAAGGTGCTATCCTGCCTCCATCCCTCCTCGGCTCCATTTGCTCTTGCCTCGCCTCTGCCCACATTCCGTCTTGGGTTCTAAAGGCTATTGGCTGTCACCTAAAGCTGGGGTCCACTGCCCACCTTCCCACCCGCCTGCACGCCTGTAGGGGACTCCACCAAGATGCTCTGCTAGTCAGACTCCGTGGAATTCTCCTGGCCCGGAGAGAAGCAGGGCATTGTGCCTTTGGGGTGAAAAGGGATGGAAAGTGAGGTGATTATGCTAAGTAAAATCTGTGAGGGAGTGAAAGACAGTGCCTGGGGGTTCTCACTCAGAGGGACGAAGAATCACTAAAGCGAACAAACTGGCAAGGAACAGCAAGACTCGATTCCCAGAGAAAATGATGCTGGATGTCTGGGTGGGAGGAATTAAAAGAGGGTCTTTCGGGGGTGGGGTGACACTGGAACCTTGGTGATGGGGTGTGTGGCATCAGACACACTCACAGAGGGGCTGAAGTGAGAACACAGTAGGTAGGGCACTGACCTCTCATGGCCCATACAGGTTGAATCCCTGGCACAGCCAGGAGTGATCTCTGAGTGCAGAGCCAAGAGTATGCCCTGAGCACCCCGGGTGTGGCTCCCCCAACCACATACAAAACAGGCGCACACAGAGGAGTGAAGCCAAAGCCCTAGGTTCTAAGGCAGTCCAATCATAAAGAAAACTTTTTCCATAGCAATAGCATAGTGGCTAGGGTATCTGCCTTGCATGCGGCTGATTCGGGTTCGATTTCCATCCCCAGGAGCATCACATATGGTCCCCTGAGCACCGCCAGGAGTAATTCCTGAGTGCATGAGCCAGGAGGAGTAACCCCTGTGTGTCGCTGGATGTGACCAAACCAAGGTTGGCTGTAGGCAGCGTTGAAGTCACCTCCAGGGAACTTCTATCACTGGAAGCTCAGACAGAACAGAAGCGTCAATGGTTCAAGATGACGTGGTCAATGTAGAGATGAGGGGATATTATCCAGTCTTGACAGAAGAAGAAGGAAATCATTCTGTTTGTGGCCACGTGGATGGAACTGAAGGACACTGTGATAAATAGAATTGATTGGGTCTGGGAAGACATGTGCCATACGAATTCACTTCCGGGCACTGTCGAAAATCATCTCGAACTCATGGAGGCAGAGATGACCGCTGTCGCCACCGGGGGCTGGGGGTGGTGGCAGAAGTGCTGTTTAATGAGTGCAAAGCTCCGGGCAACCTGCTGTCCAAAAGCACGTCCAGGATTGGTATTGTCGTATTGTGCACATGAAAAATCTGATCGTCGGGGTGTTCTCAGGGTAATGTTCTTTCTGCAGGAAAATGAAAGGGTGCCGGGAAACTGCGGGTGCAATTGCATGTGCTTCTTGCTTTGACGGTGCTGAGGGTGTCACCAGTGAGAGTGCGTGTTCAAATGTGCCAAACCAGACACGTTCTGTGTGTGTGAGTGATCGCCATACAGCTGTCCATCTGTGGTTCCTCTCGTGGCCTCGTCAAAGCAGCGGGCTCGTCTCTACTGCTGCCCTCAGCCACTCTGTCTAGATATTTTCTGCCTTTTCTTCTCTGCACCCCCATATTTGGCAGGGGGCCTCTTGAAAGGAATTTTTTCTCATTCATCTTCACATTCCTCCATTGCTTCGTAAAGTAAATGGTACGTAGAAAGTTGTCAGTGAACATGAATTTGCCTGGGGAGTGCTTGCATTTAAGTTGCCCATTTTCCTTGACTTAGAAGACTTGTTACTTAGTTTCTATGGAATGGCTCCCTTGTTACTTTGTATCCATTAGAAACCAAAGCCTTACTTACACATGGTGGAATCCTCTAGGAACAGTCTAACAGTTCCTGATGCTCTCTGACCCCTCTGGATACCTCTGCTCAAGAAACGGCCTTGTCCAGACTGACCTTTGGCCAGACTGGGCTGTGGATTTGAGGCTTGTTCAGGAATCTTTCACAGTATTGGCCCATTTTGCCAACTCAAGGATAGGGTCCCACGGTTTCAATCAGGCCAGCAATGCCCAGGGCCGGATCAATACTGCGACTTTAGGACCTTATAAGAAACCAGCTGGATGGAAATGGCTAGGTGGGTTTCCTGGAGCTGCTCCCCTCCCTGCCCACCCCCCCAAAAAAAACTTCATTCACAAAAATAGGGGCAGGCCAGGATCTGGGTGGTAGTTCACTGACCCCGGATCTGACCCGTTCTTCATGGATTTTTTTTTCTTTTTGGGTCACACCCAGCAACGCTCAGGGGTTACTCCTGGCTCTGTAGTCAGTAATTACTCCTGGTGGTGCTTGGGGGATCCTATGGGGTGCCAGGGATCGAACTCAGGTCAATTGCATGCAAGGCAAATGCCCTACCCACTGTACTATGGCTCTGGCCCTCTTTATGGATTTTTGAATTTTTCCCCACATCTGAAGAGTTGGCCTCTAGAGGAGAGTGACCCCTCCACAATCCCATGGCGGCTGGACTTGCCTAAGATCATGGGGCCCAGGAAGCAGTAGCAGGTGGGAGATTAGTACCCAGCTAATACACTGCTGTGGCCAGCTCCATTTCCTCCCAGTTCTGTGCCTCGGAGCAATGACTCCTCTTCTTCTGAGTTTTGGTTTCTGGGTTCTTAACACCAAGATTTCTCTGGCCGGTCTCAGAGTTGTAAGGGCATTTCTGAGACCCGGAGGAGCACCTGTCAGAGGGGCCAAATCAAGAGTCTGGATGACAGGTCACAAGGGCACTCGTGTCCCCAAGAAGGCAGGGCCCCTGAGGACAGTCAGGGCCGAGCTTATAAGGGGGAAAAGTCTGACGGCGGAGGCTGTGGGTGAGGGACTGGGATGAGCAGAGCAAGTCACAGGAGCAAAGCGAGCCGGTTCACGATCAGGCTGCTTTGCAGTCGTGGGGAATAAGCAGCTTGTGGCTATGGGGGACAGTCACAATTGGGGGACAGGGATTTCTGAAGCTGAGCGGTTGGTTTCTGAACTGAACTTGTTCATGGGGTACCCTTGGGGCGACGGTGAGGTGCTCCCTTCCCGCTGCCAGGGTAGGAGGGAATAACGATGGCGCCCTTAGGTCAGGAGCCCCCAGCTCACTGCTGAGCAGCTTCAGAGTCTTGGTGTAAAGCCGGCAGCGCCCCCAGCACCAGGACTGGCCCTCAGAGCACAGTTCCGAGGGCTGTTGGTGGTGATGATGTGGTGCGGGTACACTTCTCTGCTGCCCTTGAGCTTTCGGACCCAGACAAGAGCCAAGGAAGGAAATTTCCACTTGGCATCAAACCAGCCAGCTTCTGCCCTCTTCTCTCTGCCGCTCCCCCCGCCGAGTCCCCACCTGTCACCCAATTAGCACCCTCCCAGGCTGAGCACCTGCACGGGGGATTGGAGGCTCCTTCCAGCCCTTCCGCCCTCCCTCCCCCCCCCCCCCCCGCCCCAGCCCCCTTTCCAGTCTGCTGCGGCTCTCAGGAGTCTCTGCAGAAATGAGTGTGGTAACGGATGCAAATGTCCTTGCAGAAGGTCTCTCCTGGGTCCCAATCAGAAAAATCTCCCAGAACTTTGAAAAGTGACACACGTGTGTGTGAGTTTGTGTGTGAGTTAGTGTGTGTATGTGAGTGTGTGTGTTTCTGTGTAAGTATGTGAGTGTTTGTATTTGTGTGTGAGTGTATGTGTGTGAGTATGTGTATGTGAGTTTGTGTGTGTGTTTCTGTGTGTTTCTGTGTGTGTGTGAGTGTGTGAGTGTGTGAATGTGTGTCTGAGTGTGTGTGAGTGTGTGTATATGAGTGTGTGTATTTGTGTGTTTATGTGTGTGTGTGTGTGTGTGTGAGCAGGAATCACACTGGGGAGGGGACAGAGACAAGGAGACAGGACTGGAGTCCATGAGAAGCGGATTCACATCATGAGGGGACAGAGGGAGGGAAGCAGCCCCAAGGGGGGAGTTTAGTGCCGGTTTTGCAGGGCTCTGCTCTGCCCTTGGGGTCTAAACCAAGGAGAGGTCCCAGGGCTGCCCCGTGCTAGGCACCAGGCGTGGCTTCTGCCTCACACCTTGTGCCGTCTACGTGTTCCCAGGGGCTGACCCACAGATGTGACTCTTAACTGGACGTAAAGGAACCCTATGGGCTAGCACGCTGAGGGGGGTAGGATGGCACATGTCTAAGGCCATTCCCTGCAGACCCTCGGGCTGGGGGCATGAGGAAGAGCTTTTCCATCTGCGTGGCCACAGTGAATGTAGACTGACTCGGTGCTTCTGGGGCAGTGGAGGGTCTGCACTGCGGGACCCCACGGGAGGGACCAGAGCCCAGGCAGAGCACTGCCTCCTGAGTCAGGCTGGGGGTGCTTCCAACAAGGGGCCTGGGAAGGTACAGTGCCGCCTCACCTGGGGACCCATCCCAGGCCCTACACCAGCAACCCGGGGTCTGGCTTCCAGCGTCCCCAGCTAGGCACAGGAGGTAGCGGGAGACGGCCATCGGCATTAAAAGGCCACAATTCTCTTTCTTCTTCTGTTTAGTTTTGCTTTTTTGCATCATACCCGGTGATGCGCAGGGCTTACTCTTGTCTCTGCACTCAGGAATCACTCCTGATGGGGCTTGGTGGACCCAAGAGGATGCCGGGAATCGAACCCAGGTTGGCTGCATACAAGGTAAACACCCTCCCTGCTATTCTATTGCTCTGGCCGCCGTGAGCCAAGATTTAATGGCATGTGGAGACCCCCCTCGACTGAGCCCTAAACTGGCACAATCTTGCAGCCCAGCTATGAGTCACTGTCTCCGGCCCTGGCCTGCATCGGATCTTCCCCTTGGCTCCATTCAGAAAACCTGCTTCGGGGGCTGGAGCGATAGCACAGCGGGGAGGGCGTTTGCCCTGCACGCGGCCGATCCAGGTTCGATTCCCAGCATCCCATAGGGTCCCCTGAGCACCACCAGGAGTAATTCCTGAGTGCAGAGCCAGGAGTAACCCCTGTGCAACGCCGAGTGTGACCCCCCCAAAAAAAAATAAGAAAGAAAACATGCTTCCTGGTGGATAATGGCCTGTGGAAACTCTGGGACTGAATTCACCGTGGACAGGGGTTGGAGCTAAAAGCTTGGAGGTGAGGGGAGGAGGCAGCAGCTATGCCCCTTCACCTCCTGAGCCTCCTCCCTGGGAGCTCAGGTAACACTGTAGGTGGACACTGGGTGGACACTGGTCAAGGCTGTCTCTTCCACCTGGACTTACGCTCTGGTCTTTGTTTCATAGCAAATAATTTCTGGAGCTGACAGATTGTTTTGCTGAGAAAATACCAGAGAGAAGAGGAGCACCCCTGAATTAAAGGAACGTGGAGCCTCAGTGAGGGGACCCTAGAGCGGCGTGAAGGAAGAATAATTGGCTCCCCCAGATTGGGGACACAGAATCCGGGAAGGAGAGTCTGAACTGCTAGGGATGCTGACTTGATCGAGTTTAGTTTGTTGTTCTTGCTTTAGCTGCCTAAGTTTGACTTGAGGGTCACTGCAGGGAGTTCCCAAGGGGAGCTTTTAGACTTTTAGACTTGGGGTGTCTTTGCACCCTCAGTCTTCTCTGGGCCTCATCATGGCCCTCCCCCTGGCTCCCCCCCCCCCCCCCGCCACAGTGTTCTTTGGACGGGGCCCTGTGTTAGTTCTGAGCCGGACCCAGTTTCAGAATATATCTTTGTCTCTCCAAACTGTTATTTGATTTTAAGGCTTTTTGTCCCTTCCTGAAATTTTCTGCCAAGCCCAGCCCTGGCCCTGGCCCTGCCTTCTGACCCCTGTGTCCACGGTTGACACACAGAGCGGCTCATCCCAAACCAGCCACGCAGAGACCAGGCTGGCACGCGCTCCCGAGCTGCCTTACTCTGAGGCAAACGCACCAACATCTCACGGGCGTAGAATGAGCCAAGCCCCCGGGACGTTTATGTTGCTCTGCGTGCGTGAGGCCAAGTGTGGCGTTAGGTGTCCTGGGCGGGTCTGCAGGTTCACGCCAAGAGACTGTCCTTTCCCCCCAGCTGCGGGGACCAGAGCCACGCAGGACGCTGGGCCAGAACCGTCCAAGTAAGAACAGGCTCCGAGGGTCCCCTTTGAGGCTTCTCCATTCTGTGGCCTCCTCTCCCTCAGGCCACTGTTCTCTGCCACCAAAGGCGGCTGACAAGTCCTGACACTTCTGTGTCACACCCGGAAGCTCCTTCAGGGACGCTTACGGGACTCCAGGGAGCTGTAAATTTCCACGCTAGCCTGTCTCTGCATGACCGCCCTGTGTGTGACTCAGCCCAAGGGAGTCCAGCTGACAGGCCTGTCACATTCTAGCCCGGAGCTGGCGTGGCCGGCAGAGACCACACCAAGGGCCGCGGGCCATGCCGGCTGGGACGTGTGGCCGGATGCCTCCTCCCCCAGCTCCTGGGGGATCCCAGGAAGGTGCTTGCCTAGCGCAGGAGGGACTTAGGGCTCTCTCTCCAGCACCGCAAACACAAGAAGGAAAAACAGAAGACTAATGATTGTGGTCGCCCCGAGTCCGCTCCTGCTCAGAACCAACCAGACTGGCCAAGGCATTTGGTCATTCCTGGTGTGTCCAGGCGTTTGCCCCTGCAGTGAGGCTATGTGAATGCAGCCGCCCTGTCTCTCAATACCCGGGTGCTTCTGTTCCCATCCCTCGTTTGATGGTGGGAGGCAAGACCAGAAAAAGTGAAATTGAGGGTGCAGACACTAATTCCAGGGCCAAGATCCAGGGGGAGAGAGAGGAGTTTGGGGAGAGACAGGGAGGAGGCAGGGAGGAAGGAGGGGAGGAGGGAAGGAAGGAAGGGGGAAGGAGGGGAAAAAGGAGGAAAGGAAGGAAGGAGGGAGAGAAAGAAGGAAGGAAGGAGGGAGGGGAGGAAGGAGGGAAGGAAGGAAGGGAGAAGGAGGGGAGAAAGGAGGGAAGGAAGGAGGGAAAGAAGGAAGGAAGGAGGGAGGGGAGGAAGGAGGGAAGGAGGACAGGAGGAAGGAGGGAAGGAAGGAGGTAAGGAGAGAAGGAAAAAAGGAAGGAAGGAGAGAAAGAAGGAAGGAGGGAGGGAAGGAGGGAGGAAAAGAAGGAAGGAAGGAGGGAGGGAAGGAAGGAAGGAAGAAAGGAAGGAAGAAAGGAAAGAAGGAAGGAAGGAGGGAATGGAGGAAGTAAGGAAGGAGGGAAGGAGGGAGGGAGGGAAGGAAGGAAGGAGGGAAGGGAAGAAGGAAGGAGGGAATGAAGGAAGTAAGGAAGGAGGGAAGGAGGGAGGGAGGGAGGGAGGGAGGGAAGGAGGGAGGGAGGGAGGGAGGGGAGGAAGGAGGGAAGGAGTTAAGGAAGGGAGGATCATAGGCAGGGGGCCCGGGAGGGAGGAAGATTTGGGCTCCGCTCACGTGCTCTGCTCCTTCTCCTCAGCCACATGCCATGCTGGGGCCCCTGCGTGAGCTGGTGCTGACCCCTGTGAGATGCGACTGGGACTGGCGCCTCCTATGACCCATTTTTTCCCCTGGGGCTGCCGAGAAAGGCGATGGTGGAGTAAGCGTATGGCCAGCAGGAGGCTGTGGGGCCAGTGGTGAGTGCAGGGCTTGCAGGACTGGGCCCGTGACTAAGAGCCACTGACCCATTGGTCTGGGCCCTCCCTCAGCCCTAGGGCAGGGTGGCACCGTGCCAGACCCAATTGGGCTCCCCCAGCAGCTGCGTCCTCAAGGGAGACCCCAAGGCACCCCTGGAGCAGAGTGACAGTCCCCTGTGCTGCTGTTTTTGCTTCACGTGTCTCTGGGATGAAGCTCCCTGACCCCCGGCTCCCTTGTCCATCTGTGTGGTGGGCAGCAAGGGGACCTAGCAGGGAGAGGAACCCCCTGTCCCCTCCCTCCTCCTCCTCCTCCTCCTCCTCCTCCTCCGTTCCTTTCCTCAGAGACATCTCTGGCTGACTAGCAGAGATTTCTAATGAACTGAAACAATTAAAACAAATAATTGAAGCAAAAAAAAGTGGAAGAAATTAATTTCTAGGCTGAGCCACTTCTGCTTGCAATATTTCTTAGGGGGAAATCCTAGGAGGAGGGAAAAAAGGTCTTTTTTGAAAGCCCAGTAGGTGCTTTTGTCTGGGACCAGTGGTGGGAGCTGGAGGCAGGATGCCACGGTCACACGTAGGGCGGCTCTGCCATCTGGCGGCCGAGGTGGACGTTGCAGGTGGTGACTGGGCTGGGGCCTAGGGTAAGGAGGAGGGAAAGCAAGTAGAAAAAACCTCCATGGCAGACAATATTCCCCATACTCTCTCTCAACTTTTGGGCATCATGGCTTGCCACACAGACACTGAGAGGTCATCACGTTTGGTCCATTATGTACTTTCGGCACACATCTCCCATCCCGACTGATTCCTCCAGCCGTTATTTTCTTAGTGATCCCTTCTCTATTCCATCTGCCTTCTCCTCTTTGCTTGTGAAGCAGTCTTCCCGCTATGGGGCAATCCCCCTGGCCCTTGTATCCACTGTCCTTGGGAAAGGGGGTGTATACCTGGGATATTGGTGGCGGGGAATGTGCACTGGTGGAGGGATGGGTGCTTGATCATTGTTTGACTGTAACCCAAATATGAAAGCTTGTAACTATCTCATAGTGATTCAATTAAAAAAAAAACCACCAAATCCAGAACCAACAAAGCCAATGTAAGATTGACAGCAACACATTTTTCCAAGTAATATTATATATATGCATATATATATTCATCCATAAACACAGAGAGATTCCAATGACTCAGAGATTCAGGACGCAGCTCACTCTTTGCCAATTTTCTCTCTAGCTTTTGGCTTGCATATGTTCTCTGGCTCAGAGCCAATACATAAATATATATATACAGTATATTATATATACAACATTGTATATATATATATACAATACATGTATATATATACATATATATAATGTATAGCACTGTAGCACTGTCTTCCCATTGTTCATCAATTTGCTCGAGTGGGAACCAGTAACGTCTCCATTGTGAGACTTGTTACTGTTTTTGGCATATCGAATATGTTTTGTCATATCGAATATGCCACGGGTAGCTTGCCAGGTTCTGCTGTTTGGGCGGGATACTCTTGGTAGCTTGCTGGGCTCTCCGAGAGGGCCAGAGGAATCAAACCTGGGTCGGCCGTGTGCAAGGCAAACGCCATACCCACTGTGCTATTGCTCTAGCCCAGAGCCAATATATATCTCTTATATATAATACATATATATGAGATATATTTGGGAATTAAACATGGTGGTTTAAGCCTGTGGTTCCTACAGGCAGCTTTTCTGCCTCTACCCGGTAACCATCTTCCTGACTCTTACCTAGCAATATTTATGGGTATAAATCTGGCATCTACATTATCCATTATATTGCTTTTTCAAAGAATAACACCCGAAGGTTTGCTCAGAAAAAATAGAAATCGAATTTTTCTTATGTTTGTAACTTGTTTATGAACGAGTAGAAATTAACAAAGGTTCTACATTGGCCTGTGAGGCTTTAACAATTTTGTTTTAAATTTATTTTTTATAAAAACACTGGCCTAAAATTACTCCACGCAGTTATCTAGGGTCATTAAATATCTTTTTGTTTGTTTTTGTTTTTGTTTTTTTTGCCATTAAATATCTTAAGTCTGAGATGTTTCCATGCAGTTCCACAGATGAGGCATAATATTTTAAAGCATCATGCCCCACATTTTGTTTTATGACTGTTTTTTAACATTCTACTGTACTTTTTTCCGGTGGTATGTGTGTATGTGTGTGTGTATGTGTGTGTCTATGTATATGTGTGTGTGTCTGTATATGTGTGTATATGTGTGTGTCTCTGTGTGTGTGTTGTATGTGTGTGTGTGTGTGTGTGCCGGTGTCTGTGTCTGTGTGTGTGTGTGTGTGTGTGACTCCTGGCAGGGTTTGGGGGTAAATATATAGTGTCAGGAATCAAACCTGGGCTGGCCACGTGCAAGGCCAGCACCTTCCCAGCCGAGCTATCTCCCCGACGATCTCATCTTTTGGGTTTGCTTTTAGCCTTGCTTGGATTTTAGTTGAATTTGAAAAGTTAGTCTTTAGGTTTTATCTGATTCAGGAAGTTTTGGACTATTGTGTTCATACATGTATTTTTCTGCCCATTTCTTGTTCTGCTGGCAATTCAGTCAAAAACGCAGAGAGATTTATTCCAATGATGCAAAGATTCAGGAATCAGCTCATTCCCTTGCCAATCTTCTCTCTATCCTTTGGCCTGCCATATGTTCTCTGGCCCAGCGCCAAGCTACACATTCTATTCTATTATCTTCTATCTTCTCTTGAGACGCTCCATTTCTTTTTTTTTAATTTACTTTTAATTAAAAAAAAATTTTTTTGCTTTTTGGGTCACACCTGGCGATGCACAGGGGTCACTCCTGGCTCTGCACTCAGGAATTACCCCTGGCGGTGCTCAGGGGACCATATGGGATGCTGGGAATCGAACCCGGTTCATCCGTATATAAGGCAAACGTCCTACCCGCTGTGCTATTGCTCCAGCCCCAAGAGACGCTCCATTTCTAACTCAAAAATCTACATTGGGGGGTGGGGGGTGGGGGGTCTGGCCATACCTGGCGATGCTCAGGAATAACTCCTGGCTCTGCACTCAGGGATCACTCCTGGTGGGCTCAGGGAACATACGGGGTGCCAGGTCAGCCACATGCAAGGTAAACACCCTACCTGCTGTTCTATGGCATCAGACCCCCAAATTTCCATTTTTTAAAACACAAGAGCTTTCAAATTGTCCTGTTTAAATTCCTATCTGTTCACTCAGCCTTAGTACCATTTTCTTGAATTCTTTGGGTACATCTTTCTGTCATCCTTTAACAATTTTTACAGCTACCTGGGCTCTGTCTGTCTTCTAAATCCACCTTGAGCATTAGTTTTCAGTGGCCATTGATTTATTGGGGGATGGGGGAGGTTTGGGCCACACCTGGCAGAGTTTGGGGGTGACTCCTGGCTCTGTGCTCAGGGCTCACTCCTGGGGATGCCCAGGCAGTGCTGAGGATCAAACTCAGGCGCGTGTGAAAGCTGTGCCCAGAGTCCTGATCAATCTCTCCGGCCCACTGACCAGTGATTTTATTTCCTGAGTGTGGCGCATCCTTCTCTGTTTGCTGACTGTCCTCTATCTTGCCACTACTGGAATATGGACGTCATGCATCATAGATTTTGGGTAGTCGTGCCTCGGGACTCTGGTTCTTAGGAGGGTTGATTTTCAGTGTGAGTTTGTCGTCGGTAATCCAAACTGCCAAAGTAGGCTCAGACCGCCAGTGCCTCTCCCCCATGGTCTGCAGCTGCTCATCACCCCCAACCCCCCACCCCTCTTGCTGGTCTCCCCAAGCCTTGGGTCATTCAGGTCTCGGGGAAATAGCCTGGCAGATAGCAAGTGTCCCGTTCTCTCCGGCCCCAGTGCTGGGTGCACTTTTCTGGTGCTTCAAGCGCTTAGGCTAGGAAGAGAGCTGATGTTGATTTCAGTCTTCCTGCAGTGCTGGGGAGCCTCATGAATCCCCAGGGCCCCCCTGAGAGACACTGGGAGCTCTTCTTGCTTCCTGTGGCGGGAGGGACACTGTCCCGGTGAGTCAAAGCTTCTGAAGTTGCTCCTGCCTTCAGCTGTTTTCTGGAGAACCCAAGTGGCTGCTTTTTGCAGCCTATTGTACTTCTTGTTCCCTAAAGGAATCTCCCGACCTCCTCCCACCGTCAGGATTGCCAGTAGAGTCCACAGGCATTTCAGAACTTACTTCTCGTGCTATTTTAAGAAACATTTCATGAGTAATGCTCTTATGGCGGGAGGCGGGGTGTGTGTGCGTGGAAAAGTACAGACAGAGACATTTCCGAGGCATCTCTGAGGGGTGCAGTCTGGAGATGCTGAAGAGACATCTTGATTTTGTTGCTCTTTGCTCTCCTGCAGGCCCTGGCTCCGAGAGAGCTTGGACGTGAGTCCAGGCTATAGGCAAATGCATCTGAAAACGTTCTCCCTCGGACAGAAACCCAGAACATCTCACGGACTGGAAAAGATGAATTTAGAATGCACTGGGGACCCCGGGGGCTGGCTCCACGGCGCCCTGGCCAAGCATGTGCACGGTTGTGAGTTCAAACCCCGGTGCAGTCTCAGGCACTGAGGCTTATCAGACAGTGCTGCTGTCAGGAGCCCCGTGAGAAAGGGGTTCTCATGGCGCCACATGTGAGCCCACTGGGCCCCACTGTCCTGCCATCTGGGCCCTCGACATGGGGAGGGGCAGCGGGAGGACTGAGGGCTGGGGTCCTTTGGGAGAGGGGTGGCCCTGAACTTCGGTGGTAGGTGACAATTTCCACATAGAGAAGTGACAGGCTGAGCCCCTGCAGCCCAGAGCTGGTGCCATGAGTGGCTCAGACATTGTGACTCTTCATTGCTCAGAGGTAAGTTACTCCTGGCTCTGTGCTCAGGAATCACTCCATGTGCTCCGGGACCACATGGGATGCAGGGATCCAACCTGGCTCGGCCGCATGCGAGGCAAGCACCTTACTCGCTATACTATGGCTCCGGCCCCTCTGAATTTCTTAGATAGTGTGGGGAAAAAACGGGCCTTTGGGTCAAGGACAGACAACTTGCTTCCGTTTGCAGTGGCATCTGATTTGGTGAACTCAGGATCTGTGTATGTGTGTGTGTGTGTGTGTGTGTGTATGTGTGTGTGTGAGAGAGTGTGTGTGAGTGTGTATGTGTGTGTATGAGAGAGTGTGTGTGAGTGTATGTGTGTGTATGAGAGTGTGTGTGAGTGTGTATGTGTGTGTATGAAAGAGCGTGTGTGTGAGTGTGTATGTGTGTGTGTATGAGAGTGTGTATGAGTGTGTATGTGTGTGTATGAGAGAGTGTGTGTGCGTGTGTATGTATGTGTATGAGAGAGTGTGTGTGAGTGTGTGTGTGTGAGAGTGTGTGTGAGTGTGTATGTGTGTGTATGAGAGAGTGTGTGAGTGTGTATGTGTGTGTATGAGAGAGTGTGTGTGTGAGTGTGTATGTGTGTGTATGAGAGAGTGTGTGTGCGTGTGTATGTGTGTGTATGAGAGAGTGTGTGTGTGAGTGTGTATGTGTGTGTATGAGAGAGTGTGTGTGTGTGTGTGTGTGTGTGTGGAGGGGGAGCAGGTAGGGGTGCTGCCTGCCTCCAGCACTGCCCCCCAGGGGTGGGTGTGGAGGGGAGCAGCACTGTCTGACTGTCCAACTGCAGGGTGATGCTGTCCATCCGGGGGGCACAACTCAGTTCCCCGCATGCACATGGTGGGGAGGTGACACAGGCCTTGGACCCCGGCACCCCAAGGCCTGGGAGGGAAGCCTTCCAACCCACAGGAAAAGGGCTTCAGGGCATTGCCTACACCCGGGGCCTCCCTGTGAGGGGCCTCTGGCTCTATGCACTTTTAGGACGCGCTCAGCCCTTACAGTGGCTCGGCCACTGAGAACCTGGGCGGGGACCCCGTGGCCTCCTCCGGGGGTCCGTGGACAGTGCATGGACAGGGAGGCCTGAGGCCGAGGCCCTCAGTGGGCAGGGCTCGCTGGAGGCTGCGCAGGGTCTCTAAAGAGCCACTCAGGGACATCCTGGTTCTGGATGGTTCCGGATGGTTCTCTGGGTGTTTCCAGCTCTCGCCGGCTGGTCCTTTAGGCCCCATATGGTGACAGCGAGCAGACCCCTAGATGATGCACCCGGGAGCCGAAGCCAGAGCGGCGGTGAGCAGGACGAGAGCACGAGGAGGCCTGTGGCCGCGGTGGGCAGTCCTGGACATCAGCGAGTGGACGTCGGGTGGCTTTGAAATATTTGCCACGTTCCGGGTGGGAGTGAGGTCAGACTGCTAGAGGAACGTTAGCACCCACCGAGGGGTGGGAGGACAGGAATGGGTGGGTGGAGGCTGAAAGTGCGGGGGAGCGGCTGGGAGAGGCTGGGGTGGGGGTTGGACATGGAGCCGCCCCCTGCTGCAAGGAGGACCCCAGCCCACACCTCTGCATGAGCTGGGTGGATGGGGTTGGGGGGTGGTGGAGGCACCCGCCTGCAGGGAAGGCCCAGGACCTTGGATCTTCAGGTCTCCCCGTCGTCCTTCAAGGTTGCTTTTAGGAATCAAGCATCCGGGTTACCGTTGGCGTCATCACTGTCCCAGTTCAATTCCTTCATGGCCAAGATGCATTTTGCAGTGACAGTCCGGCCTCTGCCCGCCCCCCCACCCCTACCACCTAAGGTGGTGGTGGGCGGGGAGGGGGTTGTGGTGTGGTGCGGGAGAGAGAGCCCCTGCTCCTCACCTGCCTGCCGAGTCCCTGCCTTCCCTCCATGTTTCCGGGATTTTGGAACCTGGGCGCGGCCCCACCTTTGAAGAAGCCCCGTGGCCCAGAGATGCCGAAGGGCGTCGGGAAGCACCCAGCGGCTGTGGGAAGCCAGAGGCAGAGCAGTGGTTTGGAAGAGGTCAGTTATCTGCTTCTGAGTCCTGGGTTATTTCCACCTTCCTCCAAAACCCAACCAACTCCGCCTCCCCCCCCCCCCCCCCCCGCCCCTCTGTCTTACCTCCAATTGTTTCCAAATGGAAGCGCATGTTAGCACGGGGTGTGGGGGGAGGGGGCGGGTTGAGTCTGAGATAAATAGTTCCTTTTAGATGGGCCGAGACAGCCAAATGCTTTCAACATGCTCCCAAGGTCGGCGCGGGGGCCCGAATGGAAGCCAGATGTCCTGGATGCCGGAGTCATTTCCTTCTTGCAGGGTGCCCCGAGTCCCCAGACCCCCACATGGCAGAGGAAGAGACCAGGGCGGGGAGGGGGGAGGGGTGGGCGGCGGAGGGAGGGGATGTTGCTGCCCCTGTCTCCTTGGACGAAGGTGCAGCGAAGGTGGTGGCCAGACTGGAGCCTGCGGTGGGGGGGTTGCAAGACAGATTGCCTCGAGGAATGTGCCGGCTGCCTCCCTCCGGGCCCGCCAGGACCCTTTGCGGCTGCCTGACCTTCTCCTCTGCCTCCCCAGAGGACAGCCCTGCTGGGCCGCGGCCTCCGACTGGCGGGAACTGCTCTGCCGTTGGCGTGCTGATGGCTAAACCAGAACCCTCAGAAGGGCCCTGGTCAGCCCCACTTCCTCCCGGGGCCCGGCGCCCCCCCCCACCCCCGCGTCATCCCTCCGCCCAACTTCTTGTTTTATTGCTGTTTGTCAGGCTCAGACCCCTTTGAAGTGCTGTGCAGATCTGACTTTTATCAGAGTCTGGAGGAGGTGGGGTGGGGTGGGGTGGGGTGGGGTGGTGGGAGGTGGGGTGGAAGCGACCCATCAAAATACCCGATTCTCCACCCAGCCTGCTCCCCCACCAAGCCTCGCCCTGTCGTCCCTGTCTTTGTCAGCAACGGTTCTTGACACGATGTTTCCGTCTGTGGCCTGCCTTCCAGATGCGAGAGTGACATCTATTGTCGCACGGCGGGGAGGGAGTTATGATTACTTAATGATAGCATGCCGCAGCTTGTCGGCTCTTTATTTTCCTCTTAAAGACTTGCTGTCACAGCAGCAGCACATATCGGCCTTCATCCCGTGGCGGGGTGAGCCTCGTGCCTTCGGAGGGGGTGCCGGGGTGAAGCCGGGGAGAGGGAGAGGGGAGACAAAAATGTTTCTGTGGCCCAGTCTGTCGACTCCCCAGCATCACCCCCCCTCCCTCAGCTGGCATTGCTAGGTGTGGCCCCCACAGCAATAGACGAAAGCGCTGCCGGCCCCGGCACCTCTGTCCCCTCCCCGTGGGCCTGGCGCCGTGGACATCCTTGTCCACAGGTCTTGGAAGCGTCATGGTGGGTGACGCCCGTCGGACCCTCTCTGGGTGTGAGTCTGGCGCTCTTTCCTGTCCGCTCCCGGGAGCAAACCCGAGGTGCCAGCTCGTGGACACAGGGGCAGGAGGGGGAGGGACCCGCTTGCTCGTTCCCTGCTGCCACGCGGAGGGCGTCTGACCGAGGCAGGAGTGGAGCATCTCCGTCCTGTCTAATAGTTTCAGGGTGGCTTTCGTGGGGTTCGAGCGCCGGGACACTGACTGCTCCTCTGAGCTGGCGGCATAGCCCCCGGTTTTGCCCGCATCTCCCCAGCTCTCCCCACCCACCACCCACCCCCACACCCCCTCCCCCAGCCACCCGCCTTCCTGTGTCTCCTGGACAAGGAAGACGGAACCAGGGGACATTCGAGCAGAGGATGGAGCCAGAGAACACACAGCCCGCGTGCCCATCGACGTGCCTGACAGATGCCTGTGTGGTGTGAAGGGGAAGGAGGACGTGTGCACGTGGGGGTGCTGTGCCCACTGCCAAGTCGCCTCCCCTCCCAGCCCCCCACCACGTGCTCCTGGACCTGCGCAGTCAGCCATGGGGGCCCTGGCTGTGCCCTGGTGTGTGTGTGTGTGTGTGTGTGTGTGTGTGTGTGTGTGCACAGACAGTGGGGCTTCCGGAACTGCCTGGGCACTAGTGGGTGGTGCCAGGCTCCCACTCAGTTTAGAGCCGCCGGGCCGCCCTGGGTCCCTGTTCCTGGACGGGGCTGTGGGGGTGGGGGCGGAGCATCCGGAGCAGGGACCTATGACTGCAGTGCTCAGCCACTCAGGGCCCGAGACTCGGGGATGCTGGCGGCCAGTGGGGCCACACACAGTGGCATGCTGGAGCCGGTCAGGGGCTCAGATTAAAGCCGGGGCCTCCACATGCCAGGCATGTGCCCTGCCCTTAGAGCCCTGGCCCTGACTTAGGAAAAAATGTTTTTTGTGAAGTTGCCTAGTTTTTAATTAATTTATTTATTTACTTTCTATTGAATCCCAGTGAGAGACACATTTACCAAGCTGTGCGTGAGTGGGTTCCAGTCACATGCTGTTCCAACACCCGGCCCTGCACCGGCGTGCATTTCCCACCACCAGTGTCCCCAGTTCCCCTCCCATCCTGCCCAACCGCCTGCCTTTATAGCCAGCCCTCCCCTCTCCTCCCCTTCCCCCTCCCCTCCCCTTCCCTCCCCTCCCCCGTCTTAGGCCTTATGGTTTGCAATACAGATAATGGAGGGCTCTCAGGTATATCCCTACATTCAACACTCAGCTACTATCCAAAATAATCATTTCCGAATATTATTGTCACGTTGCTCCCTTCGCTGTTTACTTAGGAAAACTTTTCAAGTGGCCGAGCCTTGTCCGTCTCCATCCGACTGGTTTGCTGTTCTTTGTGATCCAGGCCGGACACTCAGTGTCCTTCCTCACCGACTTCCAGCCACTCACAAGCACTCACTGGCTCTCACACTCCTTCCTACTCAGCCGCACCCATCCTCATCCTCGTGCTCGCTCATACCCAAGGACGGTCACTGACGCCACGTTCACCCACGCTGATTCACGCTCAAGGACAGTCACTGATGCTATGTTCACCCACGCTCACTCATGCTCAGGGACGGTCACTGATGCTACGTTCACCGTTCACCCACGCTCACTCATGCTCAAGGACGGTCACTGACGCTATGTTCACTCACGCTCACTCACGCTCAGGGTCGGTCACTGATGCCATGTTCACTCACGCTCATTCACGCTCAGGGACGGTCACTGACGCTATGTTCACCCACGCTCATTCACGTTCAGGGACGGTCACTGACGCTGTGTTCACCCACGCTCACTCACGCTCAGGGACGGTCACTGACCCTGTGTTCACCCATGCTCACTCATGCTCAGGGACGGTCACTGACGCTATGTTCACTCACGCTCATTCACGCTCACAGATACTCAAGGATTTATACTCACTCACACTCATTGATACCCACAGACACTCAGACTCAGATAATCACATGTACTCACTCATACCCCTTCAGACTCATGAACCCGCAATCACAGTCACTCAGACTCACTTATACCCTCTCACCCGCTGACCCAGGCTCCCCTGGCAGGGCCCAAGTCCCCGTATTTCCGAGGGTCCTACGGGACAGCTGCTGGGCTTCCTCCTTTCTCTCTGGACACGCGGCACATACCTTTGATAAGAGTCACTGACAGAGTTGACGTCGCCGTCTGCCACGGGAATGTGGTGGAGCCGCAGGCCCTTGGAGGACAGTTAAGAGTCGGGGTCCTGCTCCGAGTAGCCACGGCCGTCTGGCACTGTGGACAAGAAGCAGCTTCAGCCCGCCCTGGTTCCCCCCAGGAGCGGGGCCCCAGGGAGGCCACGAGACTCGTTTGTGGCACGTGCTTGTTGGCCATGGGGCCGTCTGGCGCCTGCTCTCTAGGGGGATGGGAGTCTTCTGTGGCTCCGCTTTCCGCGTTCCTGCACCGCCCCCCTTTCTCCGCAGGGAATTGCAGCCAGCTCCATGTACTTTGTGGCCCCCTGGGGAGAAACTGGGGAGCAGAGCCAGCCCGGGTGACCCCCAGCCTGCGCGCAGCACGAGTGGTACCGTGAGAGGATGGTGAAATTCTGGGTGCTTGGGCAGAGCTCTGAGCCGTCCGTGGCATTCCTGAAGCTGACTGGTCTTTTTTTGCCTTTTTTTTTTTTTGTTTCTTTCTTTTGGGTCACACCTGGTGATGCACAGGGGTTACTCCTGGTTCTGCACTCAGGAATTACTCCTGGCGGTGCTCGGCGGACCCTATGGGATGCTGGGAATTGAACCCGGGTCGGCTGCATGCAAGACAAACGCCCTACCCGCTGTGCTGTCGCTCCAGCCCCTCCTGAAGCTAACTAGGAGGGAGTTGGGCATTCAATCCTCAGAGCTCTTCCCTGGGCGGCGGGGGAGGGTGGCTTCCCAGCAGCCTTCGATGCTGGAAAGTGTCATTTGTGGGACAGTGGCCGCCGTGGCCCTCACCTCCAGCCCCGCCCTGTTGTGTGGGGTGAAACCAATTAGACCAATTCACGAGCAGGAAAATGATGAGCCCCCGGGAAGAGACAGGGGCGGTGCGGGACACAGGCCCCGTGTTCCTGCCGGCCCTCCTGATGATGGACGTGTGTGCAGGCCTCTTCCGGATTAGGGGGCTCGTGTCTTGTAACCCACAGAAGCCCTCCAGTCAGAGGCAAGTTGGGAGGCGAAACCGAACTTCCGTGGGTCTCAGGAGCTCCGGTAAGCTTTGGGGGTGACTTTCGGAGACACGTGTGGAACCAGGATGGAGTCAGGCTGTGTGGATCCTGAAGCAGTCGAGGGAGGGGGTGGCCGGGAAATGGGCAGGACCAGTTTGCACTTCAGGCAGTAGGTGGCCAGAGACGTTCTCTTGGCAAGGACAGGTCACTCGCCTCGTCCCCAGCTTCTTTAGTGTCATCTGCGGGCAGCCTGTCCGGGGCCTATTTCCTCAATCGAGACTGTTCCCAGGCCCTGATCTCAGCCTGGTTCCCCTGAGCCATGCATAAGCGTTAGCTCCGTCCGCGTCACTGGCTTCCAGGGCTGGGACCCTCCCCAGGCGGGCTCCCACAGGCCAGCCACCATATTCTCCTGCTTGGTCGTCCCATGGGCACCTCTCTCCCTCCTCCTGGCCACAGCCGCTCACTTCAGCTAGACGCCTGGGAACCCCGCACCCCTAGACCCCGAGGACCTCTGTTCAGTTTTTATTTTTGTTTTGTTTTATTTTGAGTCATATCCGACGATGCTCGGGACTTCCTCCTGGCTCCGCACTCAGGAATTACTCCTGGAGGTGCTCGGGGAACCCTATGGGATGCTAGGTATCGAACCCGGGTCGGCCACGTGCAAGGCAAACGCCCTCCCCGCTGTGCTGTTGCCGCAGCTTGCCTGCTCAGATTCACGCCTGTCTATCCTCAGCTCCGCCTTCCTTCCCATCCCCCCAGCTCTGCCTACCCTCGTTGGCTCTGCCCCCTGCTCCTCTGTCCCTTGCGTATCCTTCAGGCCCTTCCTCGTCTCACGTGCTAGTGTCTCAGTGTCCATGGCAGGGCCTTTCTCTCCGGACACTGACCATCACCCGCCCAAGGTGCCCGCTTCCGTTTCTCAGTTTCTGACTGCCCGGCGTGTTTCTGAGCACCCTTTCGGCAGACCACAGATGGTGTCCATGGACATGTCCACACGCACCCCCCCTCCCCCAGCAGCACCTGCTGTCTGCTGGGCACCGCTCCTGACTCTCCCCTGCGCCCACACCGGGGCCTTCTTCCCCGCTGCCTCCGCCTGGGCATCGCCCTCACCTCAGGGCCTTGAAACAGCTTCCACAGCCCCACTTTGCCCACCCGCCATCACTCCCCTGTTGGGCGAACACGGCCATGTCCTGTCCTGGGGGGCATCGGCGGTAGCAATGGTTTCAGGGGCCACCTGGCATGTCTCCTCGAGGCCTTTGCTTCGAGACTCCTCCACCCGGGACAAAGTGAGTCCCAGACTTTGGGGTACCTACCTGTGCCCTGGGGCGAGCACGGCTCCCCCCTTGGGCTTCGCCAGGCCCATTGCTAGACGCCTCCTTGCCGACTCAAGCCAGAACCGCGTGCCCCGGCTGCAGCTGTGCCCCCGGTACGTACCCCTGCAGACCCCGGCGTTTCTACTCGCCCCTGGGGGCAGAGGCTGTGAACACCCAGCTAGACCCTGGAGCTCAACCAGATGGCACTTCCCGCCTGAAACTTAGGTTTTGGTCATGGCAGTGCCTGTGTGACTTGGAGCTCCTCGACCTCCATCTCCCTTCTTTCCTGCTCACCTCCTTCCCTCCCTCCCTCCCTCCCTCCCTCCCTCCCTCCCTCCCTCCCTCCCTCCCTTCCTTCCTTCTTTCCTTCCTTCCTTCCCTCCTCCCTTCCCTCCCTCCCTCCCTCCTTCCCTCCCTCCTTCCTTCCTTCCTTCCTTCCTTCCTTCCTTCCTTCCTTCCTTCCTTCCTTCCTTCCTTCCTTCCTTCCTTCCTTCCTTCCTTCCTTCCTTCCCTCCTGTATAAAAATAAAAATAAAAAGAAAAGGGCGCGGGCGCGGGAGAGGAATGCCTCACCGCACCGAGCCAGGCACAGGGCCTAGGGCAGCAGCTGTCTCTCCCGCCACCCGAGTTCGGTAGCCTCCAGCCGCTTCCCCCACCCCGGGGAGGTTGATGGCGAAGATGTGGCAGGCGAAGGAAGGAACGGAGCCAAGATGGTTGGTCTCACCCAGGGACGCCAGTTGTATAAAAATAAAAAGAAAAGAAATGGCGCGCAGGCGGCGAGGCAGGTGAAGGAAGGAAGAAGGCAAAACTGGTTGCTCGATCGGTTTATTTCATGTCCATCTCTATTCTCCTCTGATTCTCCTCCTGCTTCTTTCTCCCCCATCCTACTTCATTCTCTCTCTCTCTGCCTCTCTCCCGGCTCTCGGTCTCTCTCTCGATCAGTAGATCTGGCCCCCGTGGATCTGGCCCCCATGAATCTGGCTCCGTGGATCTGGCCCCAGTGGATCTGGCGCCGTGGATCTGGCTCTGGCCCCCCAACCCACTCTTACCGCCTAGTTAAATCTCCACAGCATCAGGGGGTTGGGGCATACACATAGGTGTGGTCAGCAATAGGGTAAGGTTCTTTTCCCCAGGGGATGCTTCTCCTAGGACTTAATTCTCTTTCAGCAGGAAGACCCACCCAAGGGCAGAGTCCCATGAATGTGTTTCTCTTCTCCTCAGCCAGCAAACATATAAGAATTCATAATATTAATCATTTTGTATGGACACAATAAGAGATGCATTAAAGCTTATAGAATTGCTCTCCTGGGGCCATCTCAATCTCAGACTACAGTGCTCAGGCCAAATCAGTCTTTCCTAGCCCTGGCAGGGTCCCAGTCTCATAATTACTATTGGATCATGACAGTATTTGTCTATGATCAAGCTCTTAACTTATAGTTAAGAATTAGGCACTTTGGCCAGGCCCATCTCGATGCCAGGGTAGCACATAACTCACCGCTTGCCCTGGATCCTTCCCGTCCCACGTCGGGGACCCTACTTTGGGGTGCTAGGAACTGAGGGCAACTGAGGCTTAAGTGGAGAAAGCAGATGCCCAGGAGGGAATAGAGGCCAATTAAGTCTTAAGTTATAAAAGCATAATATTGTCTTCTTGTGTCTATACAAAAAAGACATAGCTTTAAAGTAAATTATTCAAAAGGCATAAAGAGGAGAGAAAGGCAATGTTATAATATTCAGTGTCCTAGGAAGTTCTGACCTTACCAATTAACAGAGTTTGATTAAGGGAAGAGCAGATAAACTGGTAGAATTGGTTACAGATAAACAAAAGAATGGGAGTGACTCGGGAGCACTTTGATGGGTGTGACTGATAAACCTAAGCTCCTAGTGGCAAGGGGGAAAGGACAAACCAATGATATCCAACACCTCCCTCCCTCCCTCCTTCCTTCCTTCCTTCCTTCCTTCCTTCCTTCCTTCCTTCCTTCCTTCCTTCCTTCCTTCCTTCCTTCCTTCCTTCCTTCCTTCCTTCCTTCCCTCCTTCCTTCCCTCCCGCCCTCCCTCCCTCCTTCCCTCCCTCCCTCCTTCCTTTCCTCCTTCCTTCCTTCCTTCCTTCCTTCCTTCCTTCCTTCCTTCCTTCCTTCCTTCCTTCCTTCCTTCCTTCCTTCCTTCCTTCCTTCCTTCCTTCCTTCCTTCTCTCCTTCCTTCCCTCCCGCCCTCCCTCCCTCCTTCCCTCCCTCCCTCCTTCCCTCCTTCCTTCCTTCCTTCCTTCCTTCCTTCCTTCCTTCCTTCCTTCCTTCCTTCCTTCCTTCCTTCCTTCCTTCCTTCCTTCCTTCCTTCCTTCCTTCCTTCCTTCCTTCCTTCTTCCTTCCTTCCTTATTTCATGCTGGGGATTGAACCCAGGGCCCCACACGTGTGAAGCATGAACCCTGGCCCCTTCATTATTGTGAGGGGAACCTCTCCACTGAGCAGGGGCGAGGAACCTTGGCTCCACCCCCGTCCTCTCCATGTCCTCGGCCTTCGCCGGAGTGTCTCTGAGCCGTCAGGATGCACCTCAAGACGGGTAGACCTCACGGTGCCAGGCTTTCCCCTGCCCGCAGTGCTCCCCTGGGATGGAGGATGTTGGGGCTCTGTGTGCCCGTTAGCCGGGCAGCCTGTGGCATGAGTCCTTCCCCACCTCTGTCCCTGTGGCTGGAGGGGCCTCTCCCTGCTCAGAGGCAGCTGCGGGCAGGGCCTGTGGTCCAGGCCAACCACAGCATGCGTGGCCGCGCTGGCAGCCTGGTGCCCCCACCCAGCCCCACCCCCCGCCGCCAACCCCTGGCCCTGCTCGGGGCCCTCCCTGGCTGCTAGGGGCTCCAGGTGGGCCAGGGCCCGGGGAGGCTGAGCATTTAAAGGCCGCACCCTTAGCCTCCCGCTGTCCTCAAGGTCACGACTTGCCCTCTGACTCCGTGGGTCTGGAACCTAGGTGTGAACTACTGGGCCCACGGCAGGTCTGAGCACTGCCCTCCCATTCTCCCCCTGCTCTGAGCCGCCTCCTTGGGTCACCAGCTCCCCTCGGCGTCTGCGCTGCCAACTGGAGGCATCAACCACCCGCCTCCCCGCCTCCATCCCGTGGAGGGACGCAGACCTGATGGCGGAGAAGCAGCTCTTTGCTCCCTCTGCGCTGAGTGGGGCCCCGGGTCCTGGGGGTGGGGGCAGGGCTGGGAGGGCGGGGCATGGGGGGTCCTGTGTGGGCTTTCTGTTCCTGCCGTGCTTCCTTCTGGCAGCTGCCATCCCCCGCTCTGCTCCGGGACATGCAGTTCCACCCCTGCAGCCACGCACAGCCCTAGAGATGTTGGTGTCCTGAGCCCTCCTCCCCTCCCCGTGCTGTCTGCTGGGGCGGGGGTCTGGGCACTTGTGGGTCTGTACCTCTCCCTAGAATCCCACGGTCACTTAGAGACCTTCACCCGGCGCTTCCGAGCTCTTGGCTGGACACTCATGGAGAGACTCCGGCCAGGCACTGTCCCCCTGGGCATGTTGGGAGCACCCCTGAGCTTGTTCATCCAATCTGGAGTTCAGAGTCGTGCTGGGGTCCCTCCTGAAGCCGCTGGGCAGGCCGACCCCTGGGAGGGCCGGGCAGAGTCAGGGCCATGCTGGACAGAAGTCAGCTCCTGTGAGGCCCCTGCCCTCACGCCTTCTGTGAAGGGACTCCCTTCAGCAGTGCTCAGAGCACTGGGCCACCAGCTGGGCCGCACAGTGCCATGCCTAGGGCTAGTGGCCACTACTGTGGGGCCCCAGGCCACGTCCTGTGGTGCTCAGGGGATGAAACCTGCATCCCTGCACCTGTACGAGGGTCCTTTAGGGGAACTCCAAGGGCACCAGGATGGAGCCTGGGTGGAGGCAGCGGTCCTGTTGCTCCTGCCCGACACCCCTGCCCTAGCACAGACGCCGGAGTCCCCGGAACAGGAGGCAGCCCCTCTCTCTGAGCCCCTCCCCAGAAGGTCGGCAGCACATGCTCACGGCTCCCCTTGGCCTCGCTGGCCCTAGCCCCAGAGGAAAGAGCGGGAAAGGGTCATTCTCACCGGCCCGCTCCTGTACCCCCTGCAGGGAGTCCATGCCAAGTGCATTCCTTGACTAGCTCACTGCAAGGGGGCGGGGGCTGGCATGGCATCCCACCCAGCCTGTAGTCTTCCTCCTAGGTTCTACCACGAAGGAATTTACCCAACGTACACAAAAGCAAACCGTTTGTGAAGATCCTCTTGAAATTGGAATGATCACTCTAGATAAGAACTGTCTGCTGGAAACAGGTGACGGAGCAAACACGATAACCTTCCCATATCTGTATGGCAAACCCCTAAAGGGGAGGGAGGAAGGTATGGGGGTGATGGGGGGAGTAAGGAAGGAGGGAGGGAGGGAGGGAGAGAGAGAGGTAAGAAAGAGATGAGAGAGACAGAGAGAGAAAGAGAGAGGAGAGAGACAGAGAGAGAAAGAGAAAGGAGAGAGACAGAGAGAGAAAGAGATGAGAGAGACAGAGAGAGAAAGAGAGAAGAGACAGAGACAGAGAAAGAGAAGAGAGACAGTAAGAGATGAGAGAGACAAAGAGACAGAGAGAGAGGAGAGAAACAGAGAAAGAGACAGAGAGAAGAGACAGAAAGAGATGAGAGAGACAGAGACAGAGAGAGGAGAGAGGAAGAGCTCTCTTTCTCTCTCTCTCTCTCTCTCTCTCTCTCTCTCTCTCTCTCTCTCTCTCTCTCTCTCTCTCTCTCGGCAGGGTTGGGGGTGGTGATGGGAGGGAACCTGGGTACACTGGTGCTGGGAATTGTACCCCGTGCAGAGATGGGTGTTGGAGCACAGTGTGACTGAAACCTAACCATGAACAGCCTTGTAAGGGTCTGTCTCCTAGTTATTCAATGAAATAATCTTTAAAAAAATTGAATAACTAAAGATCCTGTCGACCCGCCCGAGCTTTGTCTGCCGGCCCCAGCCTGGGGAACAAAGATCGCCTCCGCCCGCCCGCGGCCCGCCCCCTGCACGCCCCGCAGTCCCCAGCAGAGGGCGCGCGCGCTCAGCGTCTGCGGCCGGTTACTTTTGTTCCCGCTTCTGCGCGCCTCCCAGGAGGAGCTGCTGGGTGATTCCGAGCATCCTTATCTCTGAAACAGGCTATTGTTCTCTCCGTCTCGCTCAGACCCACCTTCAGAGACGCCCGGTGGGGGGGGGGGGGTGAGGGGGGTGCGGGAAGTTAGAAAAAAAAAAAAGAAGCAGGTTGGATTTATTTTCTTTAAGCATCCCGTGGGCACGGCCCCTCCCGCGGCACCCGTGGCAGGCAGCGTGGCTGTCGCTGCCACCGTCCTTGCAGCACGGGCTGTGTTGGGGCGACCGGCACTGCGGCTGCTGCCTTCTGCGCTCTGCCCCAGAACCGTGTTCCACCTGAGGGGCAGCTGGCGGAAATGCTCCCTGGCGACGTCCGTCCGTCAGTCCGTCCGTCTGTCTGTCTGTCTGCTGGGCTGAGACTCCGAGTGGTGACATCCTGGAACCATCTGGAGTCTCTGTCTTACGGTTCTTCTTGGGCCGTGTCTGGGGGACGGGGGTTTGTCCCTGTCTTTTGAGTCAGTCGTTTCACTTGGGTGAAGTCTGAGAGAGCGGGAGGGGTGGCCGGCGTGGGGCCGTGGCGTCTGCAGGCAGAGTCAGGACCCGCGGGCTGGGGGGGGGGGGGGCGGGGAGGGTGAAGGATGGGCTGGTGTGCCAGGGGTGCTTCTGACCCCTGGGGGCGGGGGCTCCTGCCCTGGGCACAGTGGGCATGGCCGTCTCTGTTCCTGATTGGCACCAGTGTCTCAGAGGTGAGCACTTGACCCAGAGGCTTTATTATTTATTTTTGCTGGGTGAGGGGGGGGCACACCCGCTGGTACTCAGGGCTCAGTCCTGCCTTTGTGCTCAGGCATCACTCCTGGGGGTACTCAGGGGACCCCCGTGGAGTTCTGACACGGGATGTTACTTATCTCTCTCCGGGGTGAAGTCAGCGAGTGGGGTCATTCCTCAGGCGAGCAGCCCCAGAGCCAGGCGGGCCACGCCCAGCGGGCTTTACGGCTGGAGGGTCCCTTGGGCGTTCCTTTTGGCGCCCAGCACCCTCTCTCCCCCCACCCCCACCCCCACCGCCGCCACCCACCCCTTCCTGCCCCCGGCTCTCCTGGACCCTGGACAGCAGCAGACCGGCCTTCCCCTCAGTGCCACCACCAGGGCTGCACTGCTGTCCTGCTCCCAAGCCTGTCACAAAGACCCTCTTCCTCACCAGCCAGGACCCCTGGCCTCTGAGAGCACCCCCAGTCCAGCCTGAAACGGTCACGGTCCGTGTGGGATGTCTCCACGTTTCTGCCTGGCTGCTGAGCCTCGGGTTTGGGCCTTTGTTCCTGTCCTCCACAGAGGCCCTGGCCTCCCCCCCGCCCCCACAGGGTGTGACCTGCCCCCACCTGCCTCTGGCTTCGAGTCAGTCCACCCCAGGGTCCCCCAGCGTCAGCAGCGGCCCTGGGGCTCTGCTCTCAGCTTCTCCCTCAGGCCGTGGCCCCTTCCTGGACGCCCACTCCCTGTTGCTGTCCTTTGAGAGCCGCCAGTGATGCTCCACTCTGCAGTGGACACTGGACCCTCCTCCCAAGTTCTTGTCTTCTGGCCCCTGTTCCTGGGACTGTGGAAACACAGGACCCCGACTCTGTCCACAGAGAGGCCGCTGCCCCCTCGCTGCCCCGTGCGTCCCCATCCCGCCCAAATAGGCTCCTTTCATTTTCTTCCTTTCAAAAGTTCTTCCACTGACCTGGCCGACTCCTACGCACCCTTCAAGACCCAGCCCAAACTCCTCCAGGTGGGCCGGTAGAGGTGGGGGAGGTCGGGGGGCTTCCCAGTTGCTTGCTGTGCCCACAGGTTGAAGCGCCCTGGGGACTCTTTGCTGGCTGTGGGCCTGGCCTCGCTCCCGCCCTGCTAGACGCCCACCCGTCCCTGGGTGTTCTGGACTCAGAGTCCGTCATTCGTTTTGTGCAGCTGTCCCGTGACTTGCTCTTGGAGAGATGCACCAGCACTTACTCCACGTGCTTGGACCACCTGACTGATCCAGTGCCCAGGGACAAGAGTCCCCCCAGACGGGTCATTTTTGACATGAAGGAAAAGGCTTTTGCCAGGCGGAGAAGTGGCCTGGTCCTTTCCCGCAGAGAGGCCAGCAGCGAGTGTGGAGAGGGTCCCTGTGGGTGGGCCGGTGGTAGGGGTGGTCGGGCCAGCACAGGCCCCGGGTAGGGGTGTGTGTGTCCCAGCCTGCTGGGGTCAGGTGGAGACACTGTTTGTTTCCGGCTCGTGTAAGTGCCCGCGTGGTGGGAATCGAACCGGCACCTCACTCTGTGGCTGTTTCTTTTCAACACCTCCCTTTAAAAAATAGTCTCTGCCTCGGTTTTGTGGGAAAACCCTTGACAAAAAGAACTGGCCCCCTGTGTGGGCAGCTGAGCCGGGGGCACACGTGCCACCAGAGGTCGCTGTCACACCGTCAATGGGGCAGAAACCCGGACAGCCCCTTCCGGGTGGGCTTCTGGAAAGGGAGAATGCTGGCCCAGGGCCCGGCTGGAAAGTCCGTGGTGCAGACAGCTCTCCGTCCGGGTCAAGGGCCAGCCCGCAGACCTGTAACATGTGTCTGCGGCTGAGCCGAGGGCTGAGAGGGGGTGGGGGGGAGCAGGCCGGGGCGGGCCCGGGTGGTAACCAGACATGGGCACTTGGTGTCTGCGTTTCATTAGGCCGTGTCTGGTGTGGGAGACGATGGATGCCCCTTGGGGTCAAGGTAACTTCTCTCCCGCCGCTTTCTGCTTTGAATCTGGTGGAGGTGAGGGCTGGGCATTGGGGTTCCAGGGGCCTGTGGAGGTCAGGGGTCGCGGGGTGAGCAAGGGAGCTCTGACTCCCTTCCCGGGGGTGGCTGGGCCCTTAAGGCGGCCCTGTCCCCCTGCTGCTTGTGACAGCAAAGCGGCCAGGGGGAGAGAAGAGAAAGCTGCTCCTGAGAAAGCCCGGGCCTTCAAGAGGGCACTGAGGAAGGGAGGAACGGCTGTTTGTCCCTAGAGACGGGAGCAGCCGGCCTTCGTGGGTCCTGTCCACTTGGCCCTCATGGCAGATGTGGACAGCAGCGAGGGAGAGCGTCAGGCAGCCTCGGGCTCCCCGTCTCAGGTCCTGGAAGGACAAAGCAAAGGGGGTCCACACGTGCTCTGGCAGCCCGGGGAGGACTGCCCACACCGAGGGGCCTTGTTTGGGTTCCAGAGCTTCGCTGACCACTCGCTGGCCGGAGGTGGAGGGTGCTAGGATGGACAGAAGCCCCTGGCCAGCCTGAGGGACTGTCTCCTGCCCGCCCCTGTCTCTGCCTCTCAGAGTCTCTCTCCCTGTCTCTGTAGAGAGACCCTATGGCCCAGTGACCTGGTAGCCCAATGGCCCGGTGTGGGCGCCAGATCAGAGGTGGGCCTCGGGCAGTTCTGTCTGCAGTGCCGCTGTGACGTGCCCAGGTAAGTCTCGGCCACACAAGGGGTGAGATGGGGGCTGGGGGCAGGTAGCGCCACACGGTCGGGTCAGTGTTTTTGAGGAGGAGAAAATCTCAACCCAGGAAGTTCTTGACCCACCTCTCCATGGGTGGAGAGCTTGGTCGGCCTCGGGTGGGCTCCCCCCCCTCCCCCCATGGGTCTGGCAGGTCCAAACCCGGGGGTGTCCTCAGGTTGGGAAAGGGCCGTGGATCTGAGATTCAGATCGAAGTAGATCGCTTGCATTTTATCTGGCCCCCCTCCCGTACACCCAAAGAAGAAAATGCCTACTGTTTCATTTTTTTTGGGGAGCGGCGGGTGGAGTGGGGGGAAAGTGGGTAGGGGTGGTGGCATCTTTAAGTTTCGGGTTGAAGATCAGTGTGCCGAGAACGCCCTCAGGAAGCTGAGAGACTTTCCATGGCTTTATCCTGCGTTGCCCGCAGTCCCCGACTCTGAGCTCTTGTCTTGCGTCTGTCTTGCGTCTTCTGGTGGGCTCGGGTTTAAGGCCATCCACCGACCTCGGGGGTGGGGGAGGGAGCGAGCACAGAGCACTGGGAAAATACAAAGGACTTCAGGACAATTAGGAAAGAAACCGGCCCAGTTAATCATACCAACCACTCCAGGGAAACCAAATCATGGGAAGCAATCCCCCAGGAGCGAGGAGTAGAAAACCCTTCCTATGTGCACCTTTAATCAAGATTCAAAAGGAAGACAGCTCGCTCCCTTTGGAAACCATTATGTAATGAAATCAGCCCTGCCTTGTACTCCCAGACTAATTACTGGATTTATTCCTCTTACTCAATTTCTTTCTAGGTATCTGGGCAGTTTTCACTGGCATTTGTCCTTATTTTACAAACACACACACACACCCACACACGTCTTAAACAGCAGCAACAAACAATGCCTACGAGCTCACCTGCCCAGGCGTGGGAATGCTGATTTTATAACTGGGCCGAGGGGAGGGCTTAACTATGAGGGGAGCGAGCCAAGAGATTCTTCAACACATTCGTGTTTAACGGCAGCATTTCTCGATCAATTGTTAAGTATCAGGGTTAAGTCCAGGTTGTAATAAAGCACTGTCATTCCTCAGTCATTCTAGAAAACCAAGTGTTGGTCCTGAAGGCCCTGGGAATCGTGGGGACAGTGCTCCTCCTGGCTCTGCATGGACACTGGCCCTTTGAAGTTTGTTTACTCGGCAGAGCGAAGGCTTCTGCCATCTGCCGCCTTTTCCGTCCCCCCTCTCTGGTGGGTCAGAGTTGGTGCCTTGACCACCTTCGGTTTCACATGTGCACCGTTGACTGAACGCCCAGCGCGAAGCTCTCATGGCCTGGGGGCTGGGGAGACGAAGGAAGCCTTGGCCTGGACCTCAGCGTGGTCCAGGCCGAGAGGAGAAAGCCATGAAGACGAGCAGAGGGGAAGCAGGGAGGAGAAGGGGCCCGTAGCTCGAGGGAGGGACGGGAGCGTCCGTGGGCTTGGTAGCCAGTGGCTCGGAGACCTGCTGGGAATGTCTTTGCGCCTGAAAATGAGGAGACTTGGGTGTAGCCGGAAGTCAGTGGAAGGCTTGAGGCAGAGAGTGACACCAGCAGATTGGTTTGGAGGGAAGGACCCAAGAGAAGAGTCTAGAAGTAGACCAGGGGCGGAGAGGCTGTGGGCTGGGACCATTGCGGGGAGCTGGCTTGGTTTCTCTCTGGGCCTTCTCAGCCTCAGGTGCTCCGTGCGTCCCCACTGGGGAACTGGAAAGGGTCCACAGGAAGTTCCCGGGGATGAGAGTAGGACGATATTTCTGCAAATATTAGAAAATTTTCTTTTTTTTCCTTTTTTTTTTTTTTTGCTTTTTTATGGGGGATTGACACCCAGCAATGCTCAGGGATTATTCCTGGCTCTGCACTCAGGAATCACTCCTGGCGGTGCTTGGGGACTACATGGGATGCCAGGGATTGAACCCAGGTTGGCCGTGTGCAAGGCAAATGCCCTTCCCGCTGTCCTATCACTCCGGCTCCTCATGCCTCAATTTTCAGTGATTTTTATTAAGGGGGTTAGAGAGCCTTAATCCTTGAGTGTGTAGAAGCCAGAGAAATGGAAGGAAGAGTTCGTAGTTGCATGTAAAGAAGCTTATGTTCCGAACACATCTTAAATAGTTAACTCTTGTAAGACGAAATTTGACGGGGATGGCTGTAAAGTCCTGAATTCTATCAGGAAGTGTCAGCTACAGAATGGGAAAATTGTAGTTCTGAGACACGGGCTGTGTTCCTTGATAACAGGATGGCAGGATGCCCCTATTTCTCCTTTAAAGTCAGTGGTTTCCTAGGCGAGTTAGTAGATGTATGTTTGTAGACAGCTCAATCCTCAGTGCCCCCCGCATGCTGGGTGCAGACCCATGGCGCTGCCTGTGTCCCCTGGCTCCGCTGTGGAGTGGATGCTTCCTGGTGTGACGCAACCCATGTGTTCTCGCCAGCTCTTGGAAGCCACCCTCAGAGTCGCTCTTAGGGTTCTCTTTTTTATTCCTCTCTAACTGGTTGGTCTTTTTTTTATGTAGGAGGAATGTTTTATTTATTTAATTTATTAAAAATTTATGCTTTTTTGAGATATGACTGGCATAACGATATCAGGTGTACAACAGAATGAATCAATATTGGTGTACATTGTAAAATGACCACAATGAGTCTAGTTTATATCCATCACCACTTAAAGGTTCTTTTCTGTGATAGGAACTTAAATTTGTTTATGTTTATTTATGGGCTGGAGCAATAGCATAGTGGGTAGGGCATTTGCCTTGCATGCAGCCGATCTGGGTTTGATTCCTTCGCCCCTCTGGGAGAGCCTGTCAAGCTACCCGGGGCATATTCGATATGCCAAAAACCAGTAACAAAAAGTCTCACAATGGAGACGTTACTGGTGCCCGCTCAAGCAAATAGATGAGCAACAGGATGACAATGATAATGACAAAGTTTATTTATATGGCTTATTTTAGCTTAGGTAACATGGTTACAGTTTATGGTTTTAAGTACACATTTTCTACACTTTTTTTTAAATGAATCACCATGAGATACAGTTACAGACTTACAAACTATCATGATTACATTTCAGTCAGACATTGATCAAGTACCCATCTCTCTACCAGTGCCCGTTCTCCACCATCAATGTTCCCAGTATCCCTCCCACCACCCCCCTTCTCCCCCCTCCCCCCGCCCCAGCCTCTGTGGCAGGCACATTCCCTTTACTCTCTCTCTCCTTTTGGGTGTTATGGTTTGCAATACAGGTATCGAGTGGCCAACATGTTTGGTCCATAGTCTACTTTCAGCACGCACCTCCCATCCCCAGCAAGCCCTCCAAGCACCATTCACTTAGTGGTCCCTTCTCTATCCCAGCTACTTTACCCCCCAGCATGTGAGGCTGGCTTCCATGCTGTAGAGCGATTTCCTGGCTTTTATCTCTTCTATCCTTGGGTGTTAGTCTCCCATTGTATTCTTTACTTTGTATTCCACAAATGAGTGCAGTCATTCTATGTCTGTCCCTCTCTGACTCATTTCATTTAGGATGACACTCTTCATATATATCCAGTTATATGCAAATTTCATGATTTCATCTTTTCTAACAGCTGTATAGTATTTCATTGTATAGATGTACCAAAGTTTCTTCAACGAGTAATCTGTTCTTGGGCACTCAGATTTTTTCCCTAGGTCCTGGCTATTGTAAATAGTGCTGCAATAAATATACAAGTAGAGGTGTCATTTCTACTGTATTTTTTTTGCATCTCTGGGATATATTCCCAGAAGTGGGAATATATTGCTGGCTCAAATAGGAGTTCAATTTCTAGTTTTTTGAGAAGTGTTTATATTGTTTTCCAAAAAGGCTGGACCAGTCAGCATTCCCACCACAGTGAATGAGAGTCCTCTTCTCCCCACACCCATACCAACGTCAATTGCTTTTGTTCCTTTGGGTATGTGCCAGTCTCTGTGGTGTGCGATATCTCATTGTTGTTTTGATTTGCGTCTCCCTGATCACTAGTGATGAAGAGCCTTTTTTTTTTCTTTTTGGGTCACATCCAGCGATGCATAGGGGTTACTCCTGGATTTGCACTCAGGAATTACTCCTGGCGGTACTCAGGGGACCATATGGGATGCTGGGATTCAAACCCGGGTTGGTCGCATGCAAGGCAAACGCCCTACCCACTGTGCTATCGCTCCAGCCCCAGAGCCTTTTTTTTTAATGTGCCTTTTGGCCATTCGGATTTCTTCTTTGAGAAAATTTCATTTCATCACCCCGTTTTTTGATGGGACTGGATATTTTCTTCTTGTAGAGTTCAACCACAGACTGGGTGGTCTTACACACCGAAGCTCATGACTGCCTACTTGCTGGACTTGTTTCTCCAAGTCCACCTTCCTTGTTAGCATGTCCAGTCACTGATCATTTATTTTAATTGGCATTTTAAAGTTACATCAAACCAATCTACCCTCAGCTTGTTCCAACACTTCCAACAGTGGTGTCTTAACAATAGAGGTGCTGACAGTCCCCCATTTTCTCAGGTTCCAAGCGAGGGTCATCTTTCACCCACCACCTTCACGCCCCCCCACCCCCCGCCCCAAACGCCTCATATAATTTCTGGAGTTACCCAGGTTTAGTGGTTTCACTGTACACGTTCTTCTCTGAAGCATCACATTAGTATAGTTGACTTCAGTTTTACATTATTTTTAAAACCTGGGTTTAACTTACATACATAAGGGCTGGAGCGATAGCACAGTGGGTGGGGTGTTTGCCTTGCACGCAGTGGGCCTGAGTTTTATTCCTCTGCCCCTCTCGGAGAGCCCGGCAAGCTACTGAGAGTATCTTGCCCGCACGGCAGAGCCTGGCAAGCTCCCCGTGGTGTATTCGATATGCCAAAAAACAGTAGCAACAAATCTCACAGTGGAGACATTACTGGTGCCTGCTCAAGCAAATTGATGAGCAACGGAATGACAGTGACAGTGACATAAATATGTGTGTGTATGTTGCATGTGTGTGTGTGTGTGTGTGTGTGTGTGGTGTGTGCATATGTGTGTGTGTGTGTGTGTGTGTATATGTTGCAGAGGGAGGGTCTTAGGGCCACACCTGGCAGTGCCCAGGGTTTACTCTTGGCTCTGTGCTCCTGGCAGGACTTGGGGCACTGACTGTATGAGGTGCCGGGGATGAACCTGGCGTGGCTGTATGCAAGGCAAACACCTTACCCACTGTTCTACCCTTCTACCCCCAACTTCTTAAATGATCTTGCCTCTTGCCTCATTTTCTTCAGAAAGCCAACAGAGGGACCGAATTAAAGAACATTAATTGATTATGTCATTCTGTGCTTCCATTCTTTTTAGTGCCGGGGCAGAAGGTCTATGTCTGATGAGCTCGTCTCTGCAGATTCTCACTTCTGCCTCTGAACCAGCTGTCTCCAGCCTCTCCCTCATGCCGGTCTACTCAGCGTTCCTTAAATCTGCCCTCTTATTTCTCAATGATGTGTCTGCCCCTCAAATTTCCCTTTGGGGAATTACTTCTTTCGGTAACTTTTAGTTGTCCTTAAAAATCCACTGAAGACATTCCTTAACTCAGCATTTCTAAACCAGGGGTCATTTGGCCACCAGAAAACCCCCAGGGGATTCCAAGAGGAACACAGGTGAAAATCGCTTAATTAGGGGGCCATGGCACAAGACTCGGGCGCAGGAAGGAAACAAGATTGGAAGGGGACCGTGAGTGGAAAAGGAGGGGACATTTGCTCTAACCCCCCAAATCTAGGTGCAACTCTCCTCTGCATGCATCTGAACAGTCTGAGTATAGACGCCAGTGAGCACATCTGTCTAACCGTCCTGGCTCGGGGCACCTTCTGGCAGGGGCCCGCGTGCCACATGAATTAATTTTCTTCGCCTACAGTCAAGGCCTTTTCTTCAGTCCTTGATTATATAGCACCCAGCACAGTACCTAGCAAACTACCTAGCACAGTACCTAGTAGAGTACCTAGCATAGCAGCTCAGTACATGCTGTGGTACCCAGCAGCTACCCTGCACAGTACCCAGCACAATACCCAGCACAGTACCTACAGCAGTCCCCAGGGTAGGCAGAAAATGTCTGCTGGTCAGATTCTCATGATCTGTCACATGAAAATGCCAGTTTTCACGAGATGGAGAATAGGGCCGTCTCTGTTATCAGAATTCAGAACCACAACCATCCTGGCTGCCAGAGCTGGCTCTTCGCAGGGGGCGGCAGTGCAGAGGAGTGGGGGAGGAAACCTGGGGAGCAGCGTTGTCTCTCATCTGTGGAATTCAAGCCGAGGCTGGGAGATAAGGAACTTCCTTTCTGATGAGGTCGTGGGCAGAGATGCCGGCAATGGGCATTCGGCGTGGCATCCAGCAACATCCTGATCGAACATGGCTGGCCAGGATTTCTGTTCTCTATCTCCCGGAGTCTGTTACGGGGCGTCATTGATGGCTTTAGAAACTGTATTTGGGTTTTGGTTTGGGGCCTACGGCTGGAGGTGCCTGGGGTTGACTCCCAGCTCTGTGCTCTGGGGTCGGGAGAAGGCTGTGGTGTTGGGGATGGAGCGTGTGCCTCTCGCGGACCAGAGTGTGTGCTGACCTTCAGGCCATCTCTCTGCCCCTGGAAAATGTTTTCAAGAGGGAACAAACCTTGAGATCTGTAAGTAGAAGACCTGGTTTAAGTAACAGAATGCATCTCCCATGAGCTCTGGAGAAATAGACTCTCTCTGGCGCTGGGGGCCTTCCCTGTTCTCTCCTGCTGTCTCGGCAGTGGAGGGTGGCTGGGCCAAGACACGCGGCCCAGAGCCAGGAGTGAGACGTTTGAACGGGCGTTTACCAGGCTGCTCTCAGGGGGATGAACCTGGCTTGGCTGTATGCAAGGCCAGCACCTTACCCGCTGTTCTACCCTTCTGCCCCCAACTTCTTTTTCTTCTTCTTCTTTTTTTTTTTTTTGCTTTTTGGGTTACACCCAGTGATGCTCAGGGATCACTCCTGGCTCTGCACTCAGGAATTACCCCTGGCCATGCTCAGGGGACCATATGGGATGCTGGGAATTGAACCTGGGTCGGCTGCGTGCAAGGCAAAAGCCCTACCCGCTGTGCTATCACTCCAGCCCCTGCCCCCAACTTCTTAAATGATCTTGCCTCTTCCTCAATTTCTTCAAAAAGCCAGCAGAGGGACCGAATTAAAGAACATTAATTGACAATATCATTCCGTGCTTGCATTCTTTGGTGCTCTGTTTCTCACAAAGGACTCTGCAGAGAGCACGGTCCTGGGCCAGACTTCAGGAGCACCTTCCTTTGAGGGCTCAGAACTGTGGTGTCGGTTCTTGGGCCCACCTCCAAGAATCGGGCCGTTTGTATCGTGTCCCCAGAGAGCTATATCTTTGGATCCAGCTTTTCTGTCCCCAGAGAGCTATATCTTTGGGTCCAGCTTTTCTGAGAAAGGTGAACCATTAGGCCAATACAGTAGAAGCTTTCTCTCCTCGGGAAAGAAATGGCTTCCCTTTATCTCCTGGTCCCCCTTGGGCCTTCAGAAACCGGAACTCAAGAAGAAATTTGACTTTTCATGATCTGGCCTTGATGCCAGCTGGATAATTTTATTCTTTATTCTTTTTTTTTCTTTTTGGGTCATACCCGGCGATGCTCAGGGTTTACTCCTGGCTTATGCACTCAGGAATTGCTCCTGGCAGTCCTCAGGGGACCATATATGGGATGCTGGGAATCAAACCCGAGTTGGCCGTGTGCAAGGCAAATGCCCTACCTGCTGTGCTATCGCTCCAGCCCCAGGATAATTTTCTTCTTTCTTCTTTCTTTTTATTTCTTTTTGGGTCACACCCAGCGATGCTCAGGGGTTACTCCTGTTTCTGCACTCAGGAATTACTCCTGGCGGTGCTTGGGGAACCATATAGGATACTGGGGATTGAACCTGGGTCGGCCTCATGCAAGACAAATGCCCTCCCTGCTGTACTATCGCTCCGGTCCCAGATAATTTTTTTCTCACAACACACAGGAGGCCTGTTTTCCTGTCGGCCTTGGGGAAAGACGATCCAGTTGATCTTGAAGCCAGTTGCTGATGTAGTAGTGCCATGCCTCTTTAGAGGAAAGACGGTGTCTGGGCTTCTCCCATAGAAGCTGTGTGAGGGGAGACGTGTTGCCCGTTAGCTAAGAGAGAGTCGGAAGAGCGGGAAGAGCATGGGCTCAGCAGTGAGGAGTTTGAGTTCTGGCTCCAGGCAGAGCTGTTGTCATTTGGAGGCTCTGCCCCAGACCCACAAAATTTATGTCTTGACACAGGCTCTCATGCTCGGTGTTCTGAGATTCCAGTGGCATGTCCTAATGCCTGGCGCGGTGCTTGCCCATTGCGTCTGACCGACCTCAGTAAAGAAAATAGCCTGGAGCTGGTACTTTGTTCAAAGTCAGGTTCCTCCGCTACATTTTGTGTGTGGAACACTCCTCAGCGTGAATGATGCCATGTCCCCGGAATCCCCTCCCAGGGCACCCCGACTCCTCATTCAAGGGATTTTCTTTCATTGTTGTCTGGTGTAAGCTTGGGATTATTCTCTCTCTTTTTTCTTTTCGGGTCACACCCGACGATGCTTAGGGGTTCTTCCTGGCTCCGCACTCAGGAATCACTCCTGGCAGTGCTCAGGGGACCATGTGGGATGCCGGGGATTAAACCTGGGTCAGCTGTATGCAAGGCAAATGCCCTACCTGCTGTACTATCACTCCGGCCCCAGGATTTATTCTCTTTATACTGGTTCACCTTCCACATTTCTTCCTATTTCACCTCCTCACTCCAGTTTATTCTACAAACGATTGAGGGTTGAATTTTCCTGCTGGTTTCCTTTTGTTCACCTGCTCAGAAATGCATGTGTTCTCCTACTGGCCCTGACATGAAATCCTCATTCCTGCACACGAAGTTCAGAGTCCCCTGCAGCCTGTCTTCCTGAAGGGGTCTGCACATACTCTCCGTGTCCCATGGACTCTGAGAGCTGTGCGGTTACTCTGGCCTGGGGACATCTGTTTTCCCACCTGCTCATGTTGGCTCGTACTAGATTCAGACGTTCGGCTCTTCGGCTCAGAATCTCCATCCTTGATGTTTTCTTTCTTTCTTTTCTTCTTCTTTTTTTTTTTTTTTTGCTTTTTGGGTCATACCTGGTGATGCACGGGGGTTACTTCTGGCTCCGCACTCAAGAATTCCTCCTGGCGGTGCTCAGGGGACCATATGGGATGCTGGGAATTGAACCTGGGTCGGCCGCATGCAAGGCAAATGCCCTCCCTGCTGTGCTATTGCTCTAGCCCCCATCCTTGATGTTTTCTACAATAGAAAAAATAGAAAGTGTCCCGATTTCCCCCAGCAGCCCACATGGGTTTCTTTTCCCATCTCTCACCCCACAGCCCACCATGCCCTGTCCCTTCGATGACAGCTCGGGCACTGGAACTGATAAGCGCCCGCAGGTAGCCCTCACTGGGTTCTGCCTAGTTGTACAGGAAACAGTGGGCATGAGCTGTCTGCTGGTTCTGGGCTGGAATTTTCTGATCTTCCCACCTCGATTTAAATTCTCCCTGAAAGCAGCTCAGGGTCTTCCCTCTGCCCATGCTGCGTCGTTGCTACTTACCCACCCTGCATTTCAGCAAGGTACCAGTTCTGTGACCGTTCCCACCGCCACACTCCCCATCGTGTCCCCCTGGCTTTGTTTCCCTAGGGTCCAGCCCCAGTGCCCAGCGTGTGAGAGACTCTCAATAAGTGTTTGCTGAGGGCATGAAGGTACCCAGGATCTCCTTGGCGAGAAAGGACTGGCCCTGTTGGAAGTCGGTAAGTCCAAGACACGGGAGGTGACTGCCTCTGAAACGGGATGCTTCTTTGTTTTGCTCCTGAGCACTTCTTCCTCTGCGGAAGGGACCTTGAATAGATTAAATGGGACTCAAGTCTCGAATCCACAGATGACACCAAGCCTGAAATGATGTGGAGGTTGAAAAGGCTTGAGTTCACTCGAATTTTATTTGGGGGATAATGTTTTCCTTCTGGGAAGAGAAACGCTAATGAAAAAAAAAAATCGCCTCCCAACTGCAACTCAGAAGTAATAGGAATTTGGCCAGAA
The DNA here is from genome assembly GCF_027595985.1 of Sorex araneus. Taxonomy (NCBI): domain Eukaryota; kingdom Metazoa; phylum Chordata; class Mammalia; order Eulipotyphla; family Soricidae; genus Sorex; species Sorex araneus. The sequence continues at coordinate 173,170,429 of NC_073304.1, read as the reverse complement.
ATATGATCTCCTGAAAACGTTCCAAGCAAAGCGTCTTAGACGCATGCCTCCGCCGTTTTGGGTTGACATTCTGATGTTTGCTTTTCTCTGGTTTCCCGAGATCAGGGGAGAAGAGGCGCCAGGGTAACAAGCCAAATAGGTCTATCTTGGGATGTCATGCTCCATGGCACGGAGTGCTGTCTCCCAGGACCTGCCCAGCGTTTATTACTCAGGCCAACTTCAATAACACATGGACAGGCCTGGGGCAATTTGTAAAGGATCCGGGAGGTTTCTGTAATGAATGTCTGTATTGTAGAATCAGCGAGTCTAGGGATTGGGCTGGATTGGAAAGATGATCTCATCGAAGGGGCCCCGGCTCTCTGCTGGGGAGGAGCTGCTTTCAACATCCCTGGCGTTCTGAGGGGTCTCGGGAGTGTTTATAAGGGCAAGCTGGCAGACGGTGACTGTTCAGTGTGAGTTAGGAAAGGGAATCAGTGGCAGATGCCAACCCTGTCTTTCCTTGGTGCCGTGGGTCACTGGGGGTTGGGCAGAGAGTGGTTGGCCATCTCAGCCCTCCTGCTGCAAACCAATAATGGAGGACGGGATGGGGTGGTGGCCAGTGATGTTAGTTCAGCCCGGGATGGTCCTAGTGTCTTCTGGGCCTGCACTTTGTACACTTGGCTCTCCCCTGACTCACTTGCACGGGGCTGATTCTGAGACAGGGATTCTGGGCTCTGTCACCTGTGCTGTTCAATGCTCCTGTCTAAATCATACGACTGATGTTTAGTGCATTGCAAAATGGTGCCGTCCTGATCACCATGGTTTAATGTGGGATGTTTGTGTCACTCTAGAAAGAAACCCCATGTCTGTTAGGGGTTGTTCCCCATCTCAGTCGCTGTCCCACTAGCCGGCGGGCTTTCTGTCTGTCCACTTGCCGGCTCTGCAGTGCATGCGGACACAGCCATGTGACAGGGGACTGACTTACTGTATGTTCTCAAGCTGGTATGTTCTCTTGTCGCATGCACTGGGACTTGATCCCTTTTTATGATCCAATAATATTCCATCATATGGATTTGTCACATTTTGCAGTTTGTGGGCATTTGGATTGCTTCCATTTGGAGCCTCTGATCAATAATGCTGCATGAACATCTATGTCCAAGTTTTTCTTTTTTGTTTTGTTCCGGGCTCCCCCTGGTGTTTCTCGGGGCTGCTCCCAACACTTGCTCTGGCAGTGCTGGGGGGGCCCACGTGGTGTGGGGAATTGAACCAAACTGCTCCCTTTAGCCCCTTGTGCTATATCCCAGCCCCCAGTGTAGGCGTTTTTACATGAATATGTTTTCAGGTTTCAAATGAAATCGCTGAGTCGTGTGGGTGCTTTCCGTTTACAGTTTTGAAAAATTGCCAAGTTACTTTCCAGAACAGCCGCCCCGTTTTCTGGCCTTCCTGGCAGGGCCAGACCGCCTTATTATCACCAAGACTTAGTCGCACCTGACCTTCTGATCGTCGTCACTCCAGGGGGTGCCACATGCTTTCCTTTTGTGATTATAATGGAAGCAACACTGTTCGATAATATTTTATAGACTTTATGCGTACAGCCTTTTAAACCAACGTCTACGTCTAATGCTTTATGGGGAGACACATTTTCGGCAGCATATCCCTAGAACTGTCCATCCTGATGTCCTGTTGAGGACCGAGCCTCAGGCCATCCAGCCCACAGAGAAATGTGGACCCTTAGCTCAGGTGGACGGGAAGATCCCCGAACTACAGATGGGCAGAGGTGTCAGAACTGTTAAAGGTCTTACTTAAAAGGTCAACCCACTCATTACTTTCCAATATATTGGTTTTATTAAAAAAAGCAAAGTAACGTTTGTTTCAAAAGTACAATTTTAAGATCTAAAAACTGCTTAGAGCTCTGGTACTTTTAGTACAAACCAGAGAATTTGGAGTTAATTCATCCCGCCTCAGCTCCCCTCTGAGGTGCCCCTGACTTCCTCAGAACTCCGGAGCTCCAGGTACCACTGAGGCATGCTGGTGAGTCAGTGCACTGGACTCCAGGGACATGGAACCCAAGTCTAGCCCCACTTGCCTGACTGGCAGCATTGGGCTTCTCTGTTGCGTTGGCTTGGAAGCTGATGCTCTCCCTCTGACGGCCCAGCCTGCTCAGCATTGTCTGATGCCTGATGCGCCCACAGCTGACGCTGACCTGACCTTTTCAGTCCCCAGGATAACCTCCTCTGACTGCATCCCCAGCACACAGTGTCCATCAGCTCATGGGAATGACGGCAACATTTAGGAACCCTCAGACAAGGTCAGTAACCGCAACTGCAGATCTGCCCATTGCGTGATGCCTGCCACAAGCAGAGGGTCAGTAAATATTTATTCAGTAAATGAGTGATGCTGACGATATCGCAAGGAATGTCCTCCCTCCCTCCCTCCCTCCCTCCCTCCCTCCCTCCCTCCCTCCCTCCCTCCCTCCCTCCCTTCCTTCCTTCCTCCCTCCCTTCCTTCCTCCCTCCCTCCCTCCCTCCCTCCCTTCCTTCCTTCCTTCCTTCCTCCCTCCCTCCCTCCCTCCCTTCCTTCCTTCCTTCCTTCCTTCCTTCCTTCCTTCCTTCCTTCCTTCCTTCCTTCCTTCCTTCCTTCCTTCCTTCCTTCCTTCCTTCCTTCCTTCCTCCCGTCTTTCCTTCTGTCTTTCCTTCCTTCCTCTCTTTTCTTTTTTTTTTTTTTTAAAGAGGAGGAGTGTTATAAATATTTGAAGCACCATTAGGGGTTATCGACATAATCAAGTACACTCTGAATGGTCTTTGGGGTGCTTCCCGGAGTTGGCAGGAGGGAAGCATGTTTATCTGTCTGTGGCATCTGGCTTTGCACCAGCTCTGACCAGCAGCAAGGACGGGAATTTGGGGCTTATTACGAGTAGGACGTACACCAAGCCCTTCCGAAGAGGATGAGAAAGGAGGAGTTTTCCATACTGCACAGAGATGGCAACACCTTTAAGGTTGAGGAACCAGGGTGAGTGTGTGTGGGGTGGAAAGAGAAGAAAAGGGTCGAATAATTTTACAGCACACTCAGCAAAGTCAGGGGTTGGATGAGGCATCATGAGCGAAATGGCATTTCTCAGGATTTCGCATTTCCCAACCCTTTTGGCAGCAGGTTAAAGCATTTGTCAGGCTGTCCTCTGGGCAGAGGCTAGTTCAAAAACAAGGACGCTGCCCAGGGGCAGAGGGGGAACAGTGGCCAGGGGGCAGCTCGTCTTCTCTGAGGTCGGTTCACTGAACGGTGGGGGGGGGGTCCAGTGTTGGGTAAGTGGGCTGGGGGCGGGCGCAGAGACCCAGCCACTGTGGCGGGGGTGCAACGGGATGGATTTCTCCCCTCATTGCACAGCCCCGAGGGCAAAGGCCTGTTGGTCCCACTGGCGCAGAGACCCCTGCTGAGACGTGATGGGATTCTGGAAAAGGGGAAACTGCACGGAGACGCCCACGGCGGCAGGACACAGCGTGGGGTCGGGGCCTGTGGGGGGCAGCGGGAGGCTCCCCAAGCTGCTGACAGGAGGACACCACTATGTTCAGGCGAGTCCGGTTTGAGTCAGACGAGTGTCCTCAGCACACGGCATGCCATGAGCCGCCTTAAGAAACCCAAAGGCAGAGAGATTGGTGGTGATGAAGTTTGTGTAAAGGGGAAAAAAAAATCCCAGGTAATCCACATCTTCAAGTTCAAGCAAGTGGCAATTGTTTCCGCAGAATCATTTTCAGTGCTCTTTTCCATGATAGTGGAAAAGTGACACATGACACATGACGACACAGGACACATCCATAGCAGGTGATGTAATTGTTCGTGGGTTCACCACAGGCGTGACCGAGAGTCGAGGTTTGCCCATCCCTGATCGCTGGGAAGAGTGTCTGGGAGCGAGAAGTCAGGGTCGGCCTGGGAAACGGGCAGAGACGGGGCCCGCCGTCTGCCCGCACCGCCCTCCCTGCTGCCCCCGAGTCTGCAACTGTGGGAATCCCTCAGGTGAAAGTTACTCAGCTTTCTTCTTTGAATGGTCATTCTCCCCCCTCGTTGATAAGATGATGACAAAAAGGAGAGTCCCACCGGGGATCCTCTCGGACCAGCTGCATGAACAGTGCTCGGGAGTGTCTCCGGGCGCCCGAGCTCTGCAAACCGGGGCGTTCTGAGAGGTGCTGGCTCAGGTGACGCACGTCTGAATTCTCTGAGCACCGCAAGTCCAGTTTCAACCCACTGTCACCCCGTGGGACCTTCTGTGTCAGATACACGGACCCTCTGACTCTCTTTTGATTGCTCTTAAAAAATGTCCTAGTATTTCTTTTCAACTATGTCCTGTGGCTCCAATTTGGTCAAGGGTCTTCTTACGATTTGGGTTTATTTATTTTTGTGGGTGAAGCTGAGAAGGGTTTTATATTGAAAAGCGCAGCTCTGTAGTTCACAGAGATTGATTTGCCATCTGCCCTTCCAGAAAAGCCCTGATGATTACTGCTGTGTGTTCTCGAGTCAGGGGCCAGAGAGAGAGGGCAGGGCGCAGGCACTCATTTTGCATGCTGCTGTTCCCAGTTCGGTCCTTGACATCCCCTGATCCCTTGGGGACTGAGGCGGAGCTGGCAGAAGCCCCCAGGCAGCAGCAGGTGTGCCTCCCACCGCTCAGCCAGACCCTGATTCCTGCTCTCCGCCATCAGACAGATCTTGGTGCGTTCAGTTGCTGCTGTCACTTCTGCGTTGGCTTCTGTCCACATTGTTGGTTGCTCCTTCACAAGCCTATAATTTTCCCTGGGATGTTTGACGTTTTGAGCGCTGTGTTGTGGAATGCTTGTATTTCTTTGTCTCTGTAAGAGTGGCTTGGTTTCGGCAGGCGGTTCAGTTTCTTGGTGACCAGCGTGGTGCCTCCGTGGCTCTGTTCCGGGGCTAGTGCCGCTGTGCTTCTGGGGTGTCACCACTCCCGCTCGTCTCTCTTCATGCATCGTCGATGAGTCTCTCCGCTGAGTTGCTGTTGTGGATACTCTACTAGCTTGTTGGCATGTGGGAGGTCTGGGATTGGAAACAAGTCTGTACTCTGCCCAGGACTTGTTGGAACTCTGTCTGGTAGATCCATTCTTTTTTGTTTGTTTGTTTGTTTTTTGGGCGACTCCTGGCAGGTTCAGGGAACCATATGGGGTCCCGGGGATTGAACCCAAGTCCACGGCATGCAAGGCAAGTGCCCTCCCCACTGTTCTGTCTGTCACTTGGACCTCAACAGCTTCATTCTTGTACAAATTGGCATTTAGCCAAAGACTGAGATGGATGCTTCCACAGATTTCGGGATTGTTTCCTCTTCCTTTCACTCATCCCCCAGTATTTCACCTGCCTATGGCACCTTACATCTTACTTATTTATTACTCATATATTTGTATATTCTGCGGTGCCTGGGAAGATAGTGTAAGACCGAGCCAAACCAGTCATTCTTTTTGCATTTACTTTGTCCTCATCATCACCTTTTCTCTCAAGTATACTTCTGAGGTTCTAAGTTTAAACCCCGGAAGACGCTGACGCTTCCTGTTTCCTTGTTTTCTGGATCAGCCGTTACCATTGCTGCTGCTTTGTTGGGCGTCCCTTTCCATTCCTTTGTAAGACACCTTTCCAGTTGTGACCCTTGGTTCTCATTCCCGGACTGTTTTTGCTAGACCTGTATTAGACCTGTCTCCTGACCCTCTGCATTTTAGTTCTTCCTTCATTGTACCACTAGGTGACTAGTCTCAGGTGGAATTTTTTTCCCCCAATATGTCAGTTCTTTACACACTTGATCTTAGTATTAAATATGCCAAAAACAGTAACAACAAGTCTCAAAAATGGACACGTTACTGGTGTCCGCTGGAGCAAATCGATGAGCAATGGGATGACAGTGATGTCAGTTTGCTTACCAAGTTCTTTCTGAGCATTGAGCTGGAGGGATGTCCATGGCTAATTCTTCTGTTAAAACAGCAAGTTTCAGAATGCTGGACACTCTAGTAGCACGCTGCTATTTTTTTTTAATGTAAAACTCTACTTGAGTTTATTTCTGTGTGATGGTTTTGAACAGAGGGAAAAGGAGTGGGGGCAGACGTGGACAAAATAGCAACACCAGTTCATGGATTATTTAGAGTTCTTTCGCTTGTGACTTTGTGTCTGGGGAGCCTTAAAAGATACTGAGAGTCTTGGAGACTGGTGTGGGCCCTGACCATGAGAATCTTGGATTCTTGTGGATCTCAAGAGCTCCGTGCCATTGATGCGGAGCAGCGTGTTTTTTTTTTTTTTTTTTTTTTTTATGGAGCTAAGCTGTAGACTGGTGCCAGCTGCAGGTGTAAGGTGGAAACTACTGATGGACAGGATTAACTTGGCAAAGTGACTTGAAAAGTATTCTCATACATACCAACACACCTGCCCACCCCTCAGTTAAGACTCCCCTAAATGCTGAAAGTGCACTCTGACCTTGTTCTCAGTCACGTGGGCAGAGAGAAGGCGACTTGGTTTCCAGATCTGTTTGGGAGGCCTGGAATGTGGCTCAGTGGACTAGTACATGTCTCCGAGGCAGGCCCTGGGCGTCAGCCCCAACACATCAGCCTGATGTGTGTGTCTGTGACCACAGAAAATGAATCTGTGAAAGCAAATGGATACATCTTTTTTTTTTTTTTGGTTTTTATTTTTATTTTTTGAGTCACACCCGATGATGCTCAGGGGTTACTCCTGGCTCTGCACTCAGGAATTACTCCTGAGTGGGGACCATATGGGATGTCGGGGATTGAACTCGGGTCGACCACGTGCAAGGCCAACCCACTGTTCTATCGCTCTGGCCCTGGATAAATCTTCTATGTGCACACTGCATGGAAGATGTATGCATTATACAGATACATGCATATATCTGCTACCTGTCCATACTCATATTTGATATATGATTATGGATTCACACAGAAGAGTGAGTGTTTTCTGGAATCCAGTCAGTGACTATTACAAGTTAAAAAGTTCTTGTTGTTGTTGCTCTTTTTTCTTTTTAATTTTTTTTTTTTTTTTTTGCTTTTTGGGTCACACCCAGCGATGCTCAGGGGTTACTCCTGGCTTTTCACTCAGGAATTACTCCTGGCAGTGCTTGGGGGACCATATGGGATGCCGGGGATCGAACCTCGGTTGGCCGCGTGCAAGGCAAACGCCCTACCCGCTATGCTATCGCTCCGGCCCTCTTTTTAATTTTTTAAAGATGAAATATCAACAGTGGCACAGGGGCAAATGCACAGGCCTTGCCTGAGACTGACCCCAGTTCTAACCCAGCCCCCTGAGGTCCCTGAGCATCACTGGGGGCAGCTGCCCTGAAGAACCCTGGTCATTGATGGGTGGCTGGGTCATCCCGGACCCAGGTGGCACTGCATCCTGGGCCTCCCATTGCCCTGCTAGTTCTGTTGGCTGGGAATTGCCAGCAGGGGCCCGTGGCTCTCTTGAGGACTGCTCGGAGACCCCAATTAAAAAGTCAATAGTGTAAAAGGCTCTCCTGGTGCACTCCAGGTGTCTGACCCCGAGGGAGGAGGTCTGCCTGTTCGTATCTTATGAAAGTGCTGGGTTTGTGGAGATTCGCTGAAGAGGATGTAAGTGAATGTTATCTATCATCACTAATTAGGATTCCAGGTTCCCTGTGATTTCCTTTTCTCAAGACCAGTAACCCAAAATAGATACAGACTGTAAAGAAATCGTCTTGAGTCATGTTTCCCCAGAGGCAGGTCACCTTATGAGCTGCAGTGAATGGTCCACAGTCATCGGTCTTGACCTGAACTTTCGGGGCAGGATCAAAGTTGACTCCTGGGGGGGTGGGGACAGGGTTGGAGTGATAGCACAGCGGGTAGGGTGTTTGTCTTGCATGCGGCCTACCTGGGTTCAATTCCGAGCATCCCATTTGGTCCCCGAGAACCACCAGGAATAATTCCTGAGTGCATGAGCCAGGAGTAACCCCTGTGCATCGCCAGGTGTGACCTCAAGATCAAAGTTGGCCCCGACCTGTGAAGAGCAGTGCAGGCTAGAACCAAGGGGGCCTCTCAACCCAGGTTCGAGTCCATGTTTGGAAATGATGCCTGTTATTTGCCTGCTTCGAGCTGGACTGTTCAGGAGGAGTGAGATAGGAGGGGAGGTGGGGGGTAGAAGGGGAGAGGAGAGAATGGGACTACAGCAAACCAAGGGGAGGGGTAGGGAGGGCAGATTGTAAGAGGAGAGGGGAGAGAAGGTCACCCCCCTCCTCTGTGGCATCCTTACAGAACTGCAGAGTCAGTGAGAAGTGGCTGTACCCAGCCCAGAGGCCCGGAGTGGACCCTGTATTTTAGGTAGTTTGACTATGGGCTGTTAGCTGTGGCCATTCTTCAACATTTAGTGACGCAAAGGTGCGAGTTAGCGCATGGATTACGTGACAGAACAGGTGGCGCGTAAGCACCCCTTCCTTCCGCTCTACTTGGCTGTCATCACTTCCCCTGGAAGTTTCTACTTCTGAGCTCTCCGTGCTGGGAAGTACGAGGGACTCATAATGGTGCTCACCGACGCCCTCTGGGTAGCTCGGCCCCTCTGTCCCTCCGGGCCCCATGGTGGGCGCCCGAGGATGCTCTGTAAACCAACCCCCTCCCAGGGGCCTACGTGACTCGAGGCAGGAACAGCGCAGGGTCAGGAGCTGATGAGGTCATGCTGGTTGGTGTATTCAGCGAGGGACAAGCGGTGACTTCTGGAGCCCGAGGCGGATTGCCCCTCCCAGCAGCATTGGACACAGGCAGGAGCTGGGTGAGAGCCAGCAAGTGGAAGCACAGGGCGTCCGTCGGTGAGATGGGATTTATGAGGAGGAACGGACTGGCCACGATTGGGATTGTTTGTCATACTGTGTTTTAGCCAGTGTGGCCTCCGGCATCATTGCACATGCCCTAAAGTACCCCCTTCCCCCCCCCCCAAAAAAAAAAAGATTGAGTGATTTCTCTTTTCTGGAACCTTTGCATGCAGTAATTTCCTGTCTGCCGGAGACTTTCTGGATCTCAGGCAGCAGTTCCAAGTTCTCTGCAGAACCCCACATCTCTGGCTGGGTCAGCCCAGAACCCAGGGTGACCCCTCTGGCTCTGAGCAGATTTGTAGTGGGCCGTGCCTGTGCTCCAGGAGCTGGGGGGGGGCTTCCCGGACACCCCCGACCCCCTGTGGGTAGGGCATTTGCCTTGCATGCAGCCTACCTGGGTTCAATTCCTCCGCCCCTCTCGGAGAGCCTGGCAACCTACCGAGAGTACCTCGCCCGCCACGGCAGAGCCAGGCAAGCTCCCCATGGCATATTCGATATGCCAAAAACAGTAACAACAAGTCTCACAATGGAGACGTTACTGGTGCCTGCTCGAGCAAATCGATGAACAACGGGATGACAGTGCTACAGCGACTGTGTTCTAGCGGTGACATCTTTAGAAACATGCATACTCATAGGCCTGGTGTGGTGTCCACGCACACACATCGCACATGCACTTGTTACCGAAAGGGGACTGTCAGACTCTTGCCACAGTGCCGTGAACGGTTTCCAACAAGGGCTTCTTGGTAACGTGACAGCAGGTGCCAAGGAAAGGACATGGAAGAGGAACTTGGCAGCAGCTTCCGGATTATAAACAGGAAGAATTTAGCGTCAGAAGAGCAGGAGTCTCCCTAGGTGAGGCAGTGTCACACAGCTCGGCAAGGAGAAAGGCTGAGGAGGTTTCTCACCTGTGCCGGCCCCATCCTGACAAGGCGCCTCAAGGTGTCTCGGGGATTGACATCAGTCCCCTGGAAGCACAAGCTGCCTGCAGTGGCATCAGGGGAGAAGCAGAGGCCTGGGGTGGGTGGTGGTGGGGGGGGTGCAGGGAAGAAAGTGGTGTTTCCCCCTTTCCCTCCCTGCAAAATATCTAATTTACTTGTTAAAGCCAACTTCACATTGTTTATCCAGACTGCCTATTTTTTTTTTGGTCCTAATTGATACTAATTAAAATCAAAATAAAATTACGACTGCAAAACTTGGCTGGGATTTTGATCCACTGCCAGCATGCCCACAACCAAAGAGAGTTACGATATAAATACCCTCGCTTTGAAACTCCAGGTATTTTAATAGTGAATGGATGTGGGAGGGGAAAAGAATAGTACCCTCATTCTAAAATGTCTTTGCAGTTCCTATTATGGAACATAGCAAAAAATAGAGCCTAGTGAATTCTTTACGTACGAAGTGTCAGGATTTTCCACTAGAACATAAATTAACGGTACGTGTGAGAAACTCTGGTATGAACCTGGAATGACTAAATCAACTGTTTAATGAGGATTGACTCCTGGGCCCTGTCCTGTTCCTCCCCACTCCCCCAGACCCCTCCTCTTCCCACCCCTGAAGCTGGTTATCTTTACCTGTAGGAAAACTCTGATCTGCAATTAGGAAGGCCTGCCAGTTGGCAGAGCCAATTGCAGGTGCAATAATTGGTCATTTGGGGACCAGGCAAGAGTTTATCAATGGTTTAAGGCAAGTGGAGCTCCACTCTAAGGAGGTGGAGCTTAGAGCTCCACTCCAGCTCTCTCTCTCTCTCTCTCTCTCTCTCTCTCTCTCTCTCTCTCTCTCTCTCGGTCTCTCTGCCATTGTTGTGTTTTTTCTTTTTTTTTTTGGGGGGGGACTTTTTGAGCACACCCGGCGATGCACAGGGGTTACTCCTGGCTCATGCACTCAGGAATTACTCCTGGCGGTGCTCAGAGGACCATACGGGATGCTGGGAATCGAACCTGGGTCGGCCTTGTGCAAGGCACCTACCTGCTGTGCTATCGCTCCAGCCCCTCTCTGCCATTGTTGAAGGCCAGTTGAGGAGGGATGTTTCCGTTGCATGGCCACGTGATGACAGAAACAGGAGTAGGCCCCGGGTCTTCTAACTTTTCGTTTTCAACCCAGTCAGAATGCCCCTGGCATTCCTGAGTGCTCCCAATAGGCCATCTTTGTGATTTATTCTACAGGAAGCACACTCCTGGGTCTCTGGAAGTCTCATTTGGTGAAATCAGCTCATGTGATGCACAACTGTTCTTCCAACTAGTTTTGTACCAAAAGTTAATTCAAACTGGAGTAAGGAATCATGCCTAAGATTGGAAACCATGAAATACATAGAAGAAAACATAAGCCCTTTGACATTGTCCTCAGTTCTGACTTCGTGGATGTCACTCCAAAAGCAAGAGAAGCAAGAGAGTACAAATAATAATGGGGCTACCCCAGGCTGAGAACTTCTGCATCGTCGGAAAAATGATGGTTATAACCAGCAGCAAGGTGGGAGACAGGACCCAGTGGGCTGAGTGGCCCCAGACCACCACCAGGGGTGCCCCCAAAGAAAACAAAAAAAATGGCACCCTACAGAATGAAAAAAAAAGATATTTACAAATCCATATACCAGGCTCAGTATTAATAACCCAGGCATATAAACAACTCAGACAACAACACCACAAAATAATCAGATTGAAAAAATGAGTAGACTCTAACTAGGTATCTCACTAAGGCCTTGTAGATGGCCAGCAGGCACGTGGAACGATGTGTTGTATCCACATGCAATTCCTGAGATCCTTTGGAAGATTACCCCGCATAGTGTGTGATCAAATGTCTGTAACCCATGATCAGTCTTCAGCAGAGAGAGGGCTTGATGGTAAATGAAAAGAAGCTGCTCATTCCTGCACAGCTCTCTCCTTGGACAGTCACCCTGAAACACAAAGGTCCTGCAACGAAGAATATGGTCTTTGTTCACCTTATTTGAAAAAAATGACCCAAACATGTACTTAACTCCAAAGAATCCTACACCTGTGCCTAGAATCCAGGCCCAGACCCAGAATAGTCTAGAGAATAGCAGGGGTTTGATGCGAGATGGGTTTTGCTACTGGACCTTTATTTTGCCATTAAGCGTGTCGCTTGTCCCTAAGCCAGCTGTTCAGTTCTTGCCTGAGTTTTCTCAACCAGAGCTGCTGAGTGAGATTCTTGCACATCTTACAGGTGTGAAGACTGCGGAAGAACCCAGATGTTAAGCACTTAGAGTGGGGGCTTTTCGGGGGGCTACTTGCCAGGCTCTTCAAGGACGGTGGGACCTAAAGGCTGTCTCGGAGAAAAGAGACATCCTGGGAAAATGTCAATTCATGGGGCACCTTTCTAGGAAGACGTATTGTGAGGTTCAGCTAGAGAGACGTGTCTGTGGAAGGTAGCAGCTGTTGAAAGACTTGGGCTGAGAGGGTGCTCGGGGGCCGGTTCTAGCTGGATAACCTGACATGAGAACGGGCCATCTTTATCCTGCGACAGAGTTATGGGGTGGGGGGTGGGGGCAGAGGGAGAAAGCACAGATATATACTCAGAGGGGAAGCAGATGTAGCTGTGTAATCTATGTGTTTCATGGTTTCAAATCTTAGGTGGGCCGGAGCGATAGCACAGCGGTAGGGCATTCACCTTTCATGCGGCCAACCCGTGTTCGATTCCTCCGCCCTCTCGAGAGCCCGGCAAGCTACCGAGAGTATCGCACCCGCACCGCAGAGCCTGGCAAGCTACTGTTTTTGGCAGATTGGATATGCCAAAAACAGTAACAATAAGTCTCACAATGAGAGACGTTACTGGTGCCTGCTCGAACAAATCGATGAGCAACGGGATGACAGTAACAGATAATGACAGAAATCTTAGGCACGATTCCTTAGTCCAGTTTGAATTAGCTCTTGGTATAAAATTAGTTGAAAGCATGGTTGTGCATTGCATGAGCTGATTTCACCAAATGAGACTTCCAGAACCCCAGGAGTGTGCTTCCTGTAGACTAATGCACGAAGATGGTCTATTGGGAGCACTCAGGAATGCTGGGGCATTCTGACTGGGTTGAAAGTTAAAAGATAGGTAGAAGGTATCCACTTTCTAAGAGATATTCAAAAGATACCGCCAAGGTGGGGCGCTCTGTAGCAGAGACAGCCTGTGCATGCCACGGGGTGTGGACTGGTGGCAACATGGCGGTTACTGAGATGAGATTCCCTGAACCCGTCAGGTGTCCTTGCCCCCGTCTGCTTTCTCTTCCCACATCTTCGGCAAATTTCCTTTCTTTGTGCTCCACTAGCTCATGTTCTAATCCCCTGTTTTTTTGTGGGGAGGTGCTACACCCGGCAGTGTCCAGGGGTTACTCCTGGCTCTGCACTCAGGGATCCCTTGTGGTGGACTTGGGGAACCCTATGGGGTGCTGGGGACCGAGCCCAGGTTGGCCACATGCAAGGCAAACACCCTTCGCTCTCTGCCCCCAGAACCTGGCTCAGAATCCACTCCCTCTTGCCCCCCAGAAACCTCCTTGGCGTGTGGCCTCCGGTGTCTGTGGTCTGGTAGAGACGAGGGGCTTCCCCATTCTGGCCTCGCCAGAGCCAGGACTTGAAGGCAGTGCTGAGAAGCACACACGGGGTAGCAGAGCAGCCCGGCCCAGAGGAAGCCAGATTGGGGTGCGGCGGGGGAAGGGGGCCTGGAAGGGATGCAACTGATCTTTCTTCTCGGCCATTCCCCCTTTGTGGACTTTTCTTTGGGGAGCTGCCCGGGTCTGGGAAGAGGAGAGTAAATGTAGCTCGAAATGGGTTACTGCGGGTGAGAGCTGTGCTCTCAGGGCCTGCGGTGCGGGGGGCCAGAGGTTGGGCAGGTTTGGGGAAGAAATGGAAGGATTTTATCACTCCATCAGTATGTCCAGTGGGTGGGGCGAGGTAAAATGGAAAATGGTGGCCAGAGTAATGTGTATGGGAAAGGTGTGAGGCTGCCCTGGTTTTCTTTTTCTGGAGCTGGAGTCGAAATAATATAGGTCTTTAACAGTTATTTACGTTTCCTTGACTCAAGCATGTACTCAGCTCATTTGTGGGGGTCATCTCCCTCCATTTTCAGCTGGAAGTCACACTGACCATCTTTGGGACCTCGAGCGTCTGCTTCACCGACACTTGCTGGTCCGGGTCTGCTGTCCTGGCCTGGCTGCTAATGGGGTCGTGCTGCAGGTGGAATTCAGGCCCCAAGCTTAAAATCTCATCTCTGGGTTTGGAAACTGGTTTCAGGAACCATGGCATTCAGTGCTTCGAGGGGTAAGAGGTGCAGCCTTGGCGCTGACTGTGCGCTCATGGTCCTCTCTGAGTCGTGACAATAGAAAATCGGGACTGGCAGAGGGAGACGTGGGCAGCGAGCTGGCAGCAGGCCTGGGTTCTCTCGAGCTCTTGGAAACATCTGAAATATGGTGGTGGGAAGGTATAATGGTGGTAGTATTGGTGCTCAAATATTAAGTGTAATCAAATATAAAATATTTTATAACTACTTTATAAAATAAAGAAGAGAAAAAATAGACATATAGATATATATCTATCCATATAGATATCTGTATCTATATACCTATCGAACTAGAAATAGGTTGCCTTCTACATTACACCTCATCCTATGTGATGTGCCACTTTTGGTAGGGCAGGTATGAGATGTTGCCCCAGGAATTCTAAAATTTTAAATAGGGTGATACAGCTAGAGTTAACATTTTAACTGGACAGTGACTTTGGGGTATGGAGGCATCTCTGCAGTGTGTTGCTCTCTTTCTCTTCTGAGATTTATTTGTGAGTCTCTGGATCGTGGCCGTTAATGAGCTTATGTGGCACCAGAGGCAGTTCGTGGCGTGACCACCAGCCTCCAGGAAGCACAGGGAGATGGGGGAAGGTTGCCTATTCCCAACTCTGTGAGAGCCTGGAGATTTTGGTTACAAAACCCGCATACCTGGGTTTTTCAGCAGATTTATTCTCATGGATATGGAAATCAGCCCTGAGCCTTGCAGTAATTGGAGGTTTTCGGCTGTTAAGCTTCTGCTTCCTTAAAGGCATCTCCAGTTTGTTTTCATTAGTTGCAACCAGAGAGCCTGGGTTCAGATGGTCTCTTCAGTTCTCCAAAACAGGTGCTTTCTCCCCACCTGTGCTCTTGGGAGGCTCTGCCTTCACTGCTCCTTCCTGTTCTGTTGCTGGTCAGCAAAGTCATTTCCTTTAGTAGTGCAGAGAGCGTCTTCCCCAGAGATTTCTCCTGCTCCCCTTTTTGTACACCTTTCCTTGCTGTTGCTCAGACCCACCACCTCTGAATTTCCATTATTCTCCCTTTCTGTTCCACTAGGATCTGTTTCCTCCCAGCACCTTTGGATCTGTGCCTAGATTATCAGTTATGAACCATCTCTATTGCATCAAAGACCCAGAAGTTTGGTTTTGTCTGTATTTTGTACTGTGTTCATCACTCAAGATCCAGTTGAAGCAGCATTTCCAGAGTCCCTATCACTTTAACTTCTTTCCTTCCCTAGGAAGGATGTAGCTATCTCTTTGTATATAAAGCCATTATAATACTCCTCCATTATATCTCCTTAAGGCCAAGGATCATGTTTTATAATTTTTTTCAAGGATCATGTTTTATTCATTTGTATTAGCAGCACTTAACCGTAGCAGGTAATGGGTAAGTGCCCGGTGAATGAGTGAGGGAGTGAATTGAAAGGTTGTCTCCTTTGCTACATATGGAACTGGGCAAAGTGCCGGGGGATCACAAACATCTTTCACAGCTCCGGTTCTGAAGAGCTCTGTTCGAAATCCCTTTCTCTTCCCACTTTACCCTTTTTCTCTGGATGATCTCAGATACCGCCAGGACTTCAGTTTTCTTCTGCCATATGTCAGCCCCTCCCAAGTGTATATTTTTAGTCCAGATCTGTCTCCTGAGAGCCAAACCCATAATTCCAACCACTTATGAGATTTCTCCGGTGGGAGTTTCTGCAGGCGTTTCAGACTCAGTTTAGTCTGCCAGATTTTATTCATTGACTTCTCTACTCATGCCATTCCAACTTCCCTCTCCCCCATTTCCCCCCCCTCCGCTTTGTCTGCTTCTGTGAGGGTGACACCCGAAAGTGCTTAGGGCTTACTTCTGCATCTGTGCTCAGGGAGCATGGGTGGTGGGTGGCGGGATCATAACGGGTGCTGGGGTCTGAATGTGGGTTGGCTGCATGCAAGGCAAGTGCCTTACCTCTTGCTCCAGTATGGCCTCAAGCTCATCTGTTGTGCTTCAAACCACTCTCTCTGTTGATTTAACAAACACCATTCACTGGTCTGGCTGAGTCAAGTAAAATGATGCTAGACATGATGGTTTGAGACCACTTTATTATTATTATTTTTAATTTTATTTTACTGAATCACTGTGAGATAGTTACAGGTTTTCATGTTTGGGTTACAGTCTCACAATGATCAAACACCCATCCCTCCACCAGTGCACATTCCCCACCACCAATATCCCCAGTATACCCCCCCTTCCCCACCCTCCCCCTGCCTCCATGGCAGA
The DNA here is from genome assembly GCF_027595985.1 of Sorex araneus. Classification (NCBI taxonomy): domain Eukaryota; kingdom Metazoa; phylum Chordata; class Mammalia; order Eulipotyphla; family Soricidae; genus Sorex; species Sorex araneus. Next base: position 173,154,132 of record NC_073304.1, on the reverse strand, counting down.
CAATATTCCCCATACTCTCTCTCTACTTTTGGGCATTGTGGCTTGCAACACAGACACTGAGAGGTCATCATGTTTGGTCCATTATCTACTTTCGGCATGCATCTCCCATCCCAACTGGTTCCTCCAGCCATCATTTTCTTAGTGATCCCTTCTCTATTCCATCTACTTTTTCCCCTCTGCTCATGAAGCAGGCTTCCAGCTATGGGGCAATCCTCCTGGCCCTTGTACCTACTGTGAGACCACTTTTAGAAGTGGTCTGAGACCCAGTTCTGACAAGTTAGAACCGAGAGTAGCTTCCAGAAATTTCTCTTCCTTTACTTTTGGTGTTACTGGAACATCAAACATCTGATGTCACTCAGGAAGTCTTAAGTTAGAACGTAATAGGCTTATTGTTTACCTCCTTCCACGGAACTCGCCTCAAGGTTATCCTTGTGCCTTCTGCGACTGTCACGCCTTGTATAAACAAGAGCTGCGGTACCCTTTTCTGCCGTGTCGAACATGGGGGGTATTTTTTTCTGTGATATCAGGGTGGGAACGAGGCCCAGAACTGGGCTCTTCACTATTCAAGTTGTTGGTTGTGAGGAAAAAGCAGGGCCTTGGGTGGACTGATGTGAGTTTGAATTCTGATGCTTCCGTTTTTATGAGTTTTCTGGCTTTGGACATGCTGTGTAGGCTCCGCAGGCCTTAGTCTTCCTCCTAGGAGATGAGATCATATTCTGCACTGCACTGGGTTCTAGGAAAGCCACAGCAACAAGCTCCACCTGTTATCTGAAATGGAAGACCCCGCGAACTCAGGCTTCTCCCCTTCCCTTCAGTGGGTTCTCTAAGTTACTTCCCTGGAGAGTTAATTTCCTTATCAATCAACAAAACAGTATGACATGGAGGACTGATGTAGGGGCTGTATTATATTTATGTGTGGTGCCCGATTAAAAAATATCCAATTCCTTCTTTCCTTCCTTGCCAGGGAGGGTCACTGGCAAAGGCCTGATCTTGTTTTGTGTCTC